>NC_133205.1:18017746-18225246 GCF_958299795.1 Porites lutea | reverse complement strand
GGCGAGCAAGTCCAATATTTGCCAATGACAAAGGAGCTGCCAATAGGTACCTTAAGATCCAACGACGATGGCAACGAGAACGTCAAAAAAGCAATAATTTTAACAACAACGCTGCACGTGAATCAAACTTTTTTGCACATTTCTTTGCCGTTTTTGCACGACTACGACGTGAAAATGCCTATATAGTTATGTAGGTACTCACTCGGAAAGATGAACGTCTTTTGGAGGTTGGAAGAATGTGATCACGTGTTCTACTGTGTTCTGGAAAACAAAAACATCTCAATAATTTGAGGAAGCAAATAGGACACAATCTACTTGGATCGATGCATAATGCGCTCCTAACATTCTAGCAGGCCAACACTTTACTATTACCTACTTACACAACGACCAAAACAATAACTGGATCCTACACTTACATACTAAAAATACAACAACTCTACCGTGCAAGCAAAACAAATAACTCATTCTAGCGGAACTCAAATCTCGATTGTAGATATTCGTAGTAATGGTATTGTTTTTAGCTTAAACATCAAGCAACGCCTCTCTTCTCCCCTCTTTGCCACTCCCGCTCCCAACACCTCTTCCAAAGCCAGGGGGGAAGACTACTCCTTGGTTGGAGTCTACCTCCACAAATATCACTTTTTCCCATAGGATTGTACTAGGCGTCCGGAGTCAGATGACCCAACGGTTTCTTCTTTCTCCCAGGAGATACTCATAACCCCCGGGCCATCCCGCACCTACCGCAGGTCTACTATACCTCCCTGCAGATTGTAGCTTAATCGCCATCTCTGCAATATTTATTCCACTTTTAGGAAACTTGACGTCCCCCCTTGTTCTTTAATTGAGCTTTTAACCCTTCACCAAGCCTAACTGACCTGTTCATAACAGCGAGCTTACGCAACAGGATGAGAGAGGAAAGAAGACGGCAAACCCTAGGTGACAAGCGTGGCAAGATTCAGTTCAATCTTTTTTGAAAAAACTTTTCGCCAAACTGCACCCTCCTTTAAACAGAGCTTTTTGTAAAAGACCAGAAAACATTAATGTAAGTGAAGATCACGACAAAACACGTAAGAAATAGCCCTGTCACGTTTGTCACACACAAGCGTTTTGCCGTCCTTTTCTTTCTGCCGTCCTGTTGCGTAAACACACTAATAACTCCTTACGGCATCATAGATAACTTTGACTGGCTGTGAAGACACTACAGCTCTCTGGTCACACTTGCCATCAAGAGGATTTGTCTCAAAGGACGCATTGAACAGGGCAAGGTGTTGATCTGCAAAAAAATACAGTAATCCTTGAACACTCTCGCAATAACAGAATGGAAAGGCAGTTGGCAAGTAACTTCAACTTGACTGATGATCACCAGACAGAGTCTCATTTGAGGCAATTTGGATAGCCTGAGAAAACAGCCACCACTGAAATGACGTCTGAGAGACAAGTGAAGAAATTCCATACTGATGACGCGTCACCACCCACATCTGGGTAGTGTTTCTGATTGGTTGGAACAAATTTTCAGCTGATCAGACGCACTACGCACGTCTGGGAAGTGACTCGTCATCAGTATGGAATTTCTGCGCTCGTTTCTCAGACGTCATTTCGCGGAGAAACCAGTGGTGGCGTCTCAAAATGTCGGCTGTTTTCCCAGGCTACAATTTCAGTAGCTTTATATGTAGACAAACCTGGTTTGTCATCTTGTGACGTTATCATGAGTGGCATCTGTCCATTACTGTCAGCAGACCCAAACATCTTCATCATGTCAACCTTTGCCGTCACTCTAAATAAAATTATCATTAAAGAATTAGCACTTAATGAGTGAGGCTGAAGGTTATGGTGAGTTGTGCGTGTGCTTTTAGCCAATCAGAATTGGGGAAATATTTTGAAGGAATAATAATTATTGTTCAATTATGGTTTCCTTTAACGTCGATCCAACTCAATACTCTAAGAACCACATCCTATGGAGTGACCTTTCAAATGAAATCTCTTCCTAAGTGATCTTGCAGTCGTCAACTCCTTTCTCAGCAGCTAACAAAATCTTGAATAAAACCTGACGCGATCGAGGCCGGCGGAACCCGGGGGATCGAGGACTGGATTGCCTCTGAAATGATGCTTGGTCTTCCTAGAAATTACTGGTCCTAACTTACTTGATAGCTTGAGCAGAGGGTCTCTGAGAAAGCTCTGCTAACAAGTCCTGGAAACTTAGTCGTGCAACATCATTTGGCCTAAAACATTAACAAGTTTTTCATCAGATATGCTCGGACCTTTTTAAGAATAACAATGCAGAGCAAATGACAGTCCTTGAATAGCTGACCACAGGAAATTGCAAATGAAGAATAATTAGGTTACTACGATATTGATATTCATTGTGTCCTCAGAGGCAAACCTCTCTTCCGTTCTCACGAAAAGATAAATTGAATGTTGACAACCCGACAACAGTTTAATATTAGTCAAACTCTTTGAGAACAAGGGCAAATAAAGTCACGGTCAATTTTCAGTGTCGTCACGAGCGTCAGCAGACTAGGGCAAATACGGCGCCCAGTAAGATAATTTTTGGCGCAATGTTAACTTAAGCTACGTTGACGCGGCACCGGACGAATTTTCGACCAGTTGTAGATTCGTGCGCTTAGCAGTTCCATTGACGCGGAGTCACCTTAACCGGGCGTAAATTTAAACGGCTAACAGTTCAAAGTTGATGATGATGATACCTTTATTAAAGTGTCAAACTGTAATAGCGGTATATAACCACTAAGTGGGGACACTAAAATAAATTCTAAAAAATAAATCAATTAATAAATTAATTAAAAATTAAGAAAAACTATGTACAGTATAAGCAAGTGAGAAATTTCCAAGTTCAAGCTTGCAAGTTCCGCGTCAACAAAACGAAAATGGATCGATTTTCGTATGACCTTGAAAAATGGTTTCGGTAAGTGTTCGTTATTTGCTTTATCAGCCAGTGGATAAAAAGATCAAAACATGGCTTCTTCGTTTTCCCCCCAAAGAAAACCCTAAAATGGAGAAGGCATTCTTCGATTGGCCAATCGTGTTGCAGCATGACGTCAAAGCGAAGTATCAGTTGATTTCTAGAAAGTTCTCAGGCATGAAGATTTTTCACCCGAGCGTTCGCTTAACCAACCAAAAGCTACGCGCGTTTGTATCCGTGCCATAAACCAATCAAATCGCTCTATTTCCGTTCGTTTCAAGGTCATACGAAAATCACTCTATTGAATGGTTCCGTGTGAACGTAGTGTTCGCTGAAATTTTTCAGCCAGTCGAAAATTCGACCGGTACCGTCTGAACTTGGCCTTAAAGCTGACATGTGAGACTGTAAAGCTAAAGTAATGTGTATTAAACACTCACGTGTCTCCTGTGATGTCTCTGAGAGCCACGCTGATTTGCTTTAAATGCACGATGACTTTATTTTCGACATACTAAATCATAGAATGAACCACAAAAATGTTCACATGTATTAGCTGGTTACAACAAACGTTTCAAAGCAATTAATTCACATAATGACTGCTACAACGACATGAACAATATCAATATAAGGTTTAATTCATCCTTGTAAATAAGAAAATCCTTGGGCAAGGGGCTCACCGCAGAGGGTAAAAACAACAGCTGTGAGAGATAAACGGTGAAATGCTGAAGAAAAGTACCCAGTCAGCAGAATTATCAATGACGGAAAGGATTTTAGCCATTTTATAACAAGTAAGATTATCCCTTCGCGACCACCTATCCAAAACCCCAAAAATTTCCCAGTCGAACCACTCGTAAACGACCACCTCCCGTAAGCGACCGCGAACACGTTTCGGGACTGACAGTTTAATAATTTTCCGTTGTCTTTAACCTCTTGTAAGCGACCGCTTCACGCATAGTCCGATCTCTATGCTCACTCCATGTACAGTGCTTTTTAGAGTATACGAAGAACTTTTAACGACAACATGAAACTGCACACATCGCAACTCAGAAATTGCATGCAATAAATTATCTTCCATAAAACAGATGTCTGGACCTCTTCTCGGAAGAGGTCCCCTGTGGTCCGATTCTCGAAAGCGACTACCTCCGGTAAGCGACCAGCAAGTCTTCGCATTTTAGATGGCCTCTCAAGGGAGGTTTGACTGTATGTAATTTCTTTATTACTTGCGCCCTGCAAAATAACGTGCCGAGGGCTATTACGGATGTGAAGATTTCTTTTTTTGTGTGTTACTTAGAGTTCATGTTATTACTTTAATTTGATTTCTTTTATCATCAATATAGAAACGGAGGCTTCGCTTTTAGCCCTGGCTAAATCTATAAATTACCTCCTTTGGAAATGCAGTGATGTTTTCCCCTTCACTATAGCCTATAGCAGAGTACAGCTTTTCTAATTCTTCTTTCTTCTGTTCCTCTGTTAAGATTTCTGTTTAAAACATAAGGTCTCCTTAGTCCCTTTTCCCAGTGAAAGCAGTAAGGTTAGAGCATTCCTAAGAAACTAGGGCCATTTAAAGGGAGATGTTTTCGTACTTTTCATGTTTTAAGCTTTTCCAAAGTAGCCACTTGACCAATGGCTTGACCGTTTGGCAGTGCAAATTGGATCATGCGACACAGCGCAACTGTTTATGAAATGAAAAATTAAAGAGAATGTATTTCCAATTGCGTAGCATACTTCATAAGCACGGTATGTGCCACAATAGCAATTTAGAACAAGTTTGAAGTTTATTAATTCATAAATACATAGCAGTTCGACAACTAAATCGCGTATTTACGTTAAAAACTAAATTATAGATAAAAAACATTAACTAATCTATCTTAATTGAAAGGAATAAAAAAGCTAACAACAACAACAAAATACTCCACACAATGTCCAACGACTTTTCGATTCTAGTACTTAATCAAGACTTTGAACTGTCCGAAAATTTAACTCTCTCTCTCCTCTCTCATTTTTTCAAATGCTCGAACAGGGTCTAAGGTCGCGCCAAAGAAGTACAGAATTTGAATAAAATTTGCTTGCGTTTCCGTTTTGCGTTGAAATAGTAGTACCACTCCATTATGGAGTTAACAAATTAAAGATAAAGAAAAATGAAGGTGCATGGCTTACCTGGCTGCTGCTCTTCCTTCTTGCTTTTACTTTTGGAGCCAAACCATCCAGAAAACAACCCACCACTTTTTTTCTCTTCGGCTTTCTTCTTCTTTTTCCTCAAAGCTGCAGCCTCCTATTGTAACAGAGATTAGAGTTTAAGACATGCGCCCTCAAGAGACAAAGAAATACGCCGTTTAAGCTAGTCAACCCATTTTCTGCTCACTAGCCCGAAAAGGAAAACCACCCATTTTGATCCCAATTTTTAGCTTTTTCCGCGTGTTTGTGTTTTCTGTTGCCGGGCTTTTACTAGGACTTAAATATTTTGTAAGAGAAGTAGTGTAGCATGAGAAGACAGACGAGAATCGTGACGCCACCAGTGGCTTCCCCGCGAAATAACGTCTAAGAAACGACTGCAGAAATTCCATACTGACGACGTGTCACTACCCAGTTCTGGGCAGTGCTTCTGATTGGTTGAAACAAATTTTCAACCTATCAGATGCACTACACGGATCAGGGAAGAGACGCGTCATCAGCACGGAATTTCTGTGCACATTTCTCAGACGACATTTCGCTACGAAACCGTTGGTGGATTCGCGGAATGTCGCCTTTTTTTCACAAGCTAGAGGTAACAGCAACCTTAAGCGACCACGACGGAGACGTCTTTGAAAACGTCAGTTAAAAAGTGTGTTCGCGCTGCTACAAACTTAATCGCACGTATTCCATCTCGTTTAATTCTTCTAATGTGGGCGAATTTTTTTGGAGTTGAATTCTATAGGACTGTATCAAAGTTCAAAAAAGAGGGTTATCGTCTTGTGTTCACGTGCTCCACAAAACGTGAAATTGGCCGCTTAACGTCGTAGTCTTGCTGAGACGGTAAAGAAATGTACAGGTGCAAAGTTGGAGTTTTGCCAATCTAGACCTTCTGTTTTTTTGCCGTTCTCGTTGCCGTCGCCGTCGTCGTTGCTTAAGCTTCTTAATTGTAGTATGTTTACTACGGTGAAACGTGTTAACATTTAAAAGTACCAACCTCATAAGCCGCCTGACGTCTACAAATGGTGATATTTAATACATCTAACTTGTTTTCAAGTTCCTAAAGATCAAAAAGGACGTAAAATGGGGCATAAGGTCAATTACTTACATGATACGTTACGTGGCTACTTTACTAATTTGATTTATGCCAATTACTTCATTACAAAATGTAAAGTGCATTTCCACGAGAAACGACATTTATTTTTTTTGCGTCAAACGTCCGATTACAATGATCGCAAATATGTCCATCGTAAGTCTGTTACAGACACTACCCAAGACGTAGCTGCATGACAGAGCTGAATACATAGACTAGTTCATTTTACGCAAGAGACCAAAAACAACAGACCATTTTTGATATATCAAAATTCATACTTGGCTCCGAGGCTTGGGGGAATAAAACAAAATAAATGTATTATTCATTACTGACCCTCAAGATGATTTCCCTTTTTTTATTCCCCCAAGCCTCGCAGCCAAGTATGGATTTTAATATATCGGCATTAAAGGGTGGGGAGGTTGCTTGCGAAGATCTGCAATGCACCTGACAATCATGAGAATGAATTCATATATCACAAAATTAAAGAAAATGTTACGTACCTCAAGTTTCTTGTAGAGTGCATCAGACTGTTTGTCTAACAGCAACTTCTGCTTATACAAATCTTTGTACTTCCGACAGAGATCCCTATACCAAGAGCAATAGAATCTGATTTAGGGCGTGTTCGACTGATTGTATTCCGGAATAAATATAAATGGAAGAAACTCTCGAAACCACATGTTTTGGCATTCATTGCACTGCAATATTTTGACATCTGCTTGAAATAGAATATTCCAATGTATGTAGCGTTTATGTAGTCCAAAGATCATGGTACAAGGGATTTGCTTCAAAACCTTTGGAGTATCCTTATTCCAGAATACAATCAATGGAACACACCCATTGTTTTGATAATATATAGATTTAGCCAGAGCTGCTAAGCTCTCTAAATTGTTTACTCAAACAAAATATAAAATCGTGTGATGTTAAAGAAACGGTGAAGACAACGAGAACGGCAAACAAAAAAATCAGCAAAAAAACAACTTTGCATGTGCAGCACACTTGTTTGTACATTTCTTTGCCGTTATTTTGCATGACTACAACGTAAAACTTCCAGAAATTTCCTGCTTACACTTTTTGTGGAGGAAATGTTGTATCTGTTCATGTTCACTTTTGTTTCACTGCTGCTCATTTTCACCTTGGTGACCGCTAGCATTTCTCATTTTCTCACCGCCGCTATAAAATTTTCATGTTTTTCTTCAAACGAAATTGGTCTCCGTTGCTCTAACTCTTTCTCTCTTTTCCACGTTAATAAAGACATTTAATAATAGTCAGGGATGTGCTCTAGCAGCGACAAGTGGCCCCTTTTTCAACACGACGAGGGGTCTGCTATTTCTCACCAAGAACAAGCGAGCTGCCCGTTGTCCAGAAGAAATATTTCCGCCCGAAATAGCGTTATCACCTCACAGTCGGGCTGTTTTCGAACTCCCTACCCCCTTCCCCAGAGTCTGTACGATCGGGTGGGAGTACGCCGACGTCACAACCAAAATTTGCCGGATCTTAGCAACGCACGCTTCAAGGGCGCGTAGAGCTCCGCTATAAACAGGTCAATGCCCCTATTACTGTAAAATAACATGCTAGAAATTGCACATCAAAGTTGGACGTTGCACATAGACTCCATTGTCTTTCGTCAAGACTTAACCAGCAAGGCTTCAAGTCCACATTGCTCCGCTCTGCGACATGTATTACGGATTCTACAGACTAGTATCAACGACTTACTTTACGCCACTGAATCGTAGCCAACAGTTACCAGCACCGTACAAACGACTTATTGACGAGATCAAGCAAAACTAACTACGAGAGAACGACTGGAGAATTTGACTAGTAATAGAAGACTTCTTAACTGTGACAATAGACGGATCGAAACGCACCAGTTACTGATTACGAGTCTTCATAGCCAATAACATCACGTCTTAACTGACAGACGACCAATAACATCGCGACGTAATGGACCAATCAGATCAATAACCAGAGTATAATACCATCAACTGACGTCAGTCACTGTCAACAACAACAGTCCTACTCAGGACTACCTTCACCCGGACGATCAAACGCAACCTACTTTTGATACATTTTATTGTGCATTAGTTAAGAGAATTTGGGTTTATATCTAAGCGCATCCTCTGGTTGCTACATAAAGCGGGTTATAATACTTCCTGAACTCGCCTGTGATGTTTCATATGTGCCCATGACCAGTTCCTTCGCTTCCTTCTCACATCTTCCTCCAGAATGCTTTTGATTGCGTAGTTCCACCTGTTGCAGTGAGAAAAGCGAGTAAGCAGTGTTAAGTTACAGTCAAACCTCCACTAACGGCCACCTCTCTACAACGGCCATTTTTTTTTGGCGGACAGCCCATACATTCACTTAACCTGAGATCATGCCCTATTTTCGTTTCGCTTTGAAAAAAACATTCCAGCGGGCAAGGCGAAACGAAAATAGCGGTAGCCGTTAGAAAGAATGTATGAGAACCACTAAAATTGGGCCTGACCTCAGGTTAACATTCACTCTTGTTACAACCTATCTATAACGGCAGCTTCTCTACAATGGCAGCTTTCTTCTGTCCCCAAGGTGGCCGTTGTTAAGAGGTTCATCCGTATTAAAGTATGTTTTTTTTTTTTCATCCTGTTACAAGCAAAATAATGAACAAGAAAAACCCCTGGGATCGTCTTGCATTCAATCCAGAGTGTGAGTAACTGAAAAAAAAAAACTATAGAATCCAGATCACCTACAGCAGTGGCATCCAAGGCCTAAATGAAGTGCACCATCTCTCTCCTCCGCACAGGATTCTTTAGGGAGCTTGGGCAACAACGACGGCGACGGCGACGGCTACGAAAACGTCAGTTAAAAAGTGTGTTCGCACTGCTTTAAACTTTATCGCGCATATTCCTTCACGTTCTATTCATCAGATGTTGGTGAATTTTCCTTCAGTTGTATTCTAAAGGACTGCACTACAGCTGTTTCAGATAACACGTGATCTGCGTTGTCAAAAACGTTTCAGGATTTTGGGTTTTTTCTTCGACGTCAATCAAACCGTTACCATAGCATCCAGTCCTTGCTTGTTAAATAAAGGCGACAATAACGAGCAGAAGCTGCAAAAATAAGTGTTGACGATAACGTACCGATTCGTTTTCACCCTCCCATATCTGTGTTTCTTCTGGGTTTGGAAGCTCTATAGGAACAATTTCACGTTGGGAATCTAAACTAAGCAGGTAAAACAATTTGAGAGCTATATAAAAAAGTGAAAACACGCAAACTCTGAAGTTCAAAAGCAAAGAGCCTTGAAACACAGAAACACACAAAAAGGATCGAAATCCACTAATCACAAATCACAAACCATGACCTTTTGAACCCGTTGTAGTAAACTTCTGTTTCCTAAGAGGTCGGCTAAGAAGACACCGAACCTTCAGAGTTTGATTGACGTTGCAGAGAAACTCAAAATCCAAAACATCTTTAAAGTTCAGGGAAAAAAAGGGTCCTTGTCTTGCGTTCACGTCCTCCTCAAAACGGGCAATTTCACTCAGTAGTCGTGCAACGACAGCAAAGAAATGTACAAAAAAGCGTGATGCACGTGAAAATTGATGTTTTGCCAACCTAACCCTATTGCTTTTTTGCCGTCCTCGTTGCCGTCGCCGTAAGGACGCTGGGAGAAAGAAAACGAGAGCGCACGGGGGGCGATGGGAAGAGGAAAGAAAGGAAGCGAAGCCTTTTCCTTATTCCTATCGTCCCCCGCGCGCTTGCTATATTTTCCGATTATTGCTCTTTTTATTGGAATACCCAGCGGCAGTCTCTGCGGAGGAGACGCAACATTTAAACCATGGTTGCGCTTTTAGTGTTGTATAGTGTTAAGACCTATGAGAAGGCTATGGCACTGATCATAAATTAACAAGTATTTACCACTGCTTGGCATGGCTATGGAGAGGGTCGTTTGGTTTGTATTTCCTGAACCTTGAATTTGTGGCCATTCTGTCAAATGACTCCAGTAGCTCCATTACATCATGATACTGCTGTCTCAGCAAAACAAGTGAGATTTCTTGCAACACTAGGCTCAGGAAGATCTAAGAAGACATAACATTCATAATTTAGGGAGTGTAATAACAGTCCACTCTCCCATAATGGAAACGTCGCAGGAAACACCCAAAGTTCCTATAATCCCATTAGTTGACTCTCAATAAAACTCACACCTTGCTAAAACGGACACCTAGAGTTGGTCCAGCTCTCTCTTTGCTCCTTTTAGTTTACTCTCTGTAAGAAGCACACCTTGCTTAGACGGACACCTAGAGTTCTTCCCGGTCTCTCTTTTCTCGCTATAATTGACTCTCTCTAAGAAAGACACCTTGCTAAAACGAACACATAGAGTTGGTCCCGGCCTTTCTCCTTTTAGTTGCCTTTCTATAAGACGGACAAAGCTCTAAGATGAATACATGGTCATATTATTGCGGTCCAAAGAAGTATTTTTCTCAAAGAGAGTTAACTGTGTAAATAAATATATTACAGGATGCCAAACTGGCTAAACCTGTTTAAACTAGCCAGAATACTAAAGAAGTTTAGAATCATGTTAACGGCAAACGACGAACGTCAATTTATTCTATGTGACCAAATATTCCTTTTACTAGTCAAAGAAGAGAAACTTTTGTGCGATCAACTCTCTCCAGGACAGACGCCTTTAAGATCGGCACTATGTGTTTTGTTTGTCTTAGAAAGATGTCCATCTTCAGGAGCGTAGCGTTTATATACGCACATACGCTTGTGCGTACAGCTGAAATCAGGAATTTTTTCAGGGGAAAAAATTTTTTTCAGCAAATCGGGATAATTTTTCGCACTATATTGGTGTCTTTTTTTAGTGTTTCCTTCATCCTTTTATTTTTGCATGACACTAGAGATCGGTAAAAAAAACAACTAACTAATGCACTTTCCTTCCTTCCCTCAGAAAACGCAGGAAATGGCATTTCTGAGACCCTTAACTTAAACATTTTCTGGGGGAGCATGCCCCCCAACCCCCAGCTAGTTTCGAGCGCCTCTGCACTCTAACTTTTCTTTCTATGCGCACACTTTCAAAATCTCACGCTACGCTCCTGGTCTTAAAGAGAGTTAACTACCCTAAGATGGACACCTTTGTGACTGACACTATGCCTCCTTCAAAGAGAGATGTCCGCCTTCTAGAGAGTCATCTAAAGGAGGTCAGGCCAAGGCAGCGACCACCTCTAAATGTCCATTTCAGCAAATTGTCCGCCTAGAGAGAGTTGAGTGGAGAACAATTTTTGTTGACTGAACACAGTCAAACCTCTCCCGATCCACACGGTGGCTACGAGCTAGGTGATTGGGTTAAAAGAAAAATCATCTGCAAGTCTATACTGACATTTATAAAATAACTAAGGTAGTACGGGCGCTCTGATTGGCCGAGAGGCGTGTTTGCATGACAGTATGTAAACAAGGTTTGTGACGTCAAGATGTTTTGCTTTTCGCGCGCTAATCACGCAAGCACGAATTTGAAAAGGTTTTTGAGTTGAAAGCTCGTCAAGTTTACTTTATTTACCCATTTCCTCGTCGGCTGAGACTTAGAAATTTACAAACATGCTGGGTCAATTTTGTTTCGCTTAAGCTGACATTTTAAGCGAGAAAAATCCTTTTTTGGAAAGCATCTTTTTTGCAAAACAAGAACTTATTACGCCTGCAAGACTTCGCGACTGGTAAGAATTTCTCTTTTAATCAGAGCCACAACAAAGAGTTTTGCGTTTTTTTTTTCGGGAAATTTAATTTTTAAAAGGAATACAAAACTTTTTCCCTGTATTTGCATAGCCTGATATAAAAATAAGGGGGTTTAGGAGATTTCGAGATAGTTATGCAAACCCGAGACGCAGTCGAGGGTTTGCATAACTGTCGAGAATTCTCCCAACTCCTCGAGTGGAAAACGTTTTCTATTGCTTAAGTGATACCAGTCACTACAATATGGACAACTCTGTAAAAAAGACACCTGGATCTCTTCTTTAATAAGTGTCCGTATTAGAAAAGGGTCGATCGAATGTACTGTGTGGAAGTAGAGAATACCTTAGGAATACTCAAATCAGAACCAGGTTTGATGTTCATCTTGACTTTGGTGGTAGCTGAGATTGGCTGCAGAACTGATAAGTAACAAAAGTTAAATTTAATGAACAGTGATAAGCCTTCATTGAAAACAATAAACCTTTCCACGGTTGTTCACACTTCTTAAACAGCAGTAAGTGAATATCCATCGACACTACTGGAAGGACGGCCTTACAATAAGGTACCTTACCAAGTTTAAAAGTGATACGTCCAAACAACCGTTTTATAGACATTTGTATGGTGGAGGGAACGAACCTGTCCCCCTCCCCACCTCAATACAAACGTCTGTAAAAGTCTGCGACTTTGCGAAGCTAAATCTTCGCTAGTTTTCAACAAATCATTTTCAAACTTGGCAACTTTATGGATTTGAAGGCGTTCTTTTCAGCCGTGTTGACGGATTTTCGCTGCCAGGTCCCGCCAACAGGTGAAAAAAGGGGTCTATTAATCGAACTAAAATGTAAGTGGTCTGATTAAAGCATAAGAATATAAGGATAAATCATTCAATAATGTTTTATTTCAGCGTCAGAAAAATCTGTTGCAAACACGACACTTTCATGAGGCGCGTCACACTATAGAAAAACCAGTAAAAATTTTCTTCAATGAATTTCCGACCGTAGAAATAATTCTCAATCCTTGCATTATAACAGAATCAGGCCAACAATTATGAATTCCTATGGTCAGTTTCTTGCGAAAGCAATTAACGCTAAAAATTAGAAATAACTTTACTTGAAGCTTCGATCCAACAATGACAATGATGATGGCGACGATGACACTGAAGATGACAAAGCTTTATGACTGACGATGATGATAATGATTTTTTCGATGACTATGAAATGATTGTAAAAAAAAAAAATTGTAAATTGTAATTTGTTTACCACGGATCACTTAGGAGTTCATAAGAACTCGTTGAGACGTGTCCGTGCGTTCCAGATCGAATTGGAATTTGGAAGTGTTGGTTTTAAATGATGATGGATCCATCGAAACGTTAATTCAAATTTTTCTTGTTAATTACGAATTCATAAGCTATTCAACAGCTGAAACGACCACAGTTTTCAAAAATTTTGAAAAAGATCTGTAATTTTCTAGTAATTCATCCAGACTGAGAAAATACAGAATTTAGAACATCCTGAAAACGTGCATTAAAATTCACTGAGTATGGTAAAACGTCAAAAATAACCATAGTAAGTACACTATTTACCAGCCATTGCAAAGGATATAAACTGAACTTACTGTATTTAAAGTCTTCAGGAGAGTAATGATTTGATCTTCGGGTGGCTATTCCTCCTTTAGCTATATTCTGAAAATAAAATAAATTGAATGTTTTAGTAATAACTAGACAAAGCCACATCCCAGCATTCCGACTTCATGAGAGGATTGACAGAGAAATTCTGACAGTGTTTCACATGGGTCAAAGGAGGTGCCCAGAGCTCAATACGAGTTAAGGCTGAAGGGTATGAACAAGAAGGAGTCATAATACATGACAGAGACTGGATGATCACTATGAAGTTAGAGGCCAGAAAAGGTACCATTGTGTGCAAGATCTGTGCCCATGGCTTCAGATGGATAACAACGGCTGGGTGTACTGACATTTCTTGTGCAAGGGCTTAAGGGGATTGATGACGATGGCATTGATAACTGTTATTCTGATGTTGGTGATAACAGATGAAGGTCTCACGATTGTGACTATGATAGGACTATGATAAAAAACCTTTCAATCAAGAGATGAAGGCTGAGGTCAGTTTTCTCAGTGTAATTACCTGCCACTCTTCTTGAGATGGTAGTTTCCCAATATCATCATTTGAATTCCAGTAGAGTGCTAAACTATCTAGTTTGACAAGCTGTAGTGTAAAAAAAATAAACGTAAAAAAAAAAAATACCAAATGCAGCGCCCATAAAGTAAAGTAAATGTTACTAAACTGACTGCTTGATTACTCACTAACATAGAGGGAGAAACAAATCATCATAAATATGCAATGTTACATGAAAAATTGAGATGGAAATAACAGTAATAAGTTTGTCCCAAACTGGAAAATGCACTGCAATGGCACTCAAAGGGGCTACGTCACACGATTTGCCATCTTTTTAAAAAGCTAGCACTTGTCTTTGCATTAATGGCATTTTAAAAAATAATGGTCCAGTATGGATATTTAAGAACATGTTTAGGCACTGAAACTGTTTCCTGTCGTCTGTTGAAACGGATGGCAACGATGAAAATAGATCAAAACTTTAAAAAGTTGGGCAAATGTCTTTAATCCAATGCTAGCTATGCCTGCAAAAATCACCGCAAAATTATGGATCATTGTACGTTTCTGCGAAAATTGCCCACCTACCCCTCCCCTAAGACAACATTTTGCCCTAAGTGAGTGTTAATGTTGGCTTAAGGGAGGGGTAGGTGAGTTGTTTCCCAGGAACTTATAACGGTCCAAAATCATTATGGTTATTGTTAGCTTACAACAGAAGCATTTTGAGTATGGTTGAAGGCACTACACCTAAGTAGTGACTTTAACACAGAATTGATCTCAAATAGTAATATCCTTATGATATCGCCCCTTTTTGGCAAAAATTCAATATCTCTTGCTGTAGTCCATTGACATCATTTGGGACATGAACTAATATAATTTAAAAAGGCTGAACTAATATTACCTTACTTCTCCATTTAATTCGACCTTGACTAAGATAACAATCAGTGTGTGGTGCATTAATTTATATCATTGGAACAGTTCATTACTTTTGCAATAATATTTTTTCTCACTAACACTGTCTTTCCTAAGAAAATAAGGGGGCAATAATACCTTATGTACAAGCTGTACACTGGAACCAACAAAAGAGCGGACCCAGTTGGAATCTGTGGACTGTAAACAATATATTTAAACAAACTTTATAATATTTTATCAGTCTATAAGTACACAAATGTAGATCCAGTGTTCTCTGCAAGGCCCAGCAAATTGCTGTCTGTAAAGTTGTCATGAAACTGCCGGCCACTCACAAAAAAAAATTCCATCACATTTGTTTCTCAGCACACATATAGATATTAATATAAATTTAAAGACAAGGCAAATGTGGGTAAATAAAGGTGCCACCCTCCTAACCAACTTACCTGACTCAATTTCCTTTCTCTGGTAGCTCATGCACAGAAATGCACTTTCAGGAAGGAGGCAAATTCCCTTCCATATGTACTTGGCCCAACACATTCTACAGGGCTGTCACTACGATTTCAACATGCCTGGTATGTGCAATAACGTGTGGAAATAAACAGCCAGGAAGTTCTTTTGGTCTCAATTTCCTTTTGATTCCTATGAAAATAGAGTCCTTGGGGTCATGCTTGTAGTAGCTGGGGAAAATCTCCAGCCCCCAGCCTTTAATGACAGCCCTGATATCCTGGCATTGCAGCATGAAGAGTGCTCTGCACCTTTCGATCTAACCTATAACTGCTTACATAAATTTTTTCTTCTTCTTCTTTAAATTTTCTGGCTAATGGATCTCAACTTGACTTAATAGACAGATTGTTTTACCTCTGCAGACAGATTCTCCAAAGTAATACCAATGGAAAATGGAGATGTTGGATTGGTCACCTTAAACACAAATGAAAGGGAACCAAGTGTTAACATGCAGACTACTCCTAGAATGTACAAAACTTAGTTTTATATACTACTTTATTGTACATTTTGCCATATTTGTCATGTAACAAGGCCAAAAAATTAATAGATCACAAATGATTGAACCAACAAAATAAAGGTCTCAAAGTACACCAAAGTTCCATGATTTACTCAGGTGACTCTAAACAAGGGTTTGGTGAGAAGACGTTTTTTTTTTTTTAACCATTACTGATACATGTACATGAACAAGGCTGTGCTCTATGTAAAATTATAACATAACACAAGTAAATCGCGCGCTCTGATTGGTCAGTCAGCCTCTACCATTTGCCCGTGGGTGCACGCCAAGAAACTGAGCTAGCGCGGTAAAATTTAGGCAAATTCAACAAATGTCCTCTCCTGACGGTAAAATACACCAATGAAATGCACAGATGAAAAGTGGAAGTTGAAGAAAATACTAAGCTGTCGTTTTGAAGGAAAAAAAGACAAAAGATCAAGCAACAAATTTGCCCTGGATGAATGAATCACTGTTTTCCTCGTGCTAGAATTGGCTGAAGGAAAATCGAGCGAGCGAAGATTTAAGGTACATTTTGTGTGTTTTTTATAGAAGAGAACTCTATTTGAAATGTAAATTTATCAATTTAGCATTGTGTTATTGACTTTTTGATCAAGTTGATGCTAAATTCAAGCAAATATTTTAGGAAACACCCTCAAATTCTAGACAGCTTTGTTGTGAAGTTTTCATCGCATCGATTAAAAATTTTAGTTGAGTTTAAACGGGCACATTACGCTGGAATGAGCGAATTTCATTTGAATACAGAAACATTTGGGTTTTCAAATAAATTTTTCAAAAAATAAATTCTGTGTGTATTATTTTGTTCCTCAGTGTTCATTCATAACAGTCGTTCAGAGAATGGTCTAAAAACAACAGCTTCAGCGTCGGCTCTGTGTCGGCGAATTTCAGTTGCAACTTTGACTCTCATAGCCGGATTTCCCCAGACAGATTTCGATACAAAGCTAGTTAATTTCTTTTTAAAATTAGTGTTACCTTTTATCCTTAAGGAATTACGGTCAAATTTTCTCATTTCTACTTTACGTTTATTTCAAAAATTGTCACATAAATAAGCTTGATAATTATTTCATTTATTTAGTTTTAGCTTAGTTTTTAGAGTCTTTTTGTTTATAGTTGTAGCTATAGTTTTCCCCCCAAGTTTTTACCCTAATATTAAGAGCAAGTAGACAGATGCCATTCAGAATAACAACGAAAAACGTTTTTGCAATTTACCTGAAGACAGAGAATGGTTGATTCAGCGAAAGAAAAACTCAAAAGGCAAGTTTTTGAAAAACATAGAACGTGATTTGTTTACGCGTGGGCAGATGGCAGCATACATGAACTAGAACCGATGACTCAACTGAAGGCAAATGGAAAATAATGTTTTTCTCTTTTGATTATGTTATAAAAGAAATGGTAAACGTTGCAGCTGTGCAACCATGGAGTTATTTGAAGGGACCCGAGGGTACCCAACATATGATTTCTACAAAAAAAAAAAAAATTTTCTAGTCGCTCAGGAACAGAAGTTGGGTGCCATGGGCCACCAGCTAGGCATTGCTAGAGCACAGCGTTGAAGAAATTACACAAATTCGTAAGGAATAACACAGCTGTCGAAAGACAGAATAGTATTTTACACACTGGATGAACATAATGGTTATTGGCAACTGGCCTGTGCAGTGCAGACAGGTTCCATGGTCAGATACAAAAGTAGTTCTGAGTAGGATTGTTGGTAACATTGCTTGCAGTACGAGTTTTTACAGACAATCTCATCATGAAGGAGGTTTGTGTGGCCGAGAGATCAACACTTCAAACTCCAGATCTGGAGGTCTGGCGTTCAAGCTTTGTCCATCATGTTGTTTCCTTAGACAACAAACTATACTCCACTTTGTTGCTCTTCACCCAGGTGTATAGATGGGTACCCGCAACATACTGCTGGGGGGTGACCCTGTGATGGACTAGTATTCCATCCGAGGGGGAGTAGCAATATACTCCTGGGCATGCTTCATACTAAGAAAACCAGGATAAGCTCTGGCTGTTTGGGCCTTTGGCTCATGTGCACCTTTCCCCTTTACCTCATCATGAAAGGTGACTTCTGACATTGCAATATACTTGATGAACCAGGGCAGCAGCCAGAGGCTAATGCCATCAACTGATGCTACAACACCTAGATGTATTTTAATTCTAATGATGACTATATAAACGTGATGAGCCTACTAAAACACCAACAGTACTCCTATCTAGGGGAGATGTTAATTTAGCTGGATAAGCATACAGTACTACTTATTGTGTTGCACTTACAGAGTCCTCATAACGAACATGAATGTTGCATACAGAGACCTGCAAAGCAAAACTGCTATCTTAGAAAGTGATCAACTGACATAATACTGCCCTTCCTGATACTTATCAGTGGATGGTGATTTATACTAGAGAGCTCAAGTTTTTGAACGACTGGGAGCTATATTAAACCACTGAAATGTTTGAGGGGTACCTCAGAATATGAAGACATAAACTAATATATTAAGAAACACATAATATTAACCCAAGTAGCGTGAACACTTACATGTAGCTTAGGTACATTATTTTTGCATTGTTAATGTCACAGCTTCCTCAACACTAGGTGAGGTAAAACTAAACTGCGAGAAGACCCCAAATCTCAAAATTATGAAAAGCAAGTAACCCCAAATCTAAACCCACTACGTTAACATGTACCTGAAGGTTCTTCACAATCTGCATGGCTAACTTCTCTACAAAGCTGTCAGACTTTTCATCTTTCTGGGGAGCTGAAAGTAATAAACAACAAAATTCAAAATGCTTCAACCATTCAACACACTTCAGTAATTTGTTGAGTACATTAGGGCAAAGAACAAGGATATCAGCACTGTGTCAAAGATGTTACTAATTGAGGTTAAAATTACATCTGTGACGTTTGCACAGGCTATACATTTTCAGGTAGTGCCTCATATGTTTCAGAACAATTCCCAAAAATTTGCATTAAACCACAATTAACGTAATGGTGTTTAAATGAGTTTCCCTTTCCACAAACCCTTCCCATATTGACCACGGACACCAAGTCTCTTATTCCTCATGAAGGCAACATTAACTTGGGGCATTATTAAAATAAGTTAAGGAATGAAGAAGTACTGCACCATTTTTCTTCTTCTCTTCCTCCTCTAGTTTCCTTGCCAGCTCAATTGCTTCCAACTGTCTTTGCTTCTTCTCCTGTTCAGCCTTT
The DNA here is from genome assembly GCF_958299795.1 of Porites lutea. Taxonomy (NCBI): domain Eukaryota; kingdom Metazoa; phylum Cnidaria; class Anthozoa; order Scleractinia; family Poritidae; genus Porites; species Porites lutea. The sequence continues at coordinate 18,206,118 of NC_133205.1, read as the reverse complement.
TTCTCTTTCTCCTCATTGTATCTAACAACTTAAGAAAAAGTAACAGTCAATAAGTTAACGCAAAGTTCAAAAAGAGGAACTTGCAGACACGGGCAGTACAGCAGTCTTTGGAAGGCACATGTACATGTACACGTACGCTCACTGTTGTAGTCTACTGGTTCACCAACAGACTTTCCACATGATTGACCCCCACTATAGAGGTAAAGTCAATTACACTGTACCACCTTAATGTAATGACCACCTCCAATAAGAAACTACCATTCAAGAAACGCTTTAAAAGCACCAAAATTTTCAGAGTTTATGTCTAAAGTAAATTGGAAAACAATCGTATAAAGCATCTCCCACTTGCTAACAGGCTAGTCCTCTAAAGGTCCACTTAAAAACATAATTATTATTGTCTCATCTCTATGTTCACTGTACAATGTATGTACTGCGCAACTCGGAGTGTAAAAAGGGACTTCACATAATTTTGTTAACCCTTTCAAATAAGCCCCAATATCCAAGTTCAAAATTCTCCATACTGAAGCCCATATATTTCCATGAAGAATTTGTTAAGAGAAATTAATAAAAGATCAAAGCATTTTCCCATTGGTGATCACTTTATTAATTCTCAACAGGTTTTCTCTTGATTACACTGCATGTTTTCGATATTGTTGGGAGGATATTGATGTTGGTTACTTTTGGGACCTTAAAGGTGTTAAGAAAAAATGGTATGCAGTTAATTTTCCTCTTAAAGAGCCCTATTGTTTGCCTCTTATGAGCGGCCACCCCTCTAAACAACCACTACACCTTTGTATTTTGAGTGGTCACTTTCGGAGAGGTTTGACCGTTGTTCTGTGGGGGTGGGTTCAACGCTACTTAACCACAGCTGTATATATGCAAAATTATTTCTGTGTAAGGATTCAATTTTTCATTGTGACATATTTTTTTATACCAGGGTTGTCACTAAGATTTCAAGTTGCAGGGTAAATACAACAAGGAGGCAGGGAATCAAATAGCTAGGGGTTTCTGTTGGGTCTATTTTTCTTTTATTCTCCTTTGAAAGTAGCCAGGGGCCATGTTCATAGTAGCTGGGGAAAATCCCCGGCCCTCGCCTTTTAATGACAACCCTGTTTCAGATCTTTCTTCTCTTTCCAGCAAATTTGCATGTGAGCTGGTTTAATGCTACCTAATGACACTAAAACCTTTACACTCTACAGGAATTGAAGGATGCTAGCTGTCACATACTATATATCAATACTTACCAGTATTTGGTCTAACAAGTAAATAGAGGCCATCTATTTGGGCCACAACAGGCTCAGAATACAGATTCTTCCAAGGAATCTTTAGCACTAGCTTTCCTGCAATGATTATAGTTATTACACATTTGAGATGAAAAGGACCTTGGCTTGTTGCATTATCTATTTTATTTATGTTGATCTTTAATGTTCTCATCAAAATGAGCACATTATCCCATTCACCCCTGAACTACCCATAACCACGTCCCTTCTACCATTTGGGACATCATCAGTTTAGCTTAACTTGATGGCTATTTACAAGGCATCTAATATCTGTAGTAAAGCTTTATCTTTTTGTTAATAAATAAATTATCGTTGTTGTTTGGCATCTAAGTAAAGTGTAGTTTTCTCTTAAAAATTTGTTATCATAGATGGCTCTAGCCTGAGTATCAGGCCTTCCTAAGGGGCTAGGGGAGAGGAGATTTTAGATGGGGGAGGGGGAGGGGGAGAAGAGAAAGGAAGGCCTGACACAAAACCATTCAGCAAACCGTGTGACACATCCAAAATCTGGATGTGGCAGTGATTGGATAACACACAATACCCCCTGACGTCACCGACCGCAAGAGCGATCGGCAAGAAGCAATTGACATTTTTCATAGATGTTTTGATTTCATGTTGCCGGTATGTGATACTTTTATGGACAGAGGGGACGCAGAGAGGAATTCAAAACGGCTCTAGAGGGCGCTCTCAAGTTCTTTCCTGGAATAAAAATAAAATCCGAGCAAGAATTGTGTTTTCAAGGCCTCGTAGTTTAAAGGAAAGATGTACTCGGAGTATGGAAAAGCCTCATATACCAGCTTCTGCCGAAACTATGTCTGAGTATTGGTTTCAAAAGACCGGGACAAAGACGACGATATCAGTGTTTCAGATATCTAAGTTCTGATTTACAACATCCTGCCGTTAAAAGGGGATTGTTACTGTAACTGAAAATAGAGCGAGGTAGCCATGTATTGAGATAGCCGACAGCACCAATGCTTTTAAAAAGCTTGACTTTGCTTGTGGCGGTTACGATAGCGTACGTGATTGGAATTCGTTCGCTTCCTCTTCCAAAATTCTCTCACTTTTGGAATGTCTTAAGCTCAAGCGGGCGCCATCATATTTCGCCAACGGGATTGACCTTTGCTATAGGCTCTCACTTTTTTAAAACTTGTAACAGCTTTCACGAGCTCTCCGTGAAGTGGTGGAATTTGCTGCTGCTTGATAATTTCTAGGCATAGGTGTTTCACCGTCGCACCTTCCTATTTATTCTTGCAGCTCCTTTCCACCGCCCGAGGATACGAGGGATAACATCAGCTTTTTAGCTGCCAGACAAGCGCCTGATGTAACTCTGTAAACAAAAGCAATTTACAATTTTCTGGGGCACGTTTATTTGCGAACGAGAGTGTTGGCGATCTTACACTAACACAATTTTTAAGACATGTTATAATTCCTGTAATGTTTTACATTACAAGTATTCAAAACCTCCTCATTGGAGGTTTAAAAAAAAAACGAAATCGTAGCAACACAAGCACCGGAGCTCGGCCAAACCGTTGAGTGAGATTTATTTTAGGCGAGCTTTGTGACACGTGAAGCTGACAACCTAATGACCGGAAGTGATTTTGATTGGATGGTATCGAATCATGCTGTGTGGGGGTGGAAGGCTCCAGTAAAAGCATCTGTGTCAGGCGTTTCTCTCCTTCACCTCTCTCCCTTTTTCGCTTCCATCTTTCCCCTTTTCCCCAGAAACGCCTGATACTCAGGCTAAGATGGCTCACTGGAATAGCATTTTTAATGAAGTGCTAGAAACCACATTTTTTTTTCTGAATGAGCATGATTCAGTCAAAGAGGCCAGAGAAAAGACAAAAAACCATGTAAAGTAGACAGAGGAGGGTTTGACCTCTGTCTATCCCCTCCCCTCTGAGACCCATCTCTATCCCCCTTCTCCTATCAAAAGAGTACCTTAAAGGGAATTGGGTAGAAAGAGAATTTCATATTGTACATCTCTGACCCCTTACTTCTCAGGTCAATATTTATCCTCTTTTTTTAATCTGGTGGCATAAAGGAAATTGGAGAGGGGAGGATCTGACTCTTCTCAGACCAAATCTCTCTTACAGTTTAGTCTCATAGATGTAATGAAAATGGAAAGATTAAGGAGGAGGTTCTGACGTGACTTTAAATACATGTATATCCCCTCACCTTTCGCTTGCCACTAAGGAGTTTAAGATGTTACGACGGCAACGACAATGAGAATAATTATCCAAAAAGCAATGCGTTTAATAAGCAAAACAACAACTTTGCATGTGCAGAACACTTTTTGTACATTTCTACGCTGTCACTGCATGACTATGAGGCAAAATTGTCTAGTTTCACATTTTTTGGAGGATGTGCACAAGTGACAGTGAAATTTTTTTTTTCCTTTTTGAACTTGGATATGGTTCTTAGGAATTCTACCCAAGAGGAATTCGCCTGCATTTGACAAAGAAAGCAAGTTGGAATAATCGCGACAGACAGATTGAATGCATGCAGATTCACTTCTTAAGTGACCTTTTTGCTGCCCTTGCCACTGTGGTATCTTAAACACCCTAATAATGCAGCATAAAGAGACAGAAAGGGAAGGGTCTGACCTGCCCAGTCTATCTCTTTACCCCTAAGAGATAAGTGTAGAAGAAATGGAAAAGGACAGGTTTATTTGACCCTGTCTATCCCCTCCACTGCAATAATCAACAGACTTGAAACCCTTGAGTACCAGATCTAAAAAGACTTACAGTGTAAGAAATAATCATGATGGTTTTCACTCTACAAGTTTCATACAACTAGAAATGTGTTGAAATGGACAATGCAATTTTGTAGCCACAACAGTTCTGAGGGGCTGTTTACATGGAGGGAGGATAATCCTATCACCAGGGCGAGCATTTAGTTTGGCATTACCAACTAGAAAGAACTGCCAGCTGCTGCTGAAAGGTAGTTATTAATGCCACTGAAAAAAGCAGAAAGGCAAAAATTGTAAAAATGTATATTATTGTTGCCCACCATCTTTAATTCCTTCTCTAGTTGGTAACAACATGGACCACAATTTCTGCATGTAAACCCAACAAAATGATGTTCCCTTTTTTCTAGGATCTTCCTGGTGCTTAAGTCTTCCTCCTTCTATGTTAACAGCCCCTGAAGCATGCTGTATTTCCAGATCTGATCATAATCTTTCCCATCAACCACCTGTAACACCAATCTATTACCCATTAAAATGTACAGTCTAACCTCCACTAATGGCCACCTCTCAACAATGGACACCGTTTTTTTAGGCAGACAGTCTGTACATTGACTCTTGTTTAAACCTCTCTACAATGGCCACTTTCTTCTGTCCCCAAGGTGCGACCATTGTGGAAAGGTTTGACTGAATATGCCCAGAACACATTCTATTGTTAAAGACTCTTACCTAGGTGGCCACGAAGAACCTTGACAGGCAAATCAAGATCATCCTATAATAAATTACATGTAAACATGAGGAAGTGATAGAAATAATATTCACATTAAGTGTTGGTTGCCTCCAGCAGAACATGTAAATATGTAAATGTAAGTATCATATGATCCACTCCCCTTGGGCTTTTCAGGGATAATTTACAACACTGGTTGGGGGACTTTGCCAGACTGCTTAGGGTGGAGTTTACAAGTAATGAAGGAATGAGTAACAATGCCCCCATACATGAATGTGAAAGTGAGATAGACCATTACACCGGGCACTACATGCCCTACTCTTTACAAAGAGTGTGTGGGTTCTTTAACGTCCCACAGATTTTTTTACCACATGTGCAAGGGCTTGTGAGACGGGGCCTATGGTTTATCATCCTAATCCAAGAAGACTAGAAAGTCAAACCGTTTGCAGAAATTATTAAAAATTAGGCAGCACTTTCTCCTCAGTTACTTAAAGACACTGAGTGTTGGCCCGGCCGCTGTTTGAACCTACGGCCTCCCGCTCAGCACACCGGAGCTCATCCCGTTGAGCTAACCGGGCGGCGGTTAGCAAAGAAAAAACTACATTTGGCGGTTAGCAAAAAAAAAACTACATTTAAACAATAAAAAAATTATTACAGCTGATAGGAAAGACAATTAATGAATAAATTTGTGAGGCCTTGTGAAGCTGAGGTTTAAAAATTTGACAATCATTCAGGCTCATTGTGCCATCATTGTTAGCCTATCCTTAATCTGAAATTGGCACTGCACAACATGCAACGGGCGAACCCTTTTTGTTCAAGCAAGAAACTGACTTAATTGAATGATTTTGCTCCTTTTGGAGTAATCGTCATGGGGGACATCTATTAGACAGGAGGTGTTTATAAGAGAAGGGTGTCTAATGACAAACTTGAAAGCACGAGGGGAGCATTTAGGGGCCGACCATTTAACTCTTGATGGGGGGGGGGGTGGGTGATTTCTGGTCATCAAGAATTTTTTTTCTAGCAATCTGGTGGGCAGGATATTTTTTTCCCTTTTTTTCCCATAAGCTTTCTATTACATTTGTGCTGTATGCAATTTTTTTCTTCTGACAAGCGCTTGCAGGAAATTTTTTTTCACAATCAACCCCCCCCCCCCTTAAGAGTCAAATGGTCAGCCCCTTATTAGACAAGAGATGTTATTGTTATTTGAGATGGGGCATCAACTAGCTCATTTATGGTATAGATTTCTGTGTATTTCATTAAATTCATACAACTGTCGGTATCCACAATTAATGGCGTCATCAAGTGACAAGCTTAATCTGTTTTTTTTTAAGTATTTTACAGAGAACTCTAAATAAATTTGGACCAGCCAGTAGCTTCAAAATAGGAGCAAAAATTGAGATAAAACAATATTCGTCAGTGTCACTCACTTCACAGACAAAGTAAGGCAGAAATGTTTTGCAATATTAGTTTTGCAGTAATTTTTATAATTATAGTGATATCATTACTATAATTAAATATTTTTCCATTTTAATGACTAACCTCATTAAAATTCACATTAATTTCAGCCATTTTGAAAGTGAAATTAACTTGTGAATATACCTGTTTTTCACGCCTCTGCTCTTTTCAGTATCAGTATCAAAATAACAGGTTGCAAGCTTGCTTATTACTCATTATTTATTGAAGCAGAAGGTCTCGAGTTTATGTAGCGATAGCTTTGACGAGTATATAATTATCTGAGCAGTAATTTCTACCATTATTAACCTGCCAAAAAAAAATAGCTACATTAAAATTAACAGAGAAGTTTATACAAAGTGTCACAGTTTCTTTGTAAGATCTGGTCGTTATGTCCGTATTCCCAATCATAGACAAATTAAAGCCCTGTAATAACTGCCGTAATAACCAAGCGTTGTAAATAAAAGCCATGTCATTCAGAACTTCTTACACTGCAACCACTTAACTTATTAGTGAGGTTTAATAACTTCATTGTTTATTGTCCAGGCGATTTTGCTATTTTTTCTACTTTTTATTGGACTCCCCAACAAACGGTGTAACACGACCACAGACACAACTATTGTGGCTGCTGCAAATTACATGTACATGTAGGTTTCGTAAGGAAACAGACCACGACCTCGCCACACAAGCAAATTGCACAAACAAACTCACCAAAGCGCTTTCCTTTAAGATCAAGTTTTCCAGTTGGACATCTCCTGTAAACGTCAACATACATTGTTTTAAAATCAGTAGATTCAAAACGCGATCCACACAAAAGCTCGTACAACTCCCGCTACGATCGACCCACCTCCCCAAATCCCAATTCTTAGCTGCGATGAATCTAGATTCTCCAAGTACTGGCCGGCGAACTTATTTAGAAGATCGACCACGTACGACTCGAACACCATGATAGCTACAAGAAGTCATTCATTTTCAGAGCAAAAATATGAACCAGTGAAGATTTGGAAGGGAAGTAAGCCCACCACAAAATTCTGCGCGGGTCATACGATTCGAACTTGAGCCCGCGATACACATACTAGCTACCGCATACTACGGTTTGGGTATACCACAGGTAGCCCAAGCTCGAAATATGATTCAAAATATAAGGATTTGTACCGAGAAAAAACCTATCGTTTCTGTAACCTACGAAATGAAAGGATTTCAATAAAAATCAGCTTACCTTACTTAAAATGTGTGTTACGTCTCTCCTGTGTGGTCCACGGGCCAATTTATGGCCGTTTTAAGGGTTTTTATGTTAATATCAGGTGAACCCCAGAGAGAAAACCGTTCACATAAAAACCCGTAAAAGGGCCATAAATCGCCCCGTGGACCACACAGGAGAGACGTAACACACATTTTAAGTAAATTAAGCTGTTTTTTATTTAAATCCTTTCATTTCGTAGGTTACAGAAACGATAGGTTTTTTTCCCATACGAATCCTTATATTTTGAATGTTAAGCAACAATGAAGATGCTCGCCGATGCTCATATTTTGAGCTTGGGCTACCTGTGTGTATACACAGGGAGATTACTATTACTATTACATGAAGGATATATCTATTTGGCGCAAGCGTAACATGAAAGAACAACCGGTTTCTCTTTTCTTCGCAGTTAGTTACGTGACGCAGCAATCATACAATGCCGGCTGGAAAATTTTTGCTCCAATTTTTCATCAAGTGGATTTTTTGGTTACATTTTTACTCAAATAAGGGATGGCTTACGATAAAAAAAAATCGATGCGAAACGACAAGCTATCGATATATCCGATTAGTGGTCTATTATCAATGCTGCGTTTTTATTGGTTGAGCTACTACTAGGCTATATGTTATAGCCCACTAGTAGCGAAAAGCGCCGGATTTTTGGCTGCAAAAAAGGATTAAATTCTTGCTTTAACTAGCTAAAGTTGTTTGTCTCGATATTTTGACCAACTAGTTGGATTTCACTAAAACAATTATTCCTCTCGACCTCATGGCCTCTGAGTCAATAGCCTATTTGGCCTTCGGCCTCATGGGCTATTGACTCAAAGCCCATTCGGGCTCGAGGAATAATTAAGAACTATATTCCCCTTCTAGCTGGCTCGCATTACAGTACTTCCGTTCCATTAAAATTAAAACCCCGAGCAAACGGACGCAACATTGTCGGCCAACAACTCCCAACATTGTTAGATGTTGCATGTTGCGTTCGTTTGCACACCCTGTAGCATGTTGTTGCGTGTTGTTGGGAGTTGTTGCGCAAAGTTTGAACCCTGTCAAGCTTTTTACAGTTTAAAATTAATTTCCAGCAGTGCAATATACGGTGGAAAAAAAGGCATTTCCGTATTTCCTTGAAAAAGCGCCCTGGTGCTTATTTGAAATTACCACTAAGAGGAGGGGCGCTTATTGGATAAAGGCTAGGGTACTCAATCGAGAGGGGCGCTTATTAAGTTTTCCTTTCAACGAAGTGTAACTTTGTCGCTGCTTAATCTTCAATAGAAACGTTAAGTTAGTATTTATGGTGTTTTGATTGTTAAAGCAGTAGCTGTAATCGAGCAAACAGTAGTTCTCTTAAAAACTCAGCACACATATCTCATTATTTATCCTCGAGATCATCCACATCAATGATTTGCAGATCTCCATATTCCCCACCATAAGAAAGTGAGGGAGAGGGAAGCGGGGCGCATATTCGAGATCATATTATGGTCTAGGGGATAGGCGCTTCTTGGCGGGGGATAGCGCTGTTAGGGCGTGGGCGCTTTGTAAAGGAATTACGGTAAGTAATATAACGAAAAGTCGAGCAAGGCCTGTTCCTTCCATGGGGCTGAGCCAGGTTTGAAGAATTACGCCGAGATCTGCATTATTGAAAGTGAAGAAATGAACGTTGCAGTGAACGCAATTTATGCAATTGCGTAAAGAAGCCTGAAAAAGTCCTGAATTAGATCAGGGAGTATCTAAGTATTTGTATCATTTTTAAATAAGCTGATGACGCAACACCCCTTTAGATACGCAAACATCACAGATATAAAGATCTAAATACATTATTTATTGCACTTTTTTTTATTTTCTATTGTAGAATACATTCAACAACCTTTTCAGTAGCTTGCCAGATGCTGGCAGGGGTGGTGGTGGTTTTTTTTTTTTAATCTTTTTCCGGAAACATTTTTCTTTTTTTATCAGCATTTATAGTCATTTGGGGTTTAGAAGGGCTTCTTGGATCATTTTTATGTAACTCCTACACCCTACCCCCCCAAAAATTTTTTTTGAAAAAAAATTTTTTTTTCAATTTTTTTTACTTTGAGTAGACGTTGAAAAAAAATATCTAAAAAATTGAATATTTGCTTCTTTTCAGGGAAATTTGGCTTGCAGTTGGCCTGGAAATAAAGCAACAGATTCATTTTTAACATATCCTCCAAGGACACTTTATTTTGTACTAAATGGCGTCCATCTTGAATGTTTTTGCATAAATTATGCAACTTTTTTCACTTTTGAATTTTTTTTTGAAAACTGTATTGAATGTATGGAGAACAATTACTGTTTTTTATAGAGCTAATTTATCCCTCTTTCAAATGGGATATAGCTTAAAACACTGCTGTAAATACCTGCAGAGATATTAATAAAAATATGAAAATCGTCAATTTTGGCCTGATTTGTAAGGGAAGACAATGAGATGACAATTGAAGCGCCAGGGTATAGGACTTACCCCTGTCGATCGTGTCAAAGCCACAAAACTTGCAATCGGACAGCCATTTTTGACTGACTTTACAAGGGATAGAGACACTTTGAATCAGCGTTTTTATAGCGATTATTACAACTCACTTACCTTGTCAAATATAGGCGAACTCTCTAGGAGTTGAATTCATCCGTTTTCAAAAAACAACTTAAGTAGGTTAAGGCCTGGAACTAAGTGGTTTACCTATGGAAAATGAATTATTGGCTATAACTTTGGCATAGTTCAATCAAATTGGCACCCATAAAGAACTCATCGTCCTTAACGTTTCAAAGTATAAATATTGTGTTAATAACTCACGTGGTATGTCACGTGACCATTTAGCTAAAAATCCTAAATCATTGAGCAATAGAGAGGAGAAGTGTGACGTCACGTTACCATGGTAACAATTTTTTGGATGACGACAATAGGGAGCTTCAGCAAAGACGATGTCGACGGCAACGAAAATGGCAAAAAAGCATTAGGATTAGATTGGCAAAACAACAACTTTGCACGTGCATCACGCGTTTTTGTACATTTCTTAGTCCTCGTTGCACGGCTGCGACATGATCTTCCTTATTTCATGCGCCAGCTTGATGGAGCAAGTGAACACAACATAAAAATTTTCTTTTCCTTTTTGTAAACTTAGATACCGTCCTTTCGGATTCGACCCCAGAAATTTCGCCATTATTTGACAAATAAAATGAAATTGAATAAAATCGATGAAGTGTGAAACAGTGCGAATTCACTTTTTAAGTGACGTTTTCGGTTTGTTGTCATCCAGAAATTTTGCTACCATGGCAACGTGACGTAACGTCTTCTCCTCTCTATTGGTGGCCGGTTTAAGAAAAGAAATCGAGCAATAATATTTTTCTAATTTATATTAAATATTTCTAACGCTTCACTTTTGGAATGACCGTCCATGACCGTATATCATGTATGATATCATGGTATTCGAAATCCTCCGTTTTCGTCCGCCCACATCACATACGTAAACGAGGAGTTGGCGTTTTCGAAATCGACTCAGGGACCGTTTATGAAAACCTGTGTTTTGGTGCCCTAAATAAAATGCCGTTTACTTGTGGACAGAAGGCTAAAACGCGGAAGAAATCTCCGTTTCCAAAAAAAAAAAACTCGGACGTGTGGATGGGACCTAAACCTAGTCCTTTAAGGTGGATTGCCATTGCCGCTCAATTTTTACGTGCGTACGCAAATAAATTTTACGAGCGTAAATAAAATAGAAGCAATGATAATAATAATAATAATAATAATAATAATAATAATAATAATAATAATAACAACAATAACAATAATAATGAGGTGGCTGTTCCCTCTTAAATTAGATTAAAAACAAATTAAATTACGTTATTTACAATTAAAAAATTAAGGGGTGGTGTATAATTGAAGTTGCAACAGTAAAATTAACTGATCACTCTATACTCTATTATTACATAAAAATTTAGTCCTTGAAAGTCTTAAATACGTTCCGTAATCTTAACAGTTTCTAATACATTCTGGTAAATTTTTAGTTGTTTATTTTTGCACATTTCGTTGCAGTCCCTGCACAACTACGACGTGAAGTGACCAAATTTTAAGTTTACTTGGGAACAGGAACGGCTAGGCGATAAATTCTACCATCTCTCTCAGAACTTGGGCGCGGTCCCTTCTCTTCAGCTCCAAACTAAATTCCCTTCTTTCAAGTAACTGAGCCCCTTGGAATAATCGCGAAAAAAAGTGAAAGGATGCGCAGTCTATTTTTCAGCGACGTTTTCAAGAAGGATCGTGAGGTCCCTATCAGGCCCCATCCACCAGCATCCGTTTATGTATGAAATAGGAGACTTAATTTCTTCTCCGTTTTAAAAAAAAAATCAGCGTCCTCTCACGTTACGTTTTTGGATCGTTTTTACCTGTCCACATAAAAAAGCAATAGTCACTGAACACGGTATCATTTTCCTAAGGGAGCATGCGTATTTACTGATATCCAACACCGCGACTTAACCTTTTTCAAAAACCTCTGTTTTCATTCATCCATACGAGTGCAGCAAAACGGCGTTTTCAAAAGTGTCCACCCGTGTAGAGCGTTTTTGAAAAGATGTATTTTCGGAGGACATATACTATTAAAAGATAATCTAGTTCGAACGCACTCTTTAATCTATGATTACTATTTGTTATATCTTTAAGAGCTTGCCCGGCTCTTATTTGGAATTTCGGCTAAAAGGGGGTCGTTTATTCGAAGGAGTGCGCATAATCAACAATGACATTAATACACATGAATACTCTAAAAATAAAGATATTATCTAAAAAAAACAAGCAAAACAAAAACAAAAACAGCGTCTCGATGTGAGTTTTAATAAGGCAACATAAAATTGTGCCATGATCATTGCATAGTAACGTTGTTCTAAGACGTTTCGATCCGTTAGTGATTACGTCAGGACTCGGCATTATACTGATAGGCCTTAGAATTCCAAAGAATTATCCTATTCGAATATAAGTCCCACCCCAGAATTGGAAACAAAAAACATTTCCTTTAATAAGCCCTCTGCATACAAGCCCCCAGGGCGACGGGGTACTAGTCTTCTTCTTTCTAGCAATAGGCTAAAACTGTCCTCGTGACCTTGACACAATTTTTAAAATGAAACTACTATGAGATGAAATTACATGTCAAAAGCGCTTCGTTTTCCAGTTTTATTATATTCCTACCCAGTAACATTTCATCCCAAAATATCCCGAAAACGCTGTCATGGCTGAGCTCTCCCGCGCTCGAAGCACACGAAGCGGACACCATGGGTAAGAAAATTTGGTAACCATTTTGGTAGTCACGTGACGGTACGCCCGCCCGACCGTCCGTCCGTCCGTACCACAGCAATACCGATGTAAAATAAGTCAATCAATATACCGGTATGGCAACTTGAGGTTATTTTGGCGGGAAATCGCATAGCCACCCGCGTCTTGGGAAGCAGAGACAACTAAAGAGTAAATCGGAAAAAGCGGGGAAAAAAGCGGAAATTGTTTCTGTATCTGTGTTGTCTAAAGTATTAAGCTCAGATTAATTGTCATGTCCACAAATTTGGAATAAGAGAAAGAGAGAAAGACAAAAAGAGAAAGTAGACGACAGGCCAGCGAAGCTCAACGAGAAAAAGAGCGACAGACAGCTAGATAGAGCGAGACATAAAAGACAAAGGGGACCTTTTTTTGTTAGAAGAACAACATGGAAATTTTGTAGCGGCTACCAAGGTGAAAATGAGCGGCAGTGAAAAAGAAAATTAACAAGAACACGTACGACATTTCCTCCACAAAACGAGTAACCAGGAAGGTTCTGGAAGTTTCACGTTGTAGTCGTGCAAGACAACGGCAAAGAAATGTACGAAAAGTGTGCTGACGTGCAACTTTGCTCTTTCGCTAATTAGACCTATTGTTGTTTTTTCACCGTTCCCGTTTCCTTCGCCGCTTAGCATAACACGGTTATATATTTTGTTTGAGCAAACTATAAATATTATCGAGAGCTTCGCTTTTAGTCCTTGCTTAAGCTATATATTGGATTTTGTTAAGACTTCTCGAACATTGGGGTAGGTATTGGGGGAACAAGCTTCCGTGACCGATTGTGGAAAAAAAAAACTCCCAGCGCAGAGAAATACGGCTGTAAAATAGATAATGACGTCATTTCGTTGGTACGACGACTCCGATTTCAACATAACATTGCTTATAGCCGTGGTAATCATTCTCCCGTATATTTGTAAATGGCGACGTAGCTAATGCTCAAACTTGGGAGGTATTGGCCATAAAAGGAATCCTGCAATCGAGCCACCTTAATCGATTGTTCATTTCTTTAGATAAGCGCGCGAAGTATTGTTGGTTAATTCATTATTCTTTCAAAATAGGATCAGTGATCCGAGATCACTTGGATCATGGTAGATCAAATGAACCGATGAATCCACTCTGTACAAGGATTCATTGGTTCATTTGATCTACCATGATCCGAGTGATCTTGGATCACTGATCCTGTTCTGGATCATCCAACGGAACGCACCCTAGCTGCCTTTCGCTTCCAGCGTCTGTGAGCCTGTCAAGCAGGTTCCCTCTTGAAAATTGACCTGTTATAAAATTCATACTTGGTTAAGAGGCTTGCGGAATAAAAGAAGACAAATCTCCTTGATGTTCAGAGAGAATGTAAGTTTCTTCTGTTCTATTCTCCCATGCTTCGGAGCCAATTGTGAATCGAAATTAGTATGTATGTAGAATGGCCCTACTCTGCTAACTCTACTTTCATTAATCATCAAAATTCATCAACTGTGACCAAATGGAGCCTCTTGAGATGTAATTTTACCTTGGTATTGTTTCGCTATTCCACATATCGTGATGCGAACGATATGCTGCTGCATTCGATATCTGCTGCGCTTTCCTCTTCATGTACAGAGAACCAGCAAAGTGAAAAAACTAGCCTAGCCGAAAGTTAAACCCAATTTCGAATCTTGTCGTCACTCAGCTGAAGTAAGTGACGAAGTCATCTCCAACTTAAACATGACTAATTGCTTTGCTTGCTTTGTCTGAAATCCATAGAGTGTGAAAGACAATCGAGCAATTAGCCAGACAGAGTGCGCCCATAACTTAATGGTTGTTTATCATTAACATGGGCAACCGGTCGGTTCACGGTTTGGGCAATTGGCAAAAAAGATATCGTTGCACTGAAATCCAAAAAACGGCCACGACAGCCTAAGACTGGTATCAGAGATGGGTTTCAAGAAATGTAACACGAACTTCCGTTTAGAACTTTCCGTCCGAAAAACAAAGCCTGTGAACAAGCTCTCTGTTTGGGGAAAGGGTGAAAAAAAAATTCACCCTTTCCCCAAACAGAAGGCCTGTTCACAGGCTAGAAAAACGGGACCACCTTTTCACAATTTCCGTTGCTCACGGAAACTCTTCGCTGTAACGACAGGAAAAGACTGTTCCATTTATTTTTCAGCCAAACTTTCCGGAAACTTTTTGTAAATGGTAAGCAACTAGTTCCTCGTGTGTACAGGTAGCTCGATGATTTTGCACCAATTGGATAATTTCGGGTTTTATGCGTTATATGTTTTTTTCCCATAGACGTAACATGTGCAGAGCATAAAAACACTTGGCTCCCTTGCGTTCTTCCTTTCACTCATGCCAAAAATTATTCATAATTCATAAACGGTCAAGGCTATGATACACAAATCGTGCAACAAACTGAATTGTAAAGCGTTTTGTTCAGTCTGACAAATCGGAGAGGTTTTAATCTCTTTGACAGCACTTCTAACAATAGTTAACCATGGTAAAGCTAGCCAGACTTTGAAAGACTGACGTACCAAGCCTGCAAACAAATTGACAACCAGCAAACAACGTCAGCTAACGGCTCGTTAAGTCCCAGTCATCCGCCAACTGACTCGACAAAAACAAAGCTATTTAAAGAATGACATAGGTCACGCCCATGAAATACGGACCAATATTCACCTCCGCATGTACTTTTTTAAAACACGCACATTTCTTGTATGATAAAAACCGTCCACACGTCCAGAAAACAGAAAACAGGCGCTGGAAAACTGAAGTCTAAACCTATTCAACCTTGGGTGACACACCATTTCAATTCCAGATGATTGAGCAGTCTTGTATAAAACGCTCTTTTTTAATACTCCTGTTCCGGTTTTCTGCGCATCAATCGAGCTTGTCCCATGCGGCAAACAGATTTTTCAGAAAGACAATTACAGATTTATCGCCCACTAAATAACCCTTGTAACTGTGAATTACGCTCTACGCGGCTTGCCGCAGCAGCGATTCTCATTTCCCAACTAGTTCCATGACAAAGAAATCGACAGATTTTCGAATCATTCCCTGTTGGAGAGCACGTGCGGCACGACCCAAGGGCAATACTGCTCGGTGATTGGCTACGGGCCAGATGCACTGCACAATAGAGCACGAGAAGCGGAGTGTGTGGGAAGGTGCAAAATACGTTTTTCCCACGGGTTTTAACGCCACGAGGCCACTCAAACCGTCAATATTTACAAACTCATTCAATTTCTTTTGTTTCGCTGTCTGTTAAAAAACATGAGTACTAAAGTGTTGTTCATCGTTTGGTCGTTTTAATCCGAGATATTTTCTTCTCGGTTGCAACAAAACTCATCAAAAGACCTTTAAACAGGTACTTATAAATTTTATATCATGGCCAACTTAATCAGCAAAATAATAAGCTATTCATATTAAGTAACGTAATCAATATTGCGTGCTGTGTACCTCGATAATTGACCCGCAATCTTCTGTAACCCGACTCAGCTTGAGGTTTCGGACAAAATGGTATTTCAAAAGTATACACACTTCTACGGACTCTGTTCCAAAGCGTGAAGCGTGGAAATAAACGACCCCCTTTCGTGCGCAGAGAAAACACTACAACTATTTCTATTGCAACTCAAGGTTTATTATTTTTTTCCATCCCAAAATACTTTGTTATCGTTATAACTGCACAGTTACCTAATGAAGTCCAGAGAAAAGTTATAAAAATAATACGATTACATTGGAGTTTCATAGTCTATAGCAACCGCAAAAACCGATATGAAACCCCCTAAGGGGTAGTTTGCCAATCTATGATACCGGTGTTATTTATAATGTGAATGCGAAGGAAAGAAAATGTTATACATGTTTTCAATATTATACAAAAATGTATTTACAGTGTTGCAAGTATTGCTAATTACATCTTAAAAATATATTAAACTTTTCTATAGCTCTGTCTGTTCAACTTGAACTTGTTGAATTATCTGTCTAAAAATCAATTACAATTCTAGAAAAAACAGGGTTTCGACTCAACCTCTTGTTGGTGGACTTTAAAAAGACTAACGCAGCATTATCGCCACTTCGAATTACTTCTTAAATGAAAGAATACCTTGTCTAAAACGTAAAAGTTCGCTTTTTACTGCAAAACTCAAGGCACCTTTTGAAAAGAAGGCGTTTACCGTAACTAAACTATGAATATTACTCCCCGCTTCCCCTCTACCCTCCCCTGCGGAATTTACCGCGTATAACTAACCCTGCAAATAGAATGAGCCTTTTGTGTTTCTTTTGAATAAATAAAAACCCGCTAATACTAACGTAAGTATACAATACGCATAAGAGGTAGGTAGGTAGGCAAAACACAATACCTGTGACCGTAACACAATTTTAAGTAACACGGGGTAAGTAATGGTTGATCAGCACAGTTTAACAATTTACTATACTATAAACATACCGTATAAAAGTACAAAACGAGTACCGGAAATGTGCTTAGTAGATAATACTTATCCAATCAAACGCGAGGATAAACTCCAGGAAACCAACTCTTTGCGTCTTACACAAGGTTTCCTGGACGTTTTCCCTGGCTTCTGATTGGCTACGGAATCGTTATAATGCATGCATATTGTGATTCGCGTAGGACGCTAGTGTATTTTTTAAATATAGCCATATACAGCCCTATGACGCACGGATCAAACAAATTGTGTAGTCGGTATTTTCAGAACGGTATGGATAATTCACATGTCCTGTCACAGAGGAACATTGAATATTGTCCCATTCAGGTATTTCATTTGTTCGGATTGTACCAGGAGGCTATTTAACCCGGAGCGCGCAACTCAGCTTATGCAACAGCGTTTTTACAGACTAATTTATTTTAAGCATCATTTTGAAGTACCTTCTCCCGCAAAATGGAAGCTCCGTCGCATATGTGTGCGCATCCACAGTATGATAATGAAAAAAAGTAAACGTAGATATTAAAACATCACGTATACCATTTTCTAGTCTCTAGCTTTTGTAGCCTAAATTTAAGACTTTTTTGATAGCCAAAAGTAGGAAAATCGACCTAACAATTAAAAGTGATCTGTGAGAACGCCGTAGCTCGTTCAGGGTTATTGGATCCTTACTATACCACCTACTTAATCTGTCGCCAGCAACAAAATTCGTGACGGCAAAATAAATAAAAACGCTTTTACGAAGTTAAGGCTCATCCAAATAAAATAATAACAGGACTGCGCATGGCCCAGCGATGATCGATGGAGGATAAACGTACAGCTCACATGACTCTCAATGGGGAAGGCGAGAGTCCAGTCTCCATGACAACATGCAAACTGCACACGGCGATTGACTAGCAAGATGAGGATGAAGATGAGGACGACCACTGCCCCGGCGAGTCCGGGGACGGGGTGGGGAAAGACACGATCTTTTGCGGCGAGACGCATTCGTAGCGGTTATCAAAGGCGGTAATCGGTATGTGTCCAAGAACGAGTTGGTTTTGTAATTGCAATGGCTGCTGCATCATATAGTCGTTATTGTGAAAGTCTTTTCTTAATGGCATGACGCCGCCTCCACTTGACGGATACATATTGGAGTTCGTTATGGCCTGGTACGAGGCCAGCAGGGAAGGCGTCGCAATCGAGGCCTTTTGCGCGGAGTGACAAGTTCTTCCATTGAATACAATGGGCCGAGAATCGTGGTGTTGAAGACCTCCACAATGCAAGTCCGGTGTGCTATGCACAGAATAAAGTCTTTGACCTTCCAGAGGGTCCGACCGCCTGACAGTAGGCGCATTTGGTATGTACATACAGTCAGACGTTGTGGGTACAATGTGGTCATTCAGACCCAAATGTCCAATAGTTGTTGTGGGTGGAAAATCAATCGGCATATCTGTTGGGGGACTAAGAGTATCAAAATCGAGCTCATCCAAGCAGTCGATCCCAACGTCTTCCAAACCAGCCAGATCTTCCGGGGAGAGAATTTCTAAAGGTGACGGCGGTTGTTGCTCCAGAGAGTCCGGAGGCTGCAACGGCGACAACGTCGTGGAATCTGCGGGGGAAATACCCGCACTCCCGAGGGGAGAAAGTCCGTTTGCGATTTGCATGCAGTTAGGTGAAAACGTCTGCCCGGTGGCGCACGAAGATACAGCTGTTACATTATTAGCTGTTGGCGATAACGTTGCAGTTGGTGAAAGCGACGGTACCGTGCTTATCACCGGGTATTGTTCCTCGTCAGGCCGTGCTTTCTTCCGCTTCCGTTTCGTGTTGTTATTATTACTACTTCCGGTGACAGGTCTTGGTCTGTTCACAGCGTTTGTTTTGGGACGAGCCGCCGAGAAATGCTGCATTATCGCGGGCCCGCCGCCACCGTGAATTTCCACGGTAGGCGGAGAGGTGGCCGGAGGAGATGCCATGTTAGCTAGCGGGGATTTTTGCCCCTCGGGGGGTGACGTAGGAGCGGGAACAGCTTTAGGTGAGTTACAACCCAGCGACCAGTCCGTAAGCAACTCCACAATGTCATGATGGTGTCTCAGTTTGGCGATATCTTCCGGTGTCATGTCCATGCTATCGGCGAGTTTGCGGTTTGCATAGTTTACAAGCAGATAACGCACTGTTTGAATGCTTCCTTCTCTACAACCCAGGAATAACGGCGTTTGACCCTAATAACGAACACGGAAATTAAAATCAGTCTTTGTTGTTAACACTTTGCATACTGACATTACATTTAGCCTGCGCATCAAGCGTTTCCGCGCGAATTCGTCATGGAAGTGCTTTTTCTGAGTAAATCATTCCCCAGGTTGTACTCAAATTTGTTTCTCGAAGAACTTGAAAGCGACATTTTGTTCTATAAAGCACATATTCAATCTCTGAGTTACCTTTTCGTCCTGAGCATCTTTCTTGGCACCATTTCTTAGCAGCTCTTTCGTCACCTCCAAGCTATTGACCGAGGCTGCCCAATGTAGTGCAGTTTTACCTGTCAACAGCAACGGAATGAGCATTTGAGTTTGCTTAATAAAGGAGTATGGATTTGAATGAACCCTTCCACGGTTTTCTTCAAGTTTTGATCAAGGCTAACAAGTGATTATCCATCGAAACTACCGGAAATACCGCCCTAAAATCAGTTACATTACCAGGTTTAGGGTTGATACGTCCAAAGAGAGCGAAGATATATTGCTCCACAAAGACGCATAATTTTTGAGATTTTTGTATGGTGGGAGTCACGAACTTGCCCCCAGCACACAATCGTCTGTTAGTGTAAAATTCTGAGACTTTGCGGATAGTTATACATCCGTTAGTTTGCCATAAATCACTCTTAATCTTGGCAGCTTAACTGATTTTATGGCGTTCTTTCCAGCAGTGTTAACTGATCTTCGCTAACAATGTCATAGAAATTACTCAAAAGTTAAAAAAACCTGTGAAAGGGTATATTACCACGAACGTCAAAGAAACAGTTTAAAGTTGGGTCGACAAAGAGAGAAATATATTCATCCAAGCTTACCTTGATTATCGGCACTGTTTACTTTGACTCCCGCCTTGATAAGATGACGCACTAAGTCCGGTAGATCGTGCCGCGCTGCAAGTATCAATGGTGTTGTTCCGTCGTCCATTCTGGCCTCTAAGTCAGTCGCACGGTTCATGAGCAATCTCTGAATGTAGAGGATTGAAAAACTGATTTAGCTCCGATGTGAATTTAAATTGCATGTATTCGGTTGGCATCACAGGGCGCCAAAGGTCTTACAGGTTGTACTGGACATGTTACTCGGGCGCATGTTCAAAAAACTGCGGTGTGTGCACGCCTCAAAGATTAGGTTGTGCGTGTCACGAAAAGGGATCATTCCCCCACACAATAACTCTCGAGATTCTGTTTGTCAGTTTGTTGATGAACACCCATCATGTAGCCAGTCAAATGAACACACACAATGTAGCCTGCGTAGCAAGAGCCAAAACAAAAAAGGGAAGGGGGGGGGGGGGGGGGGGAGGAAGCGCGCAAGGGAAAAGTTAGAGTTAGTTTTGTTCCTCTCCCGGCCTCCCCCCTCCCGCTTCCTTTTCTGCGCCAACCAGGCAGCCTAAGCAGCTTGCTAATGTACTGCTGAGTTGATTGCCGGTGTTTTGCATTTTCATGAATTCTGACGCGAAGTACTGCACTGCTGGGGGACACAGGGTTCAATCTTTTACGATAAATGCACTGCATGGAATATTCTCCTTGTTCATAGATTATTGATAAGACAACAAAGGGATCACAGAAATCGGACAACTTTTTACTGCCCCAGATTCGCAAAACTGTAAAATATCACTGTTATTTACCTGGAATACACCCTGAGCATCAGCGCCAATGGCAAGATGCAGAGGCGTACGGTTGAGACGGTCCCTCGCATTAGCATCAGCACCCGAGTCAAGTAGACGCTTAGCTACATCAGCTCTAGAGTGCCTTGCAGCAAGATGCAATGGCGTCTCTTCCAGATCAGTCTTTGAATTGTAGCTCGCTCCAAGAGAAAGCAAGTCCGAAACCATAGCGCCTCCGCTATCGTCACTGTCTTTATCATCATCCAGGCTACTTCCGTCACCATAAATTCCACGGCATGCGGCCAAATGCAGTGCGGTCATTCCACCAGGGCCTCTGGCATCAACATCAATGGCCGTAGCTCCCCTCTCTCCGTTGCCTTGCTGAGGAGGGGTTAGAGCCAGGGAGCAGTTTCTAACGGTCACGTCTGCGGCCTGGTGGTGCAGGGAGGTCCACTTACGCGAATCTTCTCCGTTGTGTTTATCGTCCAGTTTGACTCGCTTAGCTTCCCTGGGAGGCGTCAGGTCTGAACGGCTGCTTTCGCCGCTAGCAGAAGTACCTTCTTCAATTTCAGACGAGCTCTTCCTCATTTGACTGAAAAACAAATCAGTTAAGAGGGCGAATTTACAAAGTATACCGTGACATGCAAATGAATTCACTACATAGGAGATGAAAATTCAGCACAGTTCACTTAACAACGACAACAATAATATTTATTTCCCTTATTTCCTTCGACGGAAATAAAACCACTTACTTCAATGAGACTTCTTGCCCGACTGGTTCACGTCTTGTAGAGGGCTGCCTCCGAGGTCCGCGTCCGACGAATCCTTCTGGAACCCACAGTTTGGCATATACCCTTTTGGCGCCGGCTAATACTCCAACAACGAACAGAGGAATGCCCACACAGAGAATAGCAATATACAATGGCGACAAACCAGTGGAAGGGGACGGGGTTGGTGGGTTCACCGTGGGTTCCTCAACTTAAGACACAAAGAAGATAGCAATTATTACAATGTCAGTCAAACTAAAGTCGACAGTTGTGAACTTGAAAGTCGAGTCTTCGTTCTTCCCCAGTACCACATCAAAGAGTCACTTGGCACTTTGCCATAGTACGATCACAACGTTTCTTGGAAACGCCAAGATGGTTTTCACTTCTAGAAAAGGATGCGTTTTTCGCAAGGCAGAAAAAATAACCAGAGTGACAGCGAAATTGTGTCGCCTTTGTATTATACTTGCGTGAGCCCAGGAAAATTAATAGTCAAAAACTCGAATGCGACCGATTTTCTAACAGGAAGGCTAAGTGTTCTAACAAAATGCCAGTCTCTGTGTTTATTTTGCTATAATTTGGAATACTTACCTCGTACTTGATGTAAATTGTAGGGTAAATCCAGTTTATTGGAAGACTGCAGTGCACCGAGATATTTTGCACCCTACAAATAAAGCCACAAAATTTAACCTTTAGAAGAGACCCATATGTAATTTGTCATCATAAAAAAGACTTTTCAAATAGTCAAAAATATAGCTCGTGGAAATAGAGAAAATAGAGAAAGAAAATTCTCCTCAATGCCATATAGGGGACAGAGCTGACAATATAGATTTCGGCTTTCCGAGTCAATGCACGTAGAAAAGGCATTTTACTCCTACTGGAGACTGGACTGGACACGAGCCACGCAAAGGTCTAGTCGTTTGCCAGGCAATGGCAGTACCTTCATTTCTCGGTTATTCACTAAGACCCCGAGTATTGGTCCGGCCCAGAGAATCGAACCCGCGACCTGCCACTCTACAGTCAAGCGCTCTACCAACTGATTTAATCCTGGAACGGTTAAAAAGGCTGCAAATTTAACGAACAAGACAAAAGCGTTGTCCGACTTACATAAGCTGCGTCAGTAATACACGCACTGCCATCGCATCCCCTCGTGTCGATTAAATAGTGAACCTCCGTTCTGAAAGGAAACGAGAAACGGTCGAAGTTAGTACAAGCAATTAAAACTTTAAACTCTTAAGAGGGCGAAGAGAAAATGAAAATGAACAGCTGCACAAGAAAAACCACACCACACACCACACGAGTCGTCTTCCAGTCGAGCGATAGAATATAGTTTCCAGTGTTCGGCTTCTAATTCGCCACTTCAGAAACGAGCGGGAAACTGTTCTGGGACTGTTACTAAGGAATTGGCCAATAGCTGACCGGGGTGTCTTCAGTGAAGATCCAGAGACACTTGGGGGCCGCATTTCGGCTCCAGGGACCCGTTTCTCGAAAGCCCCGGCAAGGTTTCGGGCCCGAAATCAAATTTTCAAATCGAAATATAAAGAATAAGAGCGCGGGTTCTGGCTAGCAAACTACTCCATGCTGTTTCATTAACTGATAGTTTTATCATGTTAGATGCAAAACTATTGAAACCTCCGTCTTGCATGTAAACAACAACAGCTTTACGGGCCCGTTAATTATCGGGACTTTCGAGAGACGGGCCCCACTGCCCTTATTAAGTGGCGAATGGAGTCGCTACAGCAAATTTTCTACACATATCACCAAGGACTAGTTTTATAGTTGATACAGGTAGGTATAAAAGAGATTAAAAAAGAGGTGGCTTATTTAATTTCGCGAAAAGCAATGAGTTAATTAAGTCCCCTCCTCTGGCAAAAAGAAGAGGTTGAATGATTTTGTAAGTGAGTACAAACAGCACCTTGAAAAGTGCTCGCGAGGTGAAAATTTCTGTCGCTTGATTAAGACTCATAAAAGCAAAACTTTCTCGGGCGCTTTATTTATAAAGGGGGCCTATTAGAACAGGATGGTGTTTAAAAGTGGAGTTTATAAGGTGAAGAAATCCATACTAACCCTTTGCCGGACAATGCTCGTCGCACAATGATATGACTCGTCCCTCTCTGTAAGTTTGCCACTGACCTCCGCGAAATAGGCACTGGAGGCCCTTCGGAGAAAATATACGGAAAGATCATTTGCTCGCCATCGTTACTCTCCTTAATAAACAAGATGGTTTCCAAAACTGCAGAGAGCGCTCTCGTGAAAATTCTTGAGCCATTCATGAACTTCTCTGGCGACACTAGCAGTACAAGAATTAGCGTTCCTTTGCCCTAACAAAGAAAAAGGAAAAGTTAGAGCCGTTACCGGTAACACTGACGTACATAACACATAAGGTGAATGAATTATCAGGGCCTAAGCTAATATTGCACCCCATGCTATTTATAATCTTTTTCGAACACATCGGATAATCGAAAACTCAAGAAAAAAAAGGTCGACGTTTTTGGATCTTTCTCTTCGGGTTTTTAGTTTTTCCAAACAACTTTTTGTTTTTCGGAAGGGCGATCTCGGCATTGTCCTATAGATAGGAAGTGAAAAGACCAACAAAAGCGTTTCGCCGCTACCTGCTTTTACGGTCAATAACTCCAAGAAACTGAAAACCGTTTTTCGCACAGGTTTGTGGTAACTAGATCAATAGGCCGTTTCCGAGTTCCAAAAAATCTCACTTTCAAAGCGAGGCTAAGTGCGAAGCCATTGATATGAAAATGATTTTTAATTATGACGCAAATAAAACTCATTTTCACAGCAAATGTTTCGCACTTAGCCTCGTTTTGAAAGTGAGATTTCCTGGAACTCGGAAATGGCCTTTTTATCTCAACCTTCCCCCGAAATCGTTCCCAGTGTCTCTCCACTTCCCGTCCGCTGAAGAAGAGAGGCCCTGGATCTCTTGGACCAGTTCGGGGACATCACCTCGCAAAATAAGGGACAAATACCACACAAGCTTCGGTTTTACGGGCAACAAAAACGTGCAACTTGTTTTGCAACATTGCTGCACAACGAGTTGAAAAGCGATGTTGTGCGTTTAACTAACCGCGTTCAAACCTGATAACAACCTTATTTGTTGCAGGACAGGTCTGATGGGGTTGGTAAAACGCGCAACATCGTTTTTCCACTCGTTTGCACTAGGATAGTCGTATAAATATACCCAGCCCATTACGCTATTGATCGGTTTGAAAGCGTGGTTCCTACGGGATTTCACTCACCGGCTTTGGCTTTGATGTTTCGCAGTCCAAACCATCCCTCAAACATTCCTCAGTGTTGCATATAGTATCGCATTCCGCGTTTTCAAAGCGAGGTTTGCAGTAATCATCAGTCCTGGAAAACAAATTCGGGTCATCAGTTACGTCTTAGTCCTAGTGTAAAACCAGTTAAAGAGTTTTTATACACCAGGCCCCGGTTGTTTAAACATTGGATAGCGCTATCAACCGGATAACTCACTATCCAGCGAATACGTATTATAAAAAAAATTGCGTTACCCACTAAATCGAGATTTATCCAGTGGATGGCGCTATCCACCTTTTAACAACTGCGACCAGAACTAAAAAATAATGGTTCGTCGTTGCTTTACAGTACGTCCTCCTTAAAACGTGCAATGAGACATTTTCACGTCGTTGCGTAGTCGTCCAGTGGCGGCAAAGAAATGTACGAAAAAAGAAGTGATGCACGCGCAAAGTTGTTGTTCTACTTAAATACACCCTAACACCTATTGCTTTTTTGACGCTCTCGTTGCCGTCGCCGTTGCAAAAGCTCCTTACTATAAAACCGCGCAGCACCAAGTGAGGAGCACTACGTGACGCCAGCCCGAGCGGTTGCCAAGGAGACTAGTAAACAGTAAATCATGTGCATTTCACAAATTCATCTTACTCGCATTTGCCTTTAGGTGATTTGCAGTCAAAGCCATCAAAGAGGCATTGTTCGGTATTACACTCAGGATTACATTTGCCATCCTTGAAAACCTTGTAGCAGGGTCCACTTGTCGTCATTGTACTGCAGTTCGCCCACGGCTCAGTCCCCAGAGAACACACAGTACCGTCATAGTTGCACGCGTGGTTATTGCATTTTTTCTATTGTGGATAAAATCAAATTAATGTGAGCAGCAAACACACCTAGGCAAGGTTGACACAAGAAGAAATGTTTCTGGGTTCATGCATGTTTTTGGAATTATCACAAGCAGAGTATTCAGATTCGCGTTTACAAACATCAGTAAATCTTGGAATAACATTCACATTAGACAATGGATTCAAAATCGCCAAACAAGCGACCAAAGCGGAAAGTTCTTGTTTTGGAATCGAGCATCTCCGTTGTGTAAACGGCAAAACGAATCTGGTACAAAAATGATTCGAATTCGTCTCGAGTCAAGAAAAAGTTTCTCACAGTGAATAATATTAGATAATTTTTATTTACAAAAAAATTAAACTATTTTCAACATGATTGCTGCGATCGAAGACGGAAAAAATTGAAGATGGACTTCAGTTCTACCTGAAAAAGGTCGAGCAATTGTACCGATCACATGAAAACCAGTGGGCTTAATTTGACTTCAGATATGGATAAAGCTTTATATAAATGTAAGTAATAATTATTATCGCATGGTGGCAGCGTAGAAATATTTGTATAGAGAAGAGCATCGCTATGGACATAAGTTTTCTTTTGTAAGGCATAAATTATGCAGAATAACTTTGGTGTCTTTAACTACTGAAATAATGATAATTAGTTACCTTGCAAACTTCGTTATCACGAAATTTTTGTGCACAGTCATCATGAGGGCAGCCGACTTTTTCTTCGCAATAGTTACCTGTGTATGCATCTACAGTGTAAAAGGGAAACAGTACGGTTAAAGCCACAAAACAGAAACCTTGAACACTGAGAGAAATACCTTGTACATACTAAAGGTGATGCTACACGGGACGATTCGCAACGACCATTTTCATGCAACACAGCGTTACAACATCAGGGGCGGATCCAGGATTTTTTTTAGGAGGGGGTGGACCCGTCTCTTGCTCTACTTCAACACCAATAAACCACATAGCTTTTTTTTTGCAGAATACCAGTTGTATTAGAAAACCGCAGATCATCTCAGCGGGGGGGGGGGGGGGGGGGGGGGGCGTGCGCTCCCCCTGCACCCTCCCCCTAGATCCGCGCCTGAACATTGTTTCGCTAAGAACATTAAGGGACGGTTTAGAAAATAAGAAAACGAAGCCACGGATGGGCAAATTTGAACACGATAACAAGGGATTGTTCGTCTTTTCTTTTCCTTTCCTTCAGGCTTTCTTTTCACAACTGCTTAAATTGCCTACATAACTGCGATGATCTTTTACGCGCTAAACTGTGGTTTTGTTTAGGAATAATGGCAGACGTACATGTACAGTAGTTAATAATGATATAAAGAAAGCCTGACCTGTACATTTGCATGTGTAGAAGCCCTTCTGGTCTTGACATGTTCCTCCGTGTAAACAAGGATTGCTCTGGCACTCATTTATATCGTTCTCGCAGTTTCGGCCAGTAAACCCCACAGGACACTTGCAAGTATACGAATTAAATCCATCAATACACGTTGCACCATTTTGGCACGGTACAGAAAGGCAATCGTCTATGTTCCAGTTGCACTGGTTTCCGACAACACCAGGCATGCAAGAGCACGAATAATTGCCATCTCCTCGAGTTACACATGTACCGCTATTAAGGCAAGGATCATGTGCGCAGCTAGAGACAGGACGCTCACAGTTTAACCCTGAAAATCGATGTGGACAAAGGCAAATGTGTCTACCGGCACCATCCTTGCACTCGCCCCCATTCTGACAGGGGCTAGACAAACACTCATTGATGTTGGTGCTGCAGTTCTTGCCCAAAAATCCATTTTTACACTTGCACTGGTAGTCATTCACCAGGTTAAAGCACCTCTCAGAACCTAGAGGAGAACATGGGTTGGGAGCGCATTCGTCGATATCGTTTTCACAACGTAGGCCAGAATATCCAGCTGGGCAGTTACAAGAGAAACTCCGAAGCCCGTCACGGCAAAATCCGCCATTAAAGCATGCTGTAGAGAAGCAGTCATTAGGGTTCTTTTCACATCTAGTACCAACATATCCCACGGGACATGTGCAGATGAAACCATCCACTAAATCAGTGCATGTGCCTCCATTTCTGCATGGGTCCCCTGCGCAGTCATCTATATTTATATCACAATTTCTTCCGGTGAAACCTCCTATGCAATTGCATGTGTAGTTTGCAACTCCATCGATGCAATTAGCGCCATGTTTACAAGGACCACTGGCGCAATCATTAATATTGACTTCACAATAGCTCCCGGCAAACCCAGGTGGACAATTGCATGACTGTACGTTGCTTAGATCTACGCAAGTGCCGCCATTCTTGCAAACATCGCTCCCACCAGACTTTGTCACCGCTTGCGCACAAGTTATCTCTTCAACATCACAGATGACACCTTTGAATCCTGGCAGACATTCACAGCGAAAATTGATCCCAGTTTGCCTGCACGTACCCCCGTTTACACACGGAGTATTATCGCACCAATTAATAATACTTTCACAGTTTACACCAGTGTAACCAGGGGGACAGTAGCAGTTGTAAGATGCAATCTCATCAACACACGTGGCTCCATTTTTGCAGGGTGATGGTGTGCACTCATCAATATGGTTCTCGCATCTCCGTCCAGAAAATCCAGGTGAACATTTGCAAAGGAAGTCATTCACTTCGTCCACACACGTCGATCCATGTAAACAAGGGCTGTGTAAAGAGACAAAAGAGAAACTTTTTACTACATGCACACATGTCATGTTGCTATATATCAGACGAAAAAAGTTAGGACACTTCCACCGAAAAACTGTTTTTTTTTTACTTCTGGCATGTCTCCGTGTCCTCCCAATGTTGTTTATAGCAGTTAACTCACCAAAATCTTGAACACCAACATTGGGAGCACAAGAAGACAGTAAAGTGTCCCCCAGTTTTGACTGAGACTGTATAGTCAACTGTTGCAGAATGTGTGAAAACAGTGAAACATCAATATAAAAGACATTAAATGATTGAAAGAAACTGAACAATATCCACTCCAGACACAGCAGGGAATGCCTGATTGTATCTCCCACAACAACAGGAAACAAACATGAAATTGAATGACTCAACGACTCACACCACAGATCACACCAAAAGTAATACTGCCAAGGAAATACAGCATTTTTGTGATTTATACATGTCTCACACGTTTTGCCAGAGTTGTATCTTTGATCCCCTCTGACTGAACAAAGACAAAGTACTCACCTGGTCTCGCAGTCATTAATATTAATCGAGCAGTTTGCACCGGTGTAACCAGCATAACAGCTACACATGTACTTGTTGATGCCATCAGTGCACTGTCCATGTTTACATGGGTTAGTAGAACATTCATCGATGTCAATCTCACACAACTGTCCACTAAACCCTGCGCTACAACTACACGAGTAGCCAGTCTGTTGTGAGACACAAGTCGCACCATTCTTGCACTCATTTCCCAAGCAATTGTCTATCCTAGTTTCACAGCTTGTACCTAAATTGAAATAGGATAACATTCAATATCCAAAATTTGTTTTCCATTGAAGTGGATTTATTTATTTACAACTTTGGAAACTGTGTATGCAAATAAGTGGGTATGGTACAAAGCTTCATGTAATGTAAAACAGGCTTTCCTTAATAGACAATAGGGAGCTTCAGCATAGGCATTTTTGAGCGACTGATGCTCAGCAACCAGACTTGGGGCCTTTCCCCTTTAAATATGCCTTGAAGCTTCCAAATTGGCATTGCTAAGTGTCTTTATTATTACAGAGACAATCTGGCGGTAAATTTGGGCAAAACCACTGCCCAAGAATGCAGAGAGTCTACTTCCTGTTGAAGTGCATTGTTCAAAAATGCCTTTGCCAACTCCAAACTGTTGCCAGGAAATCAAATGATTATTCAAGCATGTAAAGGCTGAAACAAACCTGTATATCCAAATTGGCAGTGACAGTGATACTGAGCAACGCCATCAGTACAAGTGCCTCCATTCTGGCAAGGTGATGAACCACATTCATCATGGTTATAATCACAGTGCCGTCCATGAAAACCCGGATGGCAGCTGCAGTAGTAAGTGTTTAGACCATCAATGCATGTGCCACCATTCTTGCAAACCACTCCTGAACAGTCATTGATGCTATCTGTACATGTTGGACCTAAAAAAGCAATGCAAATGTGAATTACAGGTAAGCATGGCAAACACTATAAATTGACCACATTGATCATCTGAATGTACTTATAGGGGCAATCAAGAGGCCCTGCCAAGGGGGGTCCCATGTCGCCTGTCTGAATTTTAAAACGTCTTGTCTCGGTGCTTTTAAATGCTAATTGTCGCTTATTGTCGGCTTTGCCGTCACTGTCGCAATTTGGCCGAGGGAGGTTGTCTCGTGTCGCGATTTCATTTTACGTGCTGTCGCAACTTTTTGGGTCACGTTACTTGTCAGAATTTACCCTGGCAGGGCCTCAATCAATGATAAAATGTAGGTAGAAATTTGGATCAGATCCAATCAAGGTCATCACAATTATTTTTTCTGTTTCTTTTCAACCCAAGTGTTGAATGGTTTGCCACAAAGTCTCAGATCTGTTTTCAACTTCTTGGTGAGTCTTGCATTTTGCGTCTTTTGCTCTTTAAAACTAAAATTCCAGGGTCAATGAAAATTGTGTTTACATGTACAATCACGCATAAAAAATCTCAGATCACCTGAAGAAAAATATTTTGCAATTTTTAACTAAGAATGAATTATAATGTACATGTACAAATGCACCACAATATTTTTGGGTTCAGGACACCTTTTATAAAAATAAAAGACTTAAGGTCTGAAGTCATCCTTACCACTTGTACCAACAGGACAAATACATTTGAATCCGTTAGCAAGGTCTTGACATGTTCCACCATTCAAGCAAGGATTGCTGCCACATTCATCTAAATCTAACTCACAATTTTTTCCAGTAAATCCTTGAAGACATGTGCAGTTATAATCATCAATTCCATCCACACATGTCCCATAGTGCTGACAAGGAGACGATCCACACTCATCAATATCAACCACACAATTATTTCCAGCGTAGCCTCTACTACAATTGCATGTATATCCACCTTGGCCATCAACACATGTAGCACCATTATGACACGGGTTTGATTGACAGTCATCAAAGTCTGTCTCACAGTTTTTACCAATAAAGCCGGGCAGGCATCTGCAATTGTATCCATTATGGTAGTCAGAACACTGTCCACCATTTTGGCAAGGAGTGCTAGCACATTCATTTATATCTTGGTCACAAACTGTGCCTGTCCAACCAGGATTGCAGAGACATAGAAACTTATTGACGAAATCGACGCACGTGGCACCATTTTGGCAAGGACTAGAACCACATTCATTGATTAAAAGCTCACAGCGCTCACCTGTTAAAAGGAAAAAAACATACAGTGTAGAAAGAGTTGACGACCTCTTAATATAAGTAAACTGGTATATATACATGTAGTTACCTGTTAGGTACTAATGTGTTCCTGGCAGAGTACATTTTGAAGTTTAATAACAGCAAAAGGGCTCAAAAAAGCCTTGTCTGGTCATGTGGGAAAAGTAGGTTTTCTTTCTGGGCAAATAACTAAGGAACTTGTTAATCCTGTTCTGCTAACACCTCAATGTCTAACTTGGAAAACATTTAGTTTCTTTCAAAACTAAAATAACTCTTTCCCTTGGGACCAGTCATTAACCGTTAAATACTACACCCTTGTACTCTCACAACATGGAGTTACACATATCATAACTTACAAATAACATGCAATAAATTATCTACCATTAAGTAGCTGTATCGGGACTACCTCCCATGCGACCATTAAGTTTTAACATTTTGGTTGGCCACTTACAGGAGAGTTCAACTGTACATTATTTAGTGCAGTTGGATAAGAAAGGTCGTATGGCATAGCACTTATGTACCTGTGTAACCAGGGATACAACTGCAGCTAAATGATCCAGGAGTGTTAACACATGTACCACCATGATCACATGGTGAGCGGATGCTTTTAGAGCACTCGTCTACATCTGTATTGCAAGTTTTTCCAATCCACCCAGGGCTACAGTGACAACTAAAATTTCCAAAAGCATCTGTAGAACATGTTCCATTATTTTGACATGGATTACGATAACACTGATCAATGTGCTGACAAATTGGACCTGAAAAGCAGCAAAAAAGAAAATTATTTCATGAACCCTCTTTTTTTTAGAGCAAAGCCTTGATGACAAAGCAACCACAAGCTCAATTCAGGGTTGCATATATGCCAACTCTCCAAAATACAGCACTGATCTCCTGCTCTCCCATAAGAGTCACCAAATCTTCCAGGTTAAGTACAATAAGTAGACTTTTAAACTTTTCTGTGCTTTAGTTTAACATTTAGCCCATTTTTTCTCAAAATTTGATCTTTTTTACTCATTGTACTGTTTCTGGGACATTTTTGCATTTCATTAGTAGTCACTAACAAAGATTTTTTTCATCATTAAAATGATGAAAGCGAATTTTGATAGTATGTACAGCTGTACTGCATGTAAGACTTCATATAATGTCCTAAGCCATTCCCATGTCATATTTTGGTGGCTGGGTCATTTTGTGGGAGAGGGGGTGGGGAGGGTTGGTGCAAAATAGACCAAATCCAGATTTTAGATCTCGGGAGGTTGGCATCTCTGGGATTGGTGTTGATTAGTTCCAACATTTTTGAGTTGTGATTGGTTCAGTTGGTATTTAATGTACGCACTTACATGTATACTAGAAAAACCGTACATGAAAATGGCTACAGCTGTACATACTGTAGGTGTGTTAACAACTTTTACCTTATTTAAATACTGTAAGTATTGATCAGCATAGTATGAGCAAACACGTAAAGGTTTACTTTTGAGAGCTCACCTACATATCCAGGGGTACAATCACAATCATATTTCCCCACTCTGTCGATACACTGTCCATGATTCTGGCACCTAGGGGGATCTGTCGGCGATGACAATTCACAATCATCTGTATTGATGGCACAATCTTTTCCCTCCCACCCATTAATACAGCGGCATTGATAAGAACCAACAACGTTTAAACATGTTGCTCCATTGAGACAAGGATTGGCCACTACACACTCATCAACATCGGCATCACATCTGCGCCCAGTGAAATTTGCAGGACAACTGAAAAAATAAGCAGCAAAAAATTCAATACATTTAATAATATGACCTGTTTAAGACTTAGTATACTGTGGTCGTGTTCTATTGGGACCAACCATTTTTGGTTGGTTGGGTTGGTTGGGTTTTTTCGCGTTCTTTTGGGAAAAACCGTTTTTGGTTGGTTTGGTTGATCAACTTTTTCAACCAACTCAGTCCCTGGTTGAAATGGTTGAAAACATTGGGTAGCATCTGCTGATCTTTTAGTAGGCATCAATTTTGGGGTGCCACACAGCTCTTTACAAGGCCTCACAGTATTGGCTGTAAAAACAATAGACATAGAAAAATAACAATGACTCTAGCCCTAAAACAATGGAGCTGAGTGTTACGGAGAACCAATGAAATTAGAGATTTTTAAGAGCTGCGTACTAACTGTCAATTTTCAAGTGTTGTGTAATTTGCCCCCATTTTTGTGCTAAAACTTTGCGTGACATGCTCGAATGGGTCTCATGAAAAACTAAGAGGAGAACTTGGAAACATTCAACAATAGCGGCCTTTATGTAACTTCAAAAACACTTTAAAAAATGAAAGGAGAAAAGAAACCATGTTTTGGAATCTAAACTACAACCAATGCTTCACTGATTTAAAAAATTCAGTCGTTGTTTTGAGACTGCTCTAAATTTGAAGTAAATGACAATTCAAGTTATCGAAAAAATCTAATTCCAAGAAATTCCAGCCTAATGAAAAGACTTGTTTTTACAAATCTTCTTACTTATCCTGTATCCCTCTCACACTGCTGTCAACCATCAAAAACAAAACACATTTCTTCTCATCTTGATTCTTTTCAACACATATTGAAGTAAACATTTTTAAAAACAACGTATTGTGTGTTAAAGTGATATTTGAAAAATAAATAATATATTGTTGACAAAAACTGAAACACTTCTTCTTTTAAACGACTGGGATGAGTGAGAATAATGGTTACATGTAGTTCCACTGTACACCTTACTATTTGCTCATGTACATGTATTATGAACACCAGCCATCTCTTTTGGTTTAAATTACAGAACAACAACAGCACTTATAATTGGTTAAAATGACTCCCTAGCACACTTCAAAAACTTTTGTCTGTGTCAAAATTGCCCATCAACCAATTATGCCATAAATTCAAAACAATACTGTTCAAGGAAAATGTTATTATGCTTTATAAAAATAAGAGATTTCTTAACTGCAAATGAATGCAATTTATAATTAGTACTGATTAAGACAATTTTTTCTTCAGCTTAAAACACATGCTAAACCCAAAAAAGTTCAGCTTAGGTAAAAAAAACATTTACAAGATGCAAATGAACAATCACAAACAACCATGATCTGCTAAAATTCGTCACTGACATTTCACAGTATGAAATTTGCCCATGCTGTGAAATAAAATTAATAATACGGTAATCACTCACAAGTACATAAAAACATTGATGAATAGTTAAATAGCTGCTAACTGAAGCTTGCAAAAAAAAAGATTTAATTTACATTGATAAATTTGAAAATGAAATGGTTGTAGAAAATCAAGTTCAAACAAAACATTTCATTTCTCGGGCAAACCCAAAAAAGAAAAAAAGGAAAATTTTCTGTAAATCAAACAGGGATTTCGAGTACCTGTCCGGTCAAAAGTAAAACAGGAGAAGCTTTAAATAAACTATAAAATAAATAAAATATGAAAATTCCTGAGCACTGTGGTGCAAAAAATGAAAAACAAAAAAGAAAAGCAAAGAAAACTTTTCTGTGAATAATAAGGGAATTTTGAGTACCTGTTGAAAGTAAAACACAAGAAGCTAAAATAAACTATAAAATAAATAAAATACAATGTATGACATTCCTGAGCACTGAGGTGCAACACCCTTCAAAAGAATGCGAAAGTCTCTTTTGCATATCATTGGAAAAAAAACACCCTAAAAAGAGGAACATGGCAACAAAAGTGATTAATTTTTTCATTAAATTTATTTCATGAAAAGGCAACTTTGGAAAGAGAATTGCCAAGAGGAGGAAATATACATGAGTGGTCTTAAATGTGCTAGTGGGTTAACAAAAAACATTCACAATTACCTTGTGTATGAATAAAATAATTATTTTTCTTTGCATAACAGCACACAAGTATACGTCAAGGTCAATTCTTAGAAGATTTCAGTATACACAAACTTTAGAACTAAAATTTGGGTTTCTAGACAATCGGTTAATCGCTATTTAACACTATCACTTTTAATTTGCTAATCCCAAACATGTCCACCCAGTACTCACATCACTACAAAGCTATTTGAGGTCACATTATTATGAATAAAACATGAAATAATATGCTTTTCTGTTCCCAAGTGTGGCCCAATATCATTAAAGAACAGTCATAATTCTGCCTAAAAAACCTACATGCAGACCTCTGCAACGTTAACTTCAGCAGGAAAGTGGAGAAAAAGCTGCGATTGATTTTGTCGATTTTCAAATTAATTTCCTCCAATGAAAAACATTCTCTATGCCAGTCCGATAAGTACAGCTGCTTCTTATGAAATCCACATGTTTCATGCTGACCGAACAATGGGTATGACAATGCGAAACCTCATTCAAGCTCCGGGTAGTCTTAAATTTCATTCCCTTCTTACTTGTTTCAAGCAAAGGAAACAAATAAGCGCACATGACCAGTCTCCTGGCAGAAGCAACTTGAAGTTGCTAGCAAAAATCTGTAAGAAAACAACATGTCTACTTCCTCAAGAAGCTGACAGATTTGAAGCAAATTTTCAAATTAGGCATCCATTCTTTCTTTCAAGTCTAATTTGATTAAAAGGCACAATTAACATTTGCGATAACACAATTATGTCTGTGCCCAAATGCTTGTTATTACTCTAGGCAAAGCTACTTTCGACCTGGAAGACACTTGGATGAAAATTTTATTAGTTTAATTTTAGCACCGTATTTCAAAAAAAAAATCTTACACCGCGGCCACCACTTGCGCTTTCGCCTTTAAGACCAACGGAAGTGTTCAAAACTTTTTTTTCGACTCCCTTTTCAAGAGAATGAAACTGAAAGCGTCGTTCCGAAAGAATGACAACCTTTGCAGATTGATATTGTGACAGCATTTTGTTTGAACTGTGTTTTAGTGTAATACACCATAGATCGTAAAGATTTACAAAGGCAACCGAAAGGCGAATAATTACGCAAACGTTTTTTTTAACACTTTTACACACTCGTACAAATGCGTAACTTGGTGCATTTCAGTACGAAAGTATTGCCAGGAACTTGTTTTCCTAAATTGGCAAATAAGAGAAACATTCTTCGGATGAAAGAAACTTAAGTAAATAAAGATTATTCAAAAAAGCCAATAAAACTCGCGCAGAAATGTCGTTTTCGTAAATAAAGAATTAATGTCAGGCGAGACAAACAGGCAAGTGATGAAAAGAAGAAAAACAATAATCCAAGAAAGAATTAGACAATCTCGAGTTACTATTTTTCTTGCAAAAGTTTCCGCAGTGAATTATTTAACCATAAAGGGCTAAGTTGATCATGTGTCGAGTCTCTTTTTGGCGGCCGGGGAACCATTGTTTTGAAAAATTTTATGCTATTGTGGCGACTAATAGAGATTGGGAAGCAGCAATTTTGAACTCAATAATCTATAGAATTTTATTCCGGATCTTAATCCCCACAGAGACCATTTCTGCCACTATGATAAGAACGGGTAGAGCTGTTTGACTGGCCCATTTCCACAAACGCAAACGTTTTCAAACGAACAACAACACAAATCTTGACGCTTCGGAAATCGGTTGGCGTGCTTCTAAATAACCCTTTGTTTCACCTTGTAACTAACTTAGAGTTGTTAAGCTGAAGTTTTGAAAGTTTATCAATATAAAAGCACTGTTAATTAGGACCAAGCATTTCAAAACGTGTCGACGCGAAAACTACACTCGCTCGCCTCAAACGCGAAACAAACGTCAGAATGTGGAGGAAACTTTTCAACACCAACTTGCAATAAATCATCATTATTAAGTTCACTTTTAAAGCGAGTTTATTGAGGACACTTTTATGTTGAATAAAAACATCTGCTAAGCTTTCTTAATAATGCATGATGTTTGCGACTCGTAACTGTTAAGAGTAACCCACATAACATGTGTCATTAAAGCGCGGATAGTTAAATTAACCGTAATTTTGATTGCAACGAGAAAATATGCAGCTTCTGTCAAAATTACGCTACACGAAAGCATCCAACCTTTTAGATTTTGATTTAAAGAGGATTTTGGTTGACAAAAACTGGCTATGATTGGAGCCAACAGGATGAAATTAAATCACGCTCTCCACTGCGTATAAAATTGCGGTTTTTTATAAGCTATTATTTACCAAATGGATGTCCATTCTAGTCTTTCAGATTTCGAACGCGCGAAGCATGTGTTACGATTCAGTTTGAAATATGACGAAATAAAGCTAAAAATCCCCGTGAAAAGATAACTAAATGTAAAATAAGCTTTCGATGAGATTACTAGACACGCATTGCTGTCTTCTTAAACAAACATCGCTCTGTCAACTAGTAAGGAAACCATGCAGGTAGGAATTCACGTGCCGAAAGCATCATCTGGAATTCCAAGAGAATTAAAAGCGCTAGTTTATAGCTGGGTTAGTCTACGGAACTGTCGGTACTTACGTGCAGTTAGCTTGTCCTCTAAAAAGGGAGCAAGTTCCACCGTTTTTGCAGTAATCAGGAGTACACGTGGAAGCTGTAAGAGACAAACAAAAGCACGAAGTTGAACCCAAAAGCCGTCAAAGCCAGGTGGAATCTTAAACAATACTCTCGACTTTACAAGCTGCAAAGGGACAGCTGTTCTTGTACGCTGTTCGATACGTTTCCTATCTCTTGAGCCCCAAATGAACAACTCGCAACAAACGAAGCCAACTTTCGTGGCCGCATATTTGCGAAACTTAATTCAGCGAGTGAATTCCACAAGGAGTCCACTTACACACTGTGGTATAAGTTGACCTATAAATAAGAACTACCAACGGTCGATTTCTGTCAAACTATTAAACTTAATGCTCCGATCCTTAACCAGTAGTATTCTAGCATTTCTCAACTTGAATGATGGCGTTCGATCGGAGCAAGATTTGCGTGGAATCGACCGACGTAATTATCAACGAGAGGTGTAAATATAGCCGCAGTTAGACACAATGATGTGCGCCCCACGGAATGAATTCAACCGTCTTTTCAATTAAGCACTAGATTCCTTCTTTAAGCTGCAATCAAACTTCTGTCAAAGCCGAAGATTTCCACATTCGAAGCGAGCTTTCCGCAGAGACGAGCCAGGAGTCCAATGAACTGAGTTCGAGAAGCATTTATCCAGAGTGCCATCCAGTTTGTTTGACGGTTGTAATATGGCCCAGAACACGCATCTCGAAAAACAACTTACCAGAAAGGACTATCGGAATGAACAAGCCCAAAGCAATGGCGATCGCAAAGCCCTTCATAGTGAACTTGCTGTTCAGTTCCCGTAAAGTTGGATCAAGTTTTGAGCATCGTTGGGCAACTCGACATCAATCCGTGAAAAGCACAGTGTTCCCACAACCGGAGTAGAGTTTCACTGACTTCAACTCCCAAGTGGTCTCCAACAGATACATTTGCATATGCAATGTTAGCGCCGACCAAATTTCCACTGACAAGCGCCGCGCTCTCCTTCCTTTGTGGCGAGATTGTCCAATCACGGAGCCCCGTTGCTGTTTGACCAATGAACCGGCTCCGCCTTTGAAAATCGGCTTGAGTGCCGTGCGTTTTGTGTCGTCACGGCCTGGCAAGAGAGCCGTAATTGTCCCTGTCTAATTAGTCAGCATCAACGGGTAGGCCAAGGTTTTCTTTTCACTTGCAGGGATTACAAAACGTGGGAAAATCGCAAAGGACGTGCAAGTTACGACGTTTTGTAGTCAGGTGGTTGCAACAAAGCGAAAAAGCCACATTCTACCTTCAGCGACCTACTTATTCAGGTTATTTGATTTGTTTGACACATTAATGATTGCATTTACAGGGCAATAAACACTTTTCGAACAAAATCATGTCGAAATGTCAAAACAGTAGTTAACGCGTGACCTGCAGACGAACCCGAAGTAACAATCGTTCTTCAGTAATGCTCCCTTTTTTGTAAAAAGTCTTCATTCTCCATTCATAAACTATACTTTTCAAATAGTTTTCTTAAATTTTAAAAAACTGCCTTAAAGTAAGGTTTCACTTCTGTGAAGTGCCTTTCAGAGGGTTTCCATAGCAACTTTCGAAATTTAAAGCGACCTTATTTTTCCCACGGTGAGATAAGGCATCTAAAGTGAAGCGGAAAGCGCTGTTTTGTCGTTTTAAGGCAGTGTTGGTCGCTTGGAAAATTGTTTTTGGATTTTTAGTTTTGGAGTAGACTACACCCACAGGATCTTGTTGCTAATAAAACTGTTTCTTTCCCGTGATTTCCGTGATAACAGCATATAAATGACAGGAATTGTTTTAAAAATAAACTGGATCCTGCCCCAGACGGACAGAACAACACAATTTTCCTAAGCTGATTTTTTCGAGTCAAAGATTATCTCGATTAATTTCGTGTTTATTTATATAAGTTTCTCTGTTTTTTTTTTAACAAAAGCCAGACGAAATAAAGGCTTAACGTTTGTAACAAACCATACGAAAGGGATTGACTATTGAAATATGTACGACAGAGTTCCTTTTAAAATGTTAACCAGCTTTTTCCGGTTTTGTGTTTCTTTGAAACGTGGTGAATTGTGAAAGAAATGTACAATTACCTCCTCATCCCTAAATGAAAAACTAAATATAGAATTTCACTCCAAGCAAGTAAAGTGCAAGGAGGACCTTAATACGATTATCTTTCTTGAAGAACTGGAATTTTCCCTTAGTTTGTTGTCTTAAGGAACCTTCGAAAAAAGCCCGAGTAATGCATAAGATGAACTACCATTTGTCAATGTAAACATCCAACCTGGCGATATTTGAAAATCGCATTGAATATTGACACAAAGATTTTCACAAGTTAATAAAATCGAATTATGACATGTTAATACGAACAATACAACCATAGACAAAACTTCACCGATTTTGGGGTCTAGAGTCGTTTGCATAAATTGCAGGTCCAGACTTGTTCAACAATTTTAGATGCCGCGTTGTGATTACCACTCATAAATCGATATCTATCTATTTTTACTATATAGCGAAGAATCTCTGATTCTCATTGATTAAATATCTTCTTTAGAGATTATGTTCATTCTATGTGACCTTGTGTAGACTAACACTAAGATCAATAGCATTGCTATAAAATGTCCTTGAAATATTCCTATTGTTGGTGTGCTTTCTCTTTTACCCTAACTGGAAATACTATTTGCAGCACTTAAGCACGGCTATGAATTCCAATTTGTTTGACGGGCTCTTTTGCAATATTGTTTTGCCTGTCAGCAATATTGGAGCGTTCATTTCCAAAAAGAGCAAAAAAGAAAAGCGCTAAAATAGGCAATCACGTGACGCAAGTCATATGACTTCGCGCCACGTGTCGATAGAATGATAATTCAGGGGGGGTGGAGGGGAGGTGGTACAGGTGACGAGATTGTCAAGTAAGGCTTAGACTCTTTCTAAGACCATGTGTTCTTGGGTCAGTCCCACCCGTCATAACAAAAAAACTACTTTCAGGAAAATTAACAGGTGTACGCAGAAACTATCAAAACATCCTTGGGGCGACGTTGTTGAATTGAAAAAAAAAAAAAGAAAGAAAAAATAAAAAAATAGAAAGAAAGAAAGAAAGAAGAAGAAAGGTTTGATCAAACAAACCGGAGAGAAAGAAGCTGTCATTTTTTGAAAGTGTCCGTGATCTACTGATTAACCTACGTTACATTTCTTTTGTTCATGTTGTTACTGGGAGTAGTTTGTCTTTTGATGAAACTCAATGAACTTTTCTATTGTTCCAGTTTATTGCCGTAATGTGATTCCAGTCATTTTACACTGACTTGTGAGCCCGCAAATGATCTCCAAAAACTAGGTGCTTGTCACACCTTCTCATGCTCTCTCTCAGGGTCAAGTTTAAGAGTAAAAAAATTGGCAGTGAGTGGTAGAATCGAGAAGTCTGCTTATTTTCTTGTATTGGCGTGATGATCTTTTTAATGTATCAAAGGAAATAAAAAGGGTACAGTGGCTTCAAGCCACACAAAAAAATGTTACGACAACTAGCATCGTGTACTTAACAATGGAACACATGATCGTTTGAAAAAAAACACTCAAACACAGCCAATCAGAGTGCACCATTTTCTTTCGGCAAACAAGGCCTTCTCCATCTCTAGGGAGTACAACTGTGTTGTTGCTTATTAATGAAGGCGGGTGGAATTAACCTCACAAAGAAAAAGCGATAAACACGTTGTATCTGTGGCCGGCTAAATGGCAAAAGAGGAACTGTACAAATGACCATCAGCTGAATTCAAAGTTAAACAATAAACACGTTCGTAAAGTGTGTAGGTGAAACCCTATCGCGGAGAACGTTCGTTCTTTTCTCTAAACCGAGTAATATTCCATGAGAAGAACTGCTGTGCATCCGAGAAAGGAAGGACTTAAATTGTGATCCTTCAGGGCTTCGTTTACTGATCGAAGTATAGAATTTCAATAAGTTCAATCAGTTAGTTTATTGGCGTAAAAGTCAAGCTAGATGGCATTTCAAACCAGTACTGAATCAGTCACCGCAACATAAAGTGCTGCGGCAATCCACTGATCCATGGACACAACCCGGCGAAATCGAGAAGAATCGAGTCGAAGGTAAGGAATATAACTCCACAGCAAAGCTTTAGACGAGGAATGTTAGAAATTCTCAATTGAAAAAGATTTTTGAACGCGATTCACTGAATAGCATAATGCTATCTTCAATAGAAAATCAACAGCGCGGGTATGTTAAGCCAACAATTACAGGCCTGAAAAATATACACCTGTCTTAAGAACAAGCAACGAAAATCGGCGTTTTAATATTACAGAGAGATAGCAATGGATTGCAATGAAATGAAAGTTTTTCTGCTAATTCCTTCGATCGACAAAGAAGACGGCACACCGAGTACAGTTACACCTTTTGTAGACTAACGTTCAATTAGTGGCCCTGTGAACGCCAAACCGTATTTTACGGCCCAAAGGTGCTGAGAGTTTTCAGCAGGTCTCACATCTCCAAACCGAAGTGTGCCGCTTTAATATACAGTTTGTTAATTTCCAACTGAAAAGGTTTTTAATTTTTTGCATAAAGTTTTTAGGATTTGACTGAAATTTATGCTTTTTCAAAAGCAGTGTTCACTGGACATTTCAAGACTAAGTATAAGATTCTGCGTAAAATGTTATTCAGACTTTATACATGTTTCGCAAAGAAACGGTTATTCCTGGGCCGTAACATTGCAATAACTTTGACGAGTTAAGCCAATTGTAACGGTTCGATTCCCTTCACTAGCTGCAGGTGGTGAAATAAAAGGAAAAACATCATCTCTTTATAGCAAACAATAACTTACACAAACTATTACTGAAAATATGTTAAGCTTTGGCGCTTAACCCTCTTGAGGTCTCGACGCATATTTCCCTCAACCCTGATTTCAATGTTTTCAG
Source organism: Porites lutea (assembly GCF_958299795.1). Lineage (NCBI taxonomy): Eukaryota > Metazoa > Cnidaria > Anthozoa > Scleractinia > Poritidae > Porites > Porites lutea. The sequence continues at coordinate 18,163,598 of NC_133205.1, read as the reverse complement.
TTTGAAAGGTTGTCCAAACTGGACTCCTTTGTTTATTTATAGCCTCTCTGATTCATTTGCATGCATGGTCTAACAAAGCCAACTTTGATCATATGGAGTAGCGAGTCTTTGTTTGCATAGGCTTAGCGGGTATCTTGTAAGGCTTTGCGTGTTCAGTATTGGGGCATTGATCGCCAATGTTCATACTTTTCGAATGAAAAGACCTCTTCATATGCCTTAATGCTTAATCCACTTCTGCCCAGTCATCTCCATCGAAAGAAAAAAAAAACAAAAACAATCAAAGAGCCCTTTAGCTTGATAGGACATCAAAAAAGTCTTGTCGGAAAACGCGTTTGGTTCTTTGGGTGATTCCTTTCAATCGTTACGAGATTTAGATGAATTAATTTTCTTTTGCTAATCATGTTTGAAGTTCATGTGTTTGCTTCATTTTTGCATTATCACTGCATGACTGCCACTGGCTGTTTTATTAAGAGGAAATCACTTTAGCACAGACGAGCTCTCAGCGGTAGAGCGCGCTTGTAAGCAGATATAATCCTCGACTTATGAATGGCGACCTGAGTCCTAAGTTATACTCTAGTTGCAATTGTATTAGAAATCCATTTTTATGACATGATTTCTTAACCACATTTAGCTCATCCTATCATCTAACACGTGGTTCAAACACTTTGTCAGTTTTGCTGAAAATATATGGAAGGACACTGTTTCCCTCCAGAATTAGTTCGTTCATTTGATCATTTGATATATTTGCAAAACATTCTATACACTGTCAGACAACCTGGGCGGTCTTGATGTCAGTTAACGGTGAATACATGACTAATCATGTGTCTTGTTTCTAGAAAACCAATTTTCAAAGTTTATGATCTTAAGTTGTATATAAAATATATTGCTGTAGAGTGCGAAAAACCGCATTACAGGAAATCACGGACGAAAGCTACCTCAGACGCAACGACCTAAGAATCACGCGACTAAAATATCACGCTCACGTCATTTTTGAAGGGAGAGATTGGTAAACGTATTTTGTAAGGGGAATAACGTAGAAAGATTTTTGAAAAAGTATTTACTTCTTTAAAGGTTAGTTCTTTAGAGAGTCATTCCATATTTAAAGCAGCTCAGTTATTATCTATATGATTGCGGAGGTCTGTACAGCAAAGCGGCTCTAATTGCTTCCGTTTTTAAAATGGGCTATTAGTAAATTTGTTTAGATCGACAAGAAAAATCTTTTTTTAAAAACGTGATCAAACAATCTCTTGTACTGTACAAGTTCAGATCAATTTCACTAAAATCAAAGCTTACAGAAAACAAACAGAAAAAAAATTGTTCGCAAAGACTCCAGTTGTCAAATTTTCGAATTAGAAATTTGAAAAGTCTTCTAGCGAAAAATTTTTTTTTTTTTGCAAAATGAAATTAATGAATGGAAAATTAACCTTTCCTGAAAACAATTAGTAAATTGTTAGGTCGGTATTGCCCTTTGTATTGTTCTGTAATAATGAGTAAATGGGGCCTTAGAGAAAATTAAGTGAACTGAAAGATATTGGTTCGGTAGATTAATTTATTGCCTATACGCTGTGCGTGCTTGTTATAGCGTTTCTAGGTAATTATGCAACCCCTACATTAAATGGTTAAAATCTTTTATTACGATACTAAGTTTATAGAACTTAAACGTTTCAGAGATGATTAATTAAGGGAGTAAATTGCCTTATGAGAAGGTATTTTTCGCGCCCACGTCAGCACCAACTCAAAATGGCGCACGCACAATTTTGCGCGTTGCCTTTCAGTTGATATTGCTTGTCTTCAAAACCGCATGTTCTTCGGTGGTGGTTATTACTATGACGCGTGTGTACAATTGTGGGCAGAGCATTCACCGATATATTTTAGTGGCATTCTAGAGCACAGTGCCTTGCAAGTGCTCTAGATGTTCACGGAAACACTAAGGCGATAAGCCAGAAAAGAAGGCAATGACTCCCGCACTATAAATTAGCATACGACAGTGGTATTTAATAGAGTTTTTCAAACGTGAGATTAAACATTCAACACTGAATATCTAGTAAGCTCCCTGGACCATTGCTAGAAAGAAACTCCGTGAATTTCAGGAATTATTTGAATGTCAGAATTCAGGATTTAATCCACAGAGACGATAGGTACTTCTTTCCTACCACACATTATTTGAATTTTTGGTGGAAGTATTATAGAGGTGTCTCTTGTTAGAGCTTACGTACATCAATGCCGGAATAACATCAGCAACAACATCAATGGCCACGCGACTATGGCTTTATTCGGTGTCGATTGCAATGATCGCTATGACAAAATCTTTTTCCAGGGCGTTAAAAAAATGGAAAAAGAAAAAGGGAAAAGAGAAATTGGAGATAATGGAATGCGAAAAGAAAGGGAAGTTTGACTTGGGTATCGCCCCATTTACATTGCTACAGGAATGTTTAAATTCCCATGTAATGGCGGATTATGTCACCGCTATGTTATGTTTATAGTCGGACGTTTACTTTCGCATTGGGAAAGATACATTGGCATTCCGACAAAAGACGACCTTGGCATATTTCGTTTTGGATCCAAATCAGCTTATTCACCTTGACGTAACAAGTAACCGGGTTCATGAGGGCTTTACGCCGACCTGTATGCTAACCTAACGCATTATTATCCACAGAATTTGATAAAAGGTAGCTAACAATATTTAATGTGTCGCCGATAACAGAAAAAAATTGTACTGCGGAAATGGACGTTATGGGAAAAACACGTTTAAACGATGCAAAATGCGTCTCAAAAGGCTCTTTCATCAGGAATTTATGGCGTATTAACGGAAGCTTGTTTTTAGTCCTGTGTAACTGGGATATCTTTGACCGACTTTTTGCCTATCGTTGCTAGTCATTTTTCTGCCTTTTAACCAGTTTCTCCTTGATTTCATACTTATGAATAGCAAGCTCCTAATTTCATTTTTTCTGCTTAGCAACAAACGACGTACTTAGATTGTTTATACCAAACTTCCAAGCAACACTCAGAGAGTACTCGGAATACTGTTGCGGTTCTCGTTAATATTTTACACACTACAATATCTGTATGGGTTCTCAAACTTAAACATCGCTCTTAGTAAATAAAAATAATACTGAATAAAACTACGAAAGAATACTAGGTGCTATTCTTTGTCACATGTGTCGGTGAAAAGTTGAAAACCTTACTGAACATGTCTAAGTTTTGTTTAAAGCATTAGCAAATCATTAGATAGTATCACTAACTAATGAGTTCATATTCGGCAATATATGGTACAACAGCGTAGCTTTCGATTTTGCGAAATTTAGAAATCTTCGCAAATCAAGGCGAACCAGTAAAAGAAAGTAGGAACAAAAAAGCGTGGAAAAGTGCAAAATCTAAGTAAAAATATGGTATATAGCTCATTCAGTATACTCTGGTTGGAAAGCCTGATGGGCAATGAGATTCTTACTTGGTCGTTTCAGTATATGTTACTTCCTGAATGTCACAATATTCACATACGCAACCAACTTCATATATTTTATTGTGATATCAACCACGCCATTACGTCTGTTCGTCAAATTTCACTTTGAACATATAAACGCACACAGGCGACCATTGGCTGTAGGATGCAATCCCCAATCTTACTCCCCGGCGCTCTTTCTCTAACCTTTGCCCAGGTTTTTATAGACTACGAGCAGTCTTTCGTTCAGTCTTGGTCCATTGAGCAAAACGCGCGAGACACGCAAATGACCACGCGGGTTACTGAAGGCGCGAGACAGGAGAGCAACTCGCGACTTCGGCGCTTGACGCTCGCGCGCGCGTGCACTCCCCTCACTAAATCTGAAGAAAAACTGCTCGCAGTTTAAGGTTCTTACAAAATGATTGCTTTTAGATGCGTTTTACGTTCCTATTTCCAACAAAAATGTCTGTATGATTGTGTGTCAGTAGATAAAACGATACAGATGAAAAATTAGGGCCATGCCCGAGGAGAGAAGGTATGGCAGGAAGCTCGTGCTAACTGGTCAGTTTGTTCGTTCTAGTCTTTTCTTTCTTCGACCTTGTCCCCTTAATTTGGCTAACTGCAAAAAGACGGCAACTACGCGACCTATAGCACGACACAGTTTGCTCCGTTGAGAAAGCTCAGAAAAGTTCAGAATACCGTACGCGTATGCCACCTTCAAACACTCAGGTCATGATCACATCACTAATTATATTTGATCTTTTGACATTTAGAAATAACAAGATTTGGGGTTATTTCCGAACTGCTGAAACTTTTGCAAATAGTTGCCTTTTAAGGTTAAATGTTTAAAGCCCTTTAACCTTCCCTGGCGAAAAATGATGCAAAAATATTCTAGAATTTGCACGAAACTAAAAAATGTATGAATGAATTGATTGATCAATTAAGACGCGAGTTTTGGGATTGGTACATACATGCTCACGAAGTAAATTTGAATTCTAAGTTTTTCTTTTTGGTTTTATCTTCAATTATTTGATTTCCAGTAGACAAAAAAGGCTTCCACAAAAACGTTCATCACAGACTAATTTTTTCTAAAGCTTTAATTTACAATCGTATTTACTGGAATTTTGTGGATTCACTCAGTCGAAAGCCGAGAGAGGAGGCTAGAGAGGAAAGATCGGGCTTCCTCGAGAAGCAGTCGTAGAGGAGAGAATGTTCTCAGTTTCTCTTTTGCCTTCCCCTTGCGAAAGCCTGCCACGCTAGCTAAAGCATGATTTGAGAGATTTTTTTTCCTCCTGCACAATTTATGTTTAAAATTGACAGTCTTATTGAACAGAACTAGTGATGACGTTACACGTAGTTCAAGTATAATTGTGGCCCCACAGAGATGCATGGCGCCAGTTATGTGCCTTATACTTAAAGAGTTGGTGTCAATGGGTTAACGCCTTATATGATTATAAAATCTACTTAACTGGATTTATCTGCAGACTCCATAGCGCACCTATTCATTCACCTTGATGGCAATTAAAAAACGGACTCTCTAAACGACTGAAAATCGAGCTTAAGTTCCTAAAGGTGCCCTGAACTATCGCGGTCAATGACACCAAATGCTTATTAAATGTCTAAGAAGCTTCCGTTTTTTTAATGCAAACCGTTATCAAAGTTAAAAAGAACAATAGAGATATTTTTTTTCAAGCGCTATGCAGTTTACTATCACACCAGTCGCTTTTATCTCCAGAAATTAGCCGGCCGTTATGGGAAATGTCTTTATAACTGATTTGATTTTTGTTTTGTGTAAGATAACCTAAATGTGTCCGTTTTATAAACAAAACTGTGTCAGTTTCTCCTTTTCTCGGAAACAGCTGAGGTATTGCCCTATTTTTGTTGGGAATCTTCTAGTTTTTATTCAACACTCAGAAAATAAATGACATTGAATGCGAAACGCGTGAAACACTCTTCCAAAAAGTCTAGTGGGAGGGTCGCTCTTAAGTGCACTGACTCAATCTGCAGAAGAAATTACTACTTAACAGATAAAATAGATAAATAAAGATTTAGTGGTAGCACACATCCATAAAGGGATTCTTTGGATATTATTTCTGATCGCACTGGAACTTGGAAAGCGGAAAATTGGAGTACCCGGAGAAGAACTTCCCGGAGGAAGACAGAGAACCAACAACAAACTTAACCATGCAATGGTGTTGCCTCCTGGAGGATTCAGTTAAACCCGGGTCACTTTGGTGGGATATACATTTAGCTTTCAATTTAAAGTTCAAAGTTTAGGATTTAATTCTAGACCTACCACGTTAGGACCACCTCGCAAAAAAAGCACCGTCTTCACTTTTAAAAATACTGTTCTAGATTGTTGTAGATTACCCGGTTAATCACTTTAATTTTTTGAAAACAGTTATAAAGCTTTTTGCAAACATTCTAACTACTGCCGCAGCTACTATCCTAACAAAATGACTGGAGAATGTTGTTTGCCGGCCGATTTAGCTTCAATACGAAAGTGGATCAGTATTGAATTCTTTTCTAGCTTTTTTCTGCGGTCGAAAGTTGTAATGAAAACGGTTATAATTATCCAGAACTCTTTAGCCTTTCTCGAGCTTTAGAAAATTCTAGGCAATATTTGATCCTTCGAAAAGATATTTTAGAGAAAAAAGTCGTTGGGTGCCCCTACTCCTGCCATTCAAAATCTACGATGAATTCAAACGAATTGAATATCTCTTATCGCATAGCTGAGCCGCTTTCCTGAGGTCCCATACTTTGTGGCTTACAACTTTTGATCAAAGTAGTAGCTGAAATCGTTAAGTTTGGCAATTAAAAGTAAACCTGTTGGCAGTTCTTCCTTTTTGCGGTACGGATCATCTTTTTCATTCTTCTTTTCAAATTAAATTTGGCATTTTTATTTGACTGAATGGCACCAAAGGGGTCAGGCAGACGGTCACCTCGCTCCCTATCTTCACAAAGTGATTATGCATTGCTCGTTATCTTGCTCGGAAAGTGCTGTCATAAACGTCTAACTGGATTTGCATATAGAAGTTAATGTTACTTATTTGGAAGTTTGCCGATTTGTCCGACCAAAAGGCACGATGAGGTCACATCTGCAGATTTCCGGCAATTATGCGAACATTTATGGTTTCCTGATAAGCATAAACATATAAACCTTAGTGATGAAACAAAGGCTGGGAAAATTACCTTTAAAATTTTGCCAAAAAACTCCTTGACCTTAATTGAGTTACTCAAAGTTAATTGAACGAATAAAGCTCTTTTTCTAAAAAGTGAAACTTTCACCTGCGCTACTAGCTAAGTAGCAATGGCTATGATGAATTCAGAGCTTGAAGAAAAGGGTTTTGGGTGGTCCCTTAAATTTCTTAATCTTGGAGATGATAAAGCACGGAAAGAAATATTTTGGCCCTAGCTAAGGTGTCTTTACTCTGGGTCACCATGCCATAAATCGATGTCGTCGTAATTGTTCACTGTACTTCAGAGATAACAAGGAAGCTCTTTCCCCAAATGAAAAATAAACAACATAATATTAAAAAACAAACATTTTATTATTTGTGTTATATGGTATACTACGTACTAAATACAGCAATACTCTGATAAAAAACGAGAGCAATAAATTCTTCTCCGACTCAGGGGAGGAAAGTTAAACTTAGTGCTTTTACTCCATGAGAAACAAATTCGTTTCATAGTGTAGTATACAGAAGTTTCAGTTTTAACTTGAAAGAAACGTTCATGTTGTTGATATGAACTTTATTTAATCAATTTAGTTTTTACATTGTGCAATCTGTGAACTGACGTCAACCGGACGAATGATAGTTTCAGGTATGCCATGTTTGATCATGTTTCCCTTGGTGCCTTATCGTGATAAATTTGTAAATGCACGAAGATATTAGTATTGTAAATTAAAAATTTGTCTACGGATTGCAACTGGAAAACAATAAAGACATTCGTTATGTTTATAACGTAATTGAAAAAACTTAGTCTCGATAGTTTTTGGGGACTCGCTGCTTTCGAGGGTGTCACTACGTTCGGGAGCTCCCTATTTTCGGGGTTTATTAGAAGTCAGAAACTTTTGACGTTACTTTGGGGGATCCTAACTTTCGAGGGGTCGCTACTATGGGAATTTTACGGTAGTCCTTTAAAATTTTCATCACGCAGTCACCACAACTCAAAAGCAAAAATTCCGCGATTCTTCCTTCTTTCAAGAGCTTAAGTCGTTTATGAACTGATAATTCCAATTTCTACCATCGAATCTGTGGATAAACTGTCATGGGACGTAGAATTATGATAGCTCTTTTACGTACTTAACTATGGTGGCTACAATTTTTCTGCTGTGCAAGCTAGACCAAAAGCTCCTAACTTTTGTATTTGTATATAGTAGAACCTCAAAATAACCAAGGGTCCGCAAGGGACTAGCAAAATATATTCTCTATAACGGGGCTTTGCTTCATATATTTAATTATCACTGGAGTAAAGAAATCGTTCGTTATAACGAACGATCTATACAGAGGTTCGTTAAATCGAGGTTCCACTTTAGTCATGTGAATATGAGCTCCGGCCCACTTGGCGTGATACCAATCGAAATTCGAAGAAAACGCCTTAGTTAACTTAGTCCTACGGTACGTTTTCCTGTTTCGGAACATATTCCATTATGAGACTTAGAAGTTTTGATGTCATAACCGTGAGGTCATAAGGATTTATTCACAGTTTGTTTCAGTCTGAGATGCGGTGATAAAATGCGGCTAAGGTCTTCAGCAACGTTGGAAGCATAATAATACAGAGGACGTGTAATTATCATTCCCTCAAGTTAGAATATTCAATTATGGGACCACAAATGGTCAAAATTGCTTTAAATTCACGTGGTTTCTTCTCAAAGGAAGTCTTAAGATATTTCACCGTGTCAAAAACTGTCCTCTCTGCGGGACCTTGGTATAAATTCGGAAAGAAACGTTTGGCTGTATGTCCTTACAAACCTAAGAGCGTTTCTTTCTTACTGAGAATTTCATGAGGTTAGAAATTTAAAGGATTAGTATAAGCTATAGATGATACTTTCAGCCAAACTAAATCTGTTGGACTGAATTGACTGACAGAAATCCAAAACAATATTGTCAGTTATTTGCAGCGGGCCACGTGGAGAAGACAACATGTGTATCACTTGCTTAAAAGTCTTTTGTTTAAAATACGGGAAGTAAAACTGAAAGACCTGAAAACATATACAAATTGACTCGAAAGTGAAATAAGCTATTCCTTTTAACTTACAAAATAGTACAAAGACTTCCTGTGTCTTTAAGTACTTTTGTGGTAGTTTGTAAGATAAATTTCTTTTAGTGTCTCTAAGATACCTTTAAGAAATTGGGGCCCATTTTGTTTCGGGATTATGAATTCGACGTGGACTGCGAAATTACTTTATCCGAAGTAGAATAATGTTTTAAGTACAAAAGTACAGAAATGCATGCGTAATTTTTCGAAATTATTTCAGGGAAAAGGAAGAAACAAAACACAGAAAAAAAACAAATATCCACAGTCTTTGAACTGATACACGAGTGAATAAATATTTTCCTTATTTGATCCAGGCCTTTCTTTTATTTATCTTTTCAGCAGCTAAACCCAGTCTATTTGTAGATCTAAACAGAATAAACTTCGCGCGCGAAACCAATACTGTTTTGAGACGAGTAAGACCGAGATGCCAGAAACCAATTCAGCTATGACATAATTTGATAAGGGAGGCAAAATGAATGAGTTAGATACAATACAATAAAGTAGATTTTAAAGCAGACTGTACAAAAGAAAATCAATGACAATGAAAGGTTACTTAAGCTTTGATTTCTTTGTCAACGAATGATTTTTATGGAAATTAAGCACACCCCCAAAACGTTTTTTGACAATTTGGATAACAAAGGCTTTCACCAGGATTTCATTCAATAATTCAATGTGACCTCTCGCGGAGTTCTCGAACTGTTCATCATTTGAGGCGAGTAAAAAGCTGTTTCGTGCTTATGACTTCGCCTTAAGCGATGTCCAACGCCATCCAAAAAAGAGAGACAAAACGCGCGCAGCCGGTTTTTTCTTCTTCAAGTAGCCTAAACTCGCTTCCATGACAATTTCTCTATAATTAGAACAACGCCCGAGCTCTTTTTAATAACGGCTTTCAATTCTCAGAAAAGCATTTCTCATTAAATACTGTGGCTGTTTTCATTTTTATGCAAACATATCGCACCCTGTAGGTAAACATCTTTGATCCCTGTATATGTTCGAATAATGCGTATTTTCTCGCCGTCTTAATGATAGCTCTGGGAATCGCAAGGGATGATTAAAACGCGCGAACTTAGAAAATGGACACAGGTTTTGTTTTAGTTTGACAACGCGTTTCATTTCAGTGTCAAATGCCACAGTTTTAAGGCGAATAGTGCTAGAATCCTCTTGAAAATTCTCATACTCTACGAACCGGCGACATGCATTTAAAGAGATTTCTTTTAAGCTCCGCTTTACCAAAAAGAAAAAGCGGAAACTATAAGACTTGTTTTTTCTGTTTTGTTTTGTCAATTCTTAATCTTTCTTATTTAGAAAGATTGAAATTTACTGAATAAAAAGTTTCTGTTCCTCTGTTTACTTTAAAAATCCTATTATTAAACCGACTGACAAAGTTGAAGTCTTCCACAGCGCGGTCTTTACTCGAGCATGTCAAATCACAAAAAGAGGCCTTTTGTTCTGGAAAATTAGTTCGCGTAAAACGGGTCTTATTCTTTTCACATGTTCTACAATGGTTTCCAAGACTTGAATCAATGGAAAATACAATTCCGCTTTTCAATTTTGCAAAGTAACACATGCTCGAATAGACCGGGATTTTTGGGCTGTATGACAATTAACAATAAAATAACATTTAACGCGTACGTCAAAATTACCAAACAATTTGCCACGGGCGGACTTAAGTCCGCTTGAATCCATGTCACGACCGGCATCGATCATAAGAATTCTGTTTAGAGTTTGCGGTAGTTTAATAACGTAAACTTCATTTTGTAATTTACAACCACCTCCGGGCGAGTTTAAGGAAGCGCGTACATTAAATGAAAAGACTTTTTAACCAAGCTCGACGAAATCGAATTTCACTTATGGAAAGGAACGATTATTTGGACTAAAGCGTGCGACACGTGCCATACATCATGTTTAAGCGGGTTTTCTGTCAAAATGACACAAAAGAAACCCCTTTCAAGACCTAAGCACGACAGCCTCTGCGCGAGCTAGGCGGGAGACAGTGCTACAACAGACGGCGATTTAAATATCCCTCACTTTCAAAGGGAAAACACCAACACTGGAACAGCTGTTGGAAACAAGAGAACTCGCGGGAACTGGCCGGCTACTAATCAAGAAAGGCACTTTTGTAAACGAAAGATCAAGAGTCAAGAGTAGGGTGCAATCTTGGTCCTTAGTCGTGCGCAATTTTTTTTTCATATATATTTTTTTTTTTTGAAAAGGGAAAAAATTCCCGGAGATCGAGCGCGACCTATGCTTGCAGTCATTTTCAATCATCGGCTTTACAATGATATCGTCAGATAGCGAGTGAAAATTAATCGCAAATGGCTCCAGGCTATTGGTGCAAAATAAAATCGAAAAGCCACCATTGAGCCGGCAGATAAACAGGTGTACGATTCGAAACGACTTGAAATGAAAGTAAAGCTTCACTGACCCCAATGCCAATCATTCAGTCATCCATTCACGTTTCAGTCAGTGCAATAGATCAACCAAAGCTATTTGGCTGATAATAATAAGATCTAAAAATCCCGCTCTCCGCAGAGTGAATAAACAGATCAAAGGACGTCCATGGAATGAATCAACGGGCCATCCCTTGAAATCACTCTAATGAAGTTAAATCTTAAATGGAAACTAATCTATGGGAAGCCTACCACTTGATTTATTTGCTGAATAAAATTCTTAGTTTTGAATAAGGAAATAACACAGAAGAGAGGATCCAAAATAAAATTTCCTTACCGCTTCATTAATTTCATGCCTCGTGGAGGGCAGAAGAAATCACTGAAGCTAGAGTTAATCGATCGGTGACCGTTGTTGTGTATTGATCATCAATGGAAACAACGAGGCTTTACTCGACATTTCTCCTGGTAAAATATTAACAAGTTAAATTTATGTCGCTGATAAGAGAAACGGGACTCGTTTTAATTTGAATAACTTTAATTTTACCGTAAGGAAAAGATTTTCCCTTGTCATGAGCTAGACTTCTTTGATGCAAACAAGGCGAACGAGCGATTGAATTTCGGAGAATTTTAAGTAAACTGTACCAGAGACTTACTTGGGTCAATGCACGCTTTCCCGCAATGTTCATGGCATGAACAAATCTCTGGCCCCCTGCACCATTTGTCGTTCTCACATAGCCGTACACCTTTACAGAACCTTTTAAATAACGAGGGTGCAAGGCGCACCGTACAGGTTTCCTGACCCTCCCTGGACCTGAGACGGCGCCCGACCACTGCAAGAAAATCAGAATAAACAAGATGACTGCCTGCGACGTTTACAACTCTTGGTGTATAGTAAATACAAGCTATCAGGAAGCTTCACCAGAAATCCCCCGTCCAAAATTACCTGCCTTGCCATTAATGTAAATTGTCAAATAGAACACGATGTTCAGTATATTCCACATGCTATATGCCGATACCCCATCAAGGGGTAATTCCAACCGGACTGGGCCGCACGTACTACGAGTCGACCATGAAATCTGACCTGGCTACTCAACATTACTCACACTGACAAACTAGCGAACATTCAAAACCCCAGAATTCAAAACTTTGACTAGAATTGACTTATTGTGCGGTCACGTGACCGCCAGGGTCCAATGGTTGGCCGCCCACGCGCGATCAAGGGCAGGTGGCGAGCGATGGAAGGGTTTTATTTGCCGCAGTTTTCTCGCCCGAGCAGCAAGGAACTAAGTGCGAATCATAATTAACGAGAAAGTAATTAATCGTTATTTGATGGTTTTGTTTCGCGGAGACTTGTTGCGCGTGGCGAACACAATCGGCATTGTTAACCAGGTGGAACGGGCCACGTGTGTGATGTAGAGCCCGCGAGATCGCCCTGGCTCAATTGTACGCACACTATACCTTGTTTAATGGACGTTTGCAAACAACTCACTGCGATTACAAAAGAAGGTTGACCGCTAGCCGAGAAAATTGGCTTTAAATACCGCGATCAAAGGATCACTGTTGCCAAAGTATCTGTGAAGAGTCGGGCGCGCGAACAATTTTCTAATCTGTTTGTTTTTCGCTTTTTGGACACAAATAAGAAATGTTGTTAAACATTGGTTTTATTATATCCCTCCCCTACCTCTGACGGACACGTAATGTCGTCTCTCTTTGGCTTAGTGAAAACATCTTGGTGTACAAAAACAATGGGTACTTATATTGAAATATGTCAATTGCACGCGTTGAAATCTTGGACAGAACAAAAAAATGTACATTTCAAGAGAAACTGACCAAAGTATCTTATTCGTAAGAGAAATGAGTCCAAAAACTTATAACAGAACTGTGCCTAAAATAACATCTTTTAAAACCATAATAAATGGCAACTAATTAAAAAGTGTGGCACAAATCTAAGCTGTTTCCCTCCGATTTCATCGTTTTGGTAAACCGAATCGGGTGTTCGAAAACAATAACGCTTTCTCCGGTTCGTTGATAATTAGTCTGCCCAGCTGTTTCAACTGAATGAGAGATGAGTGATTCGCTTATAATTTTTGAAACAGGAAAGCTAACATGTTCAATTAGGGTACTAAAGCTTGAATAGAACTCTTTATTACAAAGATGATCCATTACAACTTTATCCACCTTTGTTTAAATTTCATTATATGAGGCTGGAATATCCACTTGAGTCTAGTTGAAAGGAAAAAATATGCACTGTAAATTTAAAATTTAAAGTTTAGGAGCCGTTAAAAGATCTCGGCATAGCTCTGGCCCTAATTTTGTTAGCCGAAATATTGGCCTATAATAAATCAGCCCTTTGCCGTAGTGCCAGCCTTGCTTTCAGTTTTGTTTTATTTTACACTCCAAGTGACGTCTGGCTACAGCATCTCTTTGATTAGAAATCCAGCAAGAGGAACCAGTCAGTTATATTTACGTGTTGCGTGGACCTCTGCAATCAAACAGTTTTTCCTATACACTATGCATGCAGCTAAGTTACATAAAAAGAGAAAAGCGTTGGTTTTAGGCCAAGTGGTTCCATAACACACCTCCTGCCATAGCCTTTATTTGAAACAATATTTTAAGCCCTTAAGATACTTTTTTTGTTCGCTTAAAAAGTTTTAGAACACAGAGGTTTGAAAAAATTCTTTTTAAATAATTACCAATAATTATAATATGAATGTATTTTCTAGTTCGGTTTACATCATCACACCACTGTCTGATCGTGAATGATCTTCCGGGTCTTAAAAGTCTTCTTGTTTCGGCAGAACTACTTTTACTGGTCACGCCCCGCATAGCACATGTGCGAAAAAAAAAAAAAAAAAATTGAGTTCGAGTTTTCGTTCTGTTAGGGCCGGATTTATCTCCCTTTCTTCGCCAACAATCAAGCATATTTGAAAAAAGAGGGACAAAACTTGACGGAAAAATGTTGACCAAAGGATCACGTTAATAACAATAAACGCAAATTTGAGGAAGTGAAAAGCTTCAGCCTAATGAACAATTGCTGGATTCCAAAGTGGGTTACGAGAACAACAGTCAGAGCTGTCCACTAAATTGTTGCTATAAACATGCACTTATTTTTTAAAAGACCTTGCAATTATAGCTAAAGCCAGTTAGTAACGCATTGATTTAATGGCCTGATATTTACACAGGGACTCGTACGCTAAGGATTTAAAGCTAAAAGCGTGGCGATATTAAACATCTGGACGTGGGAAAAAGTCAGGGGCACCCATCGAGAATACAGTTCAAACCACTTAAACATAGCATTTTTGAACGTATTTTAGTATTTAAACGGTAGATATGGGCATATTTTTATCCCCTAAAAATTTTTCATCTGTTCGGATTTCCTAGCTGAAGGTCTAGTGATCCGAAAATTATAGGGATCAAAACTTACCTTTTCGAAAATTTCAGCCAGAAAAATGGCTCTCGAAAATTCTAGGTGACCTTTTCGAGGTAAAAATCCGTTAAAAATGGGCAATTATACTATTTTTTAGATGTTCGAAAATCCTAAGAGAGGCAGGCAAGCAAGAAATTTTACAAAAAAATGTTCCGAAAATTCTAGATCTCAAATCGTCTTCCGAACAGATATTTTCCGAAAATTGACGTTGGGTGCCCCTGAAAAGTGATTGACCAGGACTCGTCCAGATTGTGACTAATAGAACAAGAATAAATTAAGCTATTCCAATGTTGCTGTTGTTGTTGTTCTTTTCACTGTGTTTTAAAGGTCTCATCACCTTTACTTTATGTTTGAACCGTAAATGACGTATCTAGTGCTTCTTTTCACGTCCCACAAAAATGACATCAAAGACGGCTGTGAGACCGGGCCTACAGTTTTAATTCCTATCTTAAAAGTGGAATGACAAGGGCAAGACTTTCTCCTCACTTATTTACCCCCACCCCCCCTCCCCGCCCGTGCTGGTTCGGCCAAAAATTGAACAGCCTACCCCTCCGTAGTCCTGCTAACCAAATGAGCTAGCCCGTCGGGGCATTTGTGCGCCGATTTTATTGGCCTTCTCTTTTAAGCAAGACACTTATTTCACATCTCTTCTTCTGTCCAGCTTATGTTTAATTGCCTTTGCTTCTTCATTACGTAAAATTCATTAATTAAGTTACGTCTTGTTCTGTTCTTGTTCAAAATAATAACTGAACTTCTATTAAACTGACTTACAAGTGCAGCAGTTTTATGTGCTATACCAGAGTCTTTAAGATCTTATAAGACTTACCAGCCTGTTCATATCTCTTGCAGGGATGATCAGAATCTGAAGACAGCTTTGAAGGGCGTCAGAGAAAACCTCGCAAACAAGGGCAAAGATGTTACTGCAAATTAAATTTTTAAATTTTTTAAATTTTTATCTTCAAGTAATTTTAGGCGTTTTTATATGTGTAATAATATTTAACCCAGGGCCACACTAAAAATCACGTGTGAGACGTGGGCTCCCTGTTGAAATATTTGTCTTCTTACTATTTTCCTATCAAATCTTTTTAAAGACTAAACAGCTGAAGATTGCAGTGTTGGTGAATTTTGGGAAAGACTCACATTTACAGTCTCAGAGACAACTGTCACAACCAAACTATACTATGCGTGCCCCTGAAAAAAAATGAGACCCCTGAGTACCCTGAGTAAGCTTCGTATTGCTACGCTACCACATAGAGGAAATCTCATCCGGAACTAAAATGGGAAGGGGTAGTGTGGGGGCACTGCCATATTTAAGATCGATCAAGCATATATAGATTGTTCTCAAAACTACTGAAAAATTTGATTGACAAAAGCGGGGGTCCAAAGTTGCTCAGGAGCTGGCCAAAAATGAAAAACGTTACCGATCAACATAAGCCATTTATTTCTGCCTATTCTTATTTCCCCTCATTTCACCTAACTTGCCGAAAATAAATAAGACTTGAACTGTAAATAAAGTTGAAAATTGAAAGTTGAAGTTGAAGTTATTCATATTATTATATATTGTATAATAGCTTTAAGTAATATGCTATAACATTTCGCAAAAGTTGCTCTAAAACGAGCAAAATTTAAAAAAAAGTTGCTCAAAACTAGCCGAACACAAACGATAAAAGCCTAAGATGTATAGGAATAGAGAATGTTTTTCAGGGTGCTAAGTTGTCAAATAGGGTATCTAGTATTTTGATCCTTTGATAGGGCGCCTAAAAGCATGGACCTAAACCACTTTAGGGAATCTAAAATACCTAATTTAGGCACCAACAAGACGATTCAACTAAGTTCACCCTACAATTCAACGCTTCATGAATGACAAAGTAAAGAAAAGAAATAAAAAACGACCTTTTTAATCATTTCGATTAAAATTATTTGCCTTAAATAAGGTCAGGGTTTAAGACACGTTTAACGTTAGCGGTAAACCTTCACGTCAGGGTTTAAGAAAGGCTTCGTGGCGCAAGCCTTTCCTGAATAGGCCTCTTTAGCTTGTATTTGTTTTTCCAATACAGATCGTGTGATAATACCCTAGCCTGCGAGCAAGCTCTCCGGGGCGCTCTGGAAGCGGGGCGGGAAAGGGAAGCGCGCGCGTAGGAGCCCATAACCTGGAGCGAGCACCGATTTGTCGCCCCATGAAAGAGAATCCGGATTCTGGAATCCGGGAAATTTTTCTCGTGGAATCCGGAATCCTCTAAATTTTTGCTTGTGCAATCCGGAATCCTAGGCTTGGAAATACGGAATACAGCTCTTGGAATCCGGAATCCCACTTACGATGGAATCTCGAATCCAAGTTCTGCTGACAAGATCTGGGATCCAGTGCATGGAATCCGGAATCCATGCTGTGGAATCCAGAATCCAAGACTTTCCTGGACCCCTTCAAATGGGGAGTAGCGCGTGTCTCCCTCTGGCGCGCCCAATCTTTCTTGTGCCCACTACTTCCAAACGCCTGCTACGCTGGGTACATGGGGGTGAGACTTGTGCAGTTAATGTTTAGAACGATTTTGGCGATTTGGGATATCTTTCATTGAAGTCCGCACAAACCAGACCGGTAAAACGTTCAGACCTGGAAATGACCTTTTGTTGTTACTTTCGTAAACTTAGAATTCGCTCATAGACAGAGAGGGGGCTTCCATTTTCGAGAGGAAAATGCGCTTAATTGTTTCTAAAAATAAACCACTCCGTGAAAATTCCGTGACATGAGCCTGATCTACAATTTTCGAGAAATTCCCGGTCTACGTTAAACGGCGAACAAAGAGAAACACCTGCGCATATTTAATTAATTTCACGAGTGATTAGAGCGTGTTCAATAACCTTGTCACGGTTCTGGAAGCCATCTTCACGAGCAGGTAAACCTTGTGAGAAATTACAGTGTTTGTATGAAAATCTAATGTTGAATCATTTCCGTAAAACGGCTGTTCTGAAACAAATATGAATTGTAAGCTAAAGTTCCACTCACATGCCGCTACATGCGCTAGTACTTTTTAAAATTTTCTATACATTTTTCTGTGAAAATTGCAGACACTATGTGGAAAATCTAAAGCAAGCGTCTGGAGAAAAAAAAAATTGTTAGTAGAATCCTTGGCTGTTCTTAAGTTTGCAAGTCATCTTTCTTTCAGAACAGCCGTTTAACGGAAATTATTCGACATAAGATGCTCATACAAACACTGTATAAGTAATTTCTACTCGTCAAGAAGACTTCCAAAACCGTAACAAGGTCTATCCTAGACGAGGAAGGTAACCTATCATTTTTTTTTCTCTATAGCAAAAACAACCAATCAGTAAAGTTTGACAAAAATATTACAACAGAGGAATGACCTTGGGTTTGGCGCACAATATTCTCTGTCAATGTTGCATTTTCATCAGTTTCTTACTTTAATGGATGGATTACCCGGGGAAGGAGTATTTCCCCCAAACAACTTCCGTCTTGTCATGGATGTCTCTTCTCAGTTTCCAACACGAAGAGACACGAAAATAGGCTATTCTCATTAGATACGTTTCCCTACAACGGGGTATAAACTTTCCATCGTATGAAAGCTGTAGAACGAGATGCTCTTACCCGTCCACCCACTCATACCTACCCGAGGACCACCCCCGGATTCTCGTTTTTGTATCTATGTCATGATCTGCCTGTAAATTTATTTTTCATAATGGATAGGGACCAATAAAGAAAAGGTCTTGTTACTACTACTTTTTCTCAGAGAATTGAGTTATAATTCTTCCAATAGCTTGAATAGAGCCTTGCCGTGACTTAAGCAATAGTTGTTACAGCTGAGGTTCAACACTTCAAGCTTTAATAATAATGACTGTATTCAATCGCAAATACAGTTTTTTTTAACAAAGACAAATGAACTATATAATAAAACAGCAAATACAAAAGCGACTTGAGTTTTCAAGTTATATATATATATTACAGTTCAATACCACAAAGTCGCTTATGTTATGAACTAGTAGGTAATTTTTCAAACAACCCTGTTATGCAATCAATCTGCTTTGGAGAAGTTCCACAGTATATTTTGCAACGGATATCGATGTTAATAAATAATTTACCTGGACAAAATCAGTCTCCCACGTAGCCATGAGTTTTAGTGAAAACTGACCAGTATTATAATTATTTGAATAAAATGATTGTAACATGGAAAACATGCCTCAAGACGGGTATCACTCATATAAACTACCAATAAAAAAAGAGAAAAAAATACGAGAGAGTGAAAATAAGAGAAAAAGAATGATGTTATAAGTTGCGGTATAAACATCGGTTTGTTATCTATATACGATAGTCTAGATCTCCGATCAGAACAAAAATAAACACATGTGAGTAATTCAATAGGTGTTTGAATATGACGAACGTGGTTTTCGCCATCGATTACATCCAGAAAAAAAGAGAAAACAATTCAGTATATCTTGCATAAGTTTAAAAGATCTCGATAGTGTATTTTATTACCAGTTATCTACCTGCATTCTTGCTTAATGCTTGAACTTTTCATTGAAGTGAATGAGCTCGTTAGAAGAAAACAAGACAGATAAAGTGAGAAAACGGCTTAGCTTTTTAAGGTAATGTTATAATTGTGGTAAGGGAATTTTGTTGTGCAAGATCACGGCTTTGCCAACAGGTGTGATTTTTGGAAAATGTGCGATGATGTCTCGTCTGACTATGAAAAAGAGGGAGCTGGAAAGACCACACCGACGAGTGTTGGCTCAGAAAAGAGCGATGCAGTTTTTGGAACGCACGAAGAACGGTCAAAACAAACAAAAATTACAAGATCTAGCGGCAGCAACAACTTCAAAACATTTGAAGGAATCACCAAAACTCGCCACAAAAAGTCGCTGGAGTTTCAAAAAAATGAGGGCTTTAACGGCATTAACAAGAATACAGGAAACGACTATATTGAATTGCCTCTTATTCAGCCTGTTACTGAAAGTCTTAATGACAACAGCAAGTACCAGAATGTAATTAAACGCGTTAAAGACGTAGACAGGGGTGATGTTTTTGAAAACTCGTTGACATTTTCGTCTCAAGCTGAGGATAAAACCGGGGTTCCTCTGCCCAGCGACGCAACAAACACTGCTGGAAGCAAACGATATTCTGATAAACGCGGACGATTTAAAATTCAGCGAAAAAATGAGGGGAAATCTTCGCTTAGAAGCGTCACCCTTCTGCCTCCGTTGAAGGAAGAGAAATCTTCTACGACAGAGAACTTTGCTAAGAACCCCTCGGTCTCAGCAAATATTAGAAGGCATACCATCGGGTATCATGGAGAAAGCAAAGAAATTTTACTACCCTCTATAGTTGTAACACAAGCCGAAGAGGATGTTTCTTGGGAAGAACAAACTTTAAAGTTGCCGAAACTGGAGGCTAGCAACTCAAAATCCAGATATCAGAGGCGGCTGTCTTTGCCGGATCCAAGCAGATTAGCACCCCCTATTTTTCAGGATTCTCCTCAAAATATACACAGACCCCCGTTGCTACAGAGTAAGGAGGATGGAAGTGATTACGCAACCAGTGTTATGCGTTTGCCACGGTTAAGACCCGGCAGTTCAATGATAAATGGAACCCATACAAATGGGAACCAAAAGTGAATGTTGAAAGAAACAAACGTCGTGTCGCGTTTTTAAACATTTCTAAGCGAAGTGAAAGAACAAACAATTAGAATTCTCTCGTTCCTTTTATTTGCGCACTTCTCCTGCGGCTGGCGTGAGCTACATATACTTTCTCCGAGTTCTGACTCAGATTGGTTGAAAAGATTGTGTTTGTGTTTGTTTATGGCCTCAAACACACGAGTTAACGTCTTCTTGTCGAAAGAACTGTAGTGGAAAGGAGTTTAGCGAGTACAAAAAGTGATGGAGACCATGTTACATTTCGGGAACGTGACCAAATATTATGAACGCATTAATAATAAAACAAAAACAAAATTCGCGCACCTACAGCTCGTGAAATTGTCAAAGTGCTGAGGAGTTGATGCGCTTCGCGAGTGGAACTCATAAAGTAGTATTATGCACAACAATCAAAAATCTTTTGGAACCACATTCGCTAGTGCGTCGTAATGACTCAAGAAAGAGTGGCGGTGATGTTTTGAAATTTTCCTAGCGCATTTAAAATGTCTTTTTACAGTCATGAGCTCACTGTAACTGAGACTCTTCTTGTCCCAAAGGGTAGTTTTTGTTCCAAATTGCAGTATCTTCGGAGTAAGGGTTGCTCAAGATTGAATAGCCTACTTATTAAATTTCCAACCGCTTAAGAAACACAATAACTTAAAAGGTAATCCGAAAGCTTGGCCTTCGGAATCCGGAATTCATTGCAAGGAATCCTGCTAACAGTTAGAATACGGAATCCATTGCTTAGAGTCCGGAATTCACAGGCCCACAGCGTGGAATGCAGAATCCACGACTGTTTTGGATTTATGGTCTATAGCCAAAAAAATCGCTTCTATTGCCGTCCCCTGCCCTCAGTTTACAACGATCTGTGGTCCTGTACTGAGACTATTAACATGAAATGGTGACGAAATGCTTAATGCAAACACGAAATAACTCATATCAAGAGAGGGTATTCAGATACAAAATCAGACTCTAAAACAAAACTCAGGCTTTTACCAGGAAAGCACTATTAATGAGACTACGCTTGAATTTTTATCTGCTTAGATAGCCAGGTACAAAATCTAGAAAGGTAGAAAGTGAATTTTAAATTATTTACTTTGGAGAGTAGCCAAAAGTAGCTGATGTCTTCGAGAACGTATATTTACAACAGCGGTAATTTAGTGTATATGTTAAAAAGAAACATGTTATACAATCATATAACCATAACAATTAACTTAGTTTTGCTAAAATGATTTACAGGCTTGAAATCTTAGAAAATATTTTAAAAGGAGAGAAGAAAACACACAAACAGACAAACGAACGAACGTCTTTGAAAATTAAGTCATAACCAAGGTTGAAAGAACTGTACTAAAGAAAGAAATTTAAAAGAAACATTCCAATTACATAATGCATACATAATCTATGGCCAAACATATATATCACTGTCAGAGGCATACAACCCTGTTCATTGGTTAGATGCTTTTGATATTACATATTTCCATTGCTTTTTGCTATTTTTGTTAAAACTATTTTTAACGCTTAATATACTTGTAAACTGAGAAGCTCCAAACATTCTTGTACAGTAAAATGGGTATAGACTTAACACCATTGAATTGATTGCATAAAATAAAATTTAGTTAATCATTTTTACCACACAACGTACTAAATAAAATCAAAGAAAAAAAAAAGACTCTTTAAGTTACTTACAAAATGTTTGTGAATCGACCCAGAGCAAAATGAAAACGGTGGGAATAGTAATAACCGTCCATGTCGAAGATATAAAAGCTTAAATTTAAATGCAAGAAAGTTTTTCTTCTCATTACATGAGAAGAATGTGTGATTCCCCAAAAATATTTTTTCCCTCAATACAAGCGTCGTTACATTCTCTATGCAGCGCCGTAGCTAGTATGAGGCCAACCGAGGCACTCGCCTCGGTAAAATTTTGACGAATTTCGCCGATCATTTTTATTTTACATAAGCGATCATCGGATATTTTTAACGCATCATGATATTACAAAGAATTCAGCAATTCAGTCAATATACTATGGAAAAATTACCATATCATCGATCTCAAGGGGCTACGTACGTTAACTCAAATTTTTTTTGAACAAATACTGATCAAAACCATTGGCGAGGTTAACGGTCACCCAGATTATGTAGCTTGTTTCCGATTATTGCTTTTTAAATTCCACTTAAATTAACTCGAAAAAAAGTTACCGAAAGGCCCAGAAAACGCTGCAAATCGCATTTCCGAGAGACTAAAGTTCAAAATTTCTCGGGGGGGGGGGGGGGGGGGGGCATGCCCCCGAACCCCCCTAGCAACTCCCGCCTGCCTCGGTTGGCCGTTTGGTCTGGCTACGGCACTGCTATGTGGAGGCTAAAGACTGATCATTCGGGTTGTTGACAACGGTGCCACGCAAAGTATTGACGATTTTGCCGTAAACTGAGAGCGACCGTGATTACCTTTAATAGCATGGCCACCATTGTTTGGAAGCCTCTTGCTTAGAAATCTTTCTAGAAAAATCTATTACGAGGTCAAAGAGAATAAAAAAGTCGTAGATAAACTGCAAAAAAGGGGACGACGAGCTCTTACGGTTTATTTCTCGCAAAAAGGAAAAGCAAAACAAGCTTTTTATGACCCTTTTTTGCTCTACGAATGACAAATTAAGCTAAAATGTACAGCACATTTAATCCAACGATAAGAAGTGAATTCAACTTTATCGTTAAGCTTGATAATTAAAAAAAAGGAAATCTTTACTGAAAAAACGAGTTCGTTCGTTTTTTTGTTAATGAAACGTTTAACATAGCACTAAGAAGCCCTCAGGTCTTTTCTGTTTATAACCTCATTGACCATGACGTTGTAAATCGCGGTAAACAAACTTTCGAGCATTTAGAACAAACTTCAACTCGCGCAAAACCCGTGGCCATGTTGATTTCATCAATTTTAATACTGACGAACTGCATCAGTGAAATGATCATTTCGATAAGAGGTTAAGTTGTCTAAGTTTTATGCAATAATAAAGCTTACCTTTTCTTTAACTGTGTGGCTTCTCGTTCAACGCAGCTGTCTGGTAAACCCATTTTTGTTCCTCGATAAGTTCAACGTCCAGAAAAATATAGAACTATGAATGGACGCTACAAGCAAAGGCAAAGATGACGCCAATTATGTGACACGTGACTCCAGTATGTTGCATGTGACCAAGGTCAATTTAATAAAACTTTCATTTTTTTTTTCGTGTATTAAATTTACGAGTGTAGTCTTGTTTTCCTGGATTTATAGAGTGAAAAATAGCTTATTCACACTGGTCCCATGATCACCGATTTTTTTTTTAAATTTCCAAATGCAGTCGAAAATCTCCCAAGGGCGGGACAGGTACACGTATGTGCGGCTTGGAACTAGGGGGTGGGGGTGGGGGGGACTAGTAAGCGTCAAAGAAGAAAAGCATAACCACTCTAACTACTTGACATTCTCTATGGACATTTCCGAAGTGTACGAGTATTTTCGAAGTCAAAGCGACGATCGCTATTAATAAAGCGACGATCTTAAAGAGCAAGGCGACGATCGCATTGCCATTTGACAGCCGTGCGACGAAAACCAAAGCAGCAATCAGAATCTGTCAATCACTCATGGGGACATTCAGTATCATAGCCCCCCCTCCCCCCGTTTTGGTGCCAAAAGCCATTTTTACGGATGTACAGTGACATTACCTGTGACATCGTCCACTTCAGATCAGACGACTTATAAAGAACTACCTAACAAGCACCATGAAGTTACTAGGACCTCCTAAATAACTGCCTGCTGATGCATTATCACAAATCGATTACGGACACACTAGACACTGTGAAGATTGCGAAGAGGTTTGCTTGTGCCAACGAAAAACGCGAAGGGCATGTTGGAAAATCTGAATAGGGGTATGCATGTATGGCTGAGGGGAAGATGAGCCCAGCCCTACGTTTCAAAACGCTCCGCCGCTTCTGAGGATGGAGAGAAACTTCACATCAACAGGAAAAACTGTTACCTTTGATTGAATTTTCGCCCGCGGTTCCCTTAGGTGGCATCCGTCCAAGAGTGTTCGTCTCATTTATACGCAGATATTTAGCAAATCGATTCAGTAAAGACAACGCAATGTCAAGTAATTACGCAAAGGCGCACTGAAACGCCTGAACGCGACTTCGGTGCTCAGGCACGGCCAGGCCGCCTGCACCGCCGTCCGTCTTCTATCATGATTGAGGCTAGTAAAACATCAGGTCCAGGTTGTTCAAACGGTGTATGGCGCTATCCACCGGTAGATCACTATCCAGCGAAACCAATTTTGTGGATAGAGATTTATCCAGTGCCATGGATAGCGTTCGCCACCTTTTGAACAAGTGGGCACTGATAAAATGTGACTGGTGCCGTATTGTTCGAACGACTGAAGGAAAATTTAAAGAAAGTCTTGTAATGACCGGTATTCAGAATCAAAGCCTATCGAGCGAATTTGGGATGTAAACAAAGTTTTCTCCATCTGAACTACCGCATTTGCTTGAAAGAGCTCTGCCCTGGTGGACCACACCTGAGAACATCCGCACCCATTCGCACCTGAGTCATTTCAAAGTTTGATATTAAGCAATGATTGCATTGGGCTGAGTCTGCTCTGCTAAAAAAAAAACACTGTCCTGTTAAGTTGTAAATCAGTTATCTTCTCGTTCATTCTGTAATTAGCTGAACTCCTTTAGCTTCGAGAACTTCAAAAGGTCCCACCAAAGACAAAAAACATTATAACGGATTTTCTTTTTTACTTGCAGTACCGTATTACAGTTTGCATTGCTTTGCGATGAAAAAAAAAAAAAGAAAGAAAAGAAAAGAATTTTAACGCAAAGAAGCGAGTAATGTTTTTATTATTATTATTATTATTATTATTATTATTATTATTATTATTATTATTATTATCATTTTGTAGTTTTATTCCATTTCGCAGAGTGTATATGTTGTGGTTCAGTTTTATTCTTGGTTAAAATTTTATTTTCCTTTGTTTCAAACTCATTATCATATACAGGACCAAAGACAAAATTCAACCACAACATATACTGTTACGCTTTCAGGCCACTAAACCGTGAACGTTGGCTCGTAATCAACGTTCATTGTACAATGAGAAAATGATTCCACTTTCCTACTACATTGTTCCAGCTGTTACTACTTTCCACCAGTAAAACAGATGTGTATTCATTGCGAATAGGTTCAGCTTTATTTTCTTATAATAACTGGTGTGACGCTACCTCGACCCTCTATAAGCCGGACACCTCTCTGAAACGGACAGACGAGGCCGGTCCCGAAGGTTTCCGTCTTACAGAGAATTAACCGTACCCCGAGTGCCATAGGTTTTTTCTCACGTGCGGCGAGGAGCTTAGTAGGCCGCAGCCCGCCACGTTTCCGGCCGAAAAGGCTTGACCGAAATAACCGCGCATGAAAAGCCCCTGGTAACCTAAATAAGAAATTAAAAGAAATTTCATATCTCAAAGCTACCAAAACAATAAAGAAAATCGATGGGTGGTCTTTTGAAGATATTTATTTGTGTACATCATGGTGTCTCCTACGTCAATGAAGTTAGACAAGAAAATACTCAGAAAATATAGTACTTCTAAGATAAACTATTCATTCATTAGTTGAGAAAATAAAATAAACGGGACTTAAATCGAGAATTTTCTTCTTTCAAACTATTTATTCTTCAAATTTCCTTAGTTCTTCGTATTCATGCTGTTTCCATGGCTACCGATTAAAGTTACCTTTTATATTTTCGGATTCAAATTACGTTTTAACAGTAAAATTTTAAAGGCGCCTATGGCTTCATAAAAATAAAATTAAAAATTAAACAAGTAAGAATCAACTTGGAATTTCGCGGTTATAACTTTTCACTGACACTAGACAGAGATAAACTGAATATTTTACGAGTAAAGGAGAATCCGTTTGTATACATCGCCCTTAAAGAAACGTTTCCTTCAAGATGGCGCGGTTCTCATTTTTTAGCACAAGTTTAACGCTTAATCAGGTTTTGAACTGAAATTTTTATGAAAGAAAAGAGTAATAGGTTTTTTTTTGTTGAATGTGAATAAGCTCTTATTCACCAGCGGGATATATTTGTTTTGACGCAAAAACAAGGTCCAATACTTTCACCAATTTTAATATTTACGTTGACAAGTACTCAAACGACCTGTCATTTTTTGTTTCATGGAATAGAAAATTGACAAGTGCGTTTCGAATAGTTAGAGCACTATTAATATTTACTCTACATGTATTCTGACTGACAGATAACTTTAATATCTCTAGAGCGAGTAGCGAAGGGAAGTTATCAAATTTATTAGCGTCATGACGACAGAAATTTCAATTGAACGCGAGGCCAATCTACGGGCTCAAAAGAAAAAGATTCTGCGATTACAAAGGCTGAAATACCTCACCGGGAAACTTGAAATTTCAGACGCACTAACAGCAAATGACGCAGAAAATGAGGATGCCTCATTTGCTCAAGGAAAGGAAGAAAAGTCGAGCGATCAACTTTGCACCAAGGAGCCGCCAGTAGTCGCTTATGAGGAAGTGAATGAGAAGCTCACAAACGGCTCTGTTCCCGATGGTAACTCTGATCGAAGTGGAAACGAGCCATTTGCGCCAAAACATAAGAGTCCTGTTTTACTGAGGAGAAAGCGACATGACGCTGAAGTGACAGTCGAGCAATGTCAAAAGCTAACTAACATAGACAGTTCGAAATTTTCCATTGTTGTTGATAATACTACTGAACTCGAACGATACACACCTTCGGTTGCGTCTCTTTCTTCGGAATATCATCGGAAAACGATTGAAATCAAGAAGAAAGCTGACGAACGGAGACGAAATGTTGGATCACCAAGATATACACATCACACCCTACTGAATTTATCATCAAACAGCCATTCTTTGGCGGTCAATAACCTTCAACTGCGTCGAAGCTCAAGCCTTACTGAGTTGCGCCATCAGGATAATCAAGAAGAAATTCAACATGCCCAACACGCTACAATCAATCACGGAATTAGATGCAAAAGTGAAGACGTAAGAGTGGGAACCCCGAACGGGATTGCAGAGCATGAAACCGCTCCTTTCCCGCTACGTGCAACCAGCATGTCTTCCATAACCGATGTATGTCTCACAACAGAAAAAGAAGATATGAATTTTGGAGTTTTCGCGCGGAAACAACAAGAAAGACTAGAAGATAATTTACGGCGTGTGGAGCAAAACCTAGACAGTACTTTCAGCAAATTACGACGTTATATAAACGCAACGAACGAAATATTAGAAACTGTCAAATTAAAAGAAGACACGTGATCTCCACAATTCTTCTTTGTGATAAGTTTAGATGAGCGCAAGACTCCAGAATATTGTTGTCTACAAAGGTATCCATTCGAAAAAAAAAACCACTTAAATTTATGGAAATTGTGAGACCACGAGATATCAAAATAAACTAGTTTTCCTCATCCATTATTTAAAGCGAAGTAGCAATTTTTGGATATACAGAACATCCTGTCGACACTATCTGCTGATAGTAACTAATCTTTTATCACTATTCAAAACAAAATAACTTCTTTTTTTAGTATGATTTCCGAAATATTGTTACAGATTAAAATTCACACGTCTTGGCTTTTTACCTAATTCAATTCCACAAACTAAAAGAAAATATCCACTCTAGAAAGTCTTTTTAAGCTAAAATGACCTCAGCAAAGATTTTTTTATGAGAGTTTATAGCCCATCACAAACTTTTCTTGATATTCCACAAATATTTCAACGCAAACGACCTCCGAAGATTTTCCGAAAATTTTTCGACTCGGTTATTTAAAGGTCACGACTGTCTCCCGAAAAAGGTAACTCAGTACAATTAGATCTTAGACGTGATACTGTAAAAAATAAACTTTATACATATACAATGTACCTCTCCTATCAAATACTATAGGTGGTGAAAACGAAGTGAGATTTATCGCAGATCGTTTTTCAAAACATCGTTTTTCCTGGTGAATAGGAGAGGGGCCTTAAAAATGACTGTGCGTAGCAGGACAGCCGCTCCAAAACCGCAGGCGAAAGTTGTAGCACAATACAAAAGTAGGCGCGCTAACAATTTACTGACGGGTTTCTGCTGTGCAACTTGAAATACCAAAGGATGTGAAAAATTCTTAACAAAATTCTCCAAACTGTACTTGGTCTAAAATGTGACACAAGTTCCGTTGACTTGCTGACTATGCATGAAGCGAAGACGGGCACAGGCCTGAAAGACGGAAACCAAAACAGCAAATGTTCGCGTCAGTTGGCCGGAATGTGTAAATGAGGACTCATTTTATTAGCGATCGAACAACGGGGCGAATAGCATGCGGTTTCCCCGTAAAACGTCACTTCCATGCTGGGCTGTGATTGGTGGACTTATAAGCGTGCGTAAACGCAGACTAAAGTCAGAGAATCTTCAATGGGAGAAAGGCGCTTCAGATCGTTTTTTAAGAGAAAGACGAATTTAAAAAGTTTACCAGCAATGTCACCACAAAAACAACAATCAAGTTGCACAATAGGGCGCTTTCTAAAACGCAAAATACGTGCTGCCAACTTGAAGTCATGCGTTTTTTGGCGTTAATACACTTTACTTTTTAAACTTACGTTCTGTAACAATAGTCCAGTGGCCAATTTTAAAAATAGCCTTATTTTAAGAGTTGGCTGCACCCTCCTGTGGCAAGCTCGTTTATTAACGCACGCCACTTTATGAAGCGTAGGCACGCTTCTCTCTAGTGCACTAAAGCGTGCACGAATAGGAAAATGTCGATGAAAACGGTAGACATTTTTCAGTGACATCCAGCGCGAGGGTCGTGTAAGCAATTTCCCTATTCTTGTTAAAAATCTTCAATTAGGCACGTAAAGGAAAACAAGAAGGCACGCAGATGAATTATATGCGCTGCTATTGGTTAAGTTAACTTGTTTTGGCAATTATATGAAAGGGCTACCCGCAGGATACCAAATGATCGCTAATCCATTTGCACATTAGAATTAGCGAGCACCGCTTGCAACTTGTTACCTTTACACTTCGTCTTTATTTATTCATGAGAGAAAGTCGCTAGTCGTAATAGAAACCGATCTATTTATATGATAAGTTAAAGTGCAGTCTGACATTTTCAACAATCACCTGGTTTACTTGTTCATGCGAATGGAAGTACGTGGATTATTTACTTCTTGCTATGACTCGCTCACAACAACTTTTTAAACCGTCGCGTGGAAACCAAGGCAAAGGGTATAATTTTATTTTTTTCTTGAAGTAAGCCATGGCTCTGATACAAGAAAGGGAACGCTCTGCGTTATCGTTCATTTCACAAAATGAAGAAGATAATAACTCAACTTATTCAACGAGCGTCAAAACTTCCCAAAGAACTCGGCAAGCACACAACTCTTCGTATCTTCCTCAATTGAAACACAGGTATGTTCCTTCGCTGTATTTCAACCAGGATAAACAACTCACCCGAAAAATCAGAGAATTTCTCAAAAAGCCGCCTCTTAACTCCCAAGAATATTTCGATATGTTATGGTTAAGAAGGCAAAGCGAGCCATCTGGTAACAAAGATGACGACGATTTACGCCGCATTAAAAGCGCGCCATCGTCACCCGATGAACTTTCAAAGAAGCTTTGGCATTTGCTTCCTGAAAAGCGCACAATACAATCGATGATTCTACCTCCGATTAGAGATGGTTGTCTTGGTAACTATCACAGCAAACACACTTCAAAGGCGACGGCTCCACTTGTCGACTCGTCGGTTGATGTTATGGATCAACTTAAATATTGCCGATATCTCCGGCCAAGGCCGACCAAGGCATGGGCAGTTACGGCTCAAGGCATATAGCAGAGTCATAGCACTGAACGTTACAATTATTTGTAACAGCCAACTTTTATTAGAGCCATGAATTGGTTCGCCGGGCAAGTCAGTGACAAACTTGCACCTGATAAGAGGGCAGTACACAGGATGTCCATTCAATCCCTTTGGTAGAATATCTACTTGTGATATTAATATTTGTGTATTGGTATGTCTGTATGTGTATTCGGCATATCTGCTTGGTATATTTGTCCTCAGTGGAATATCTATCTGCCGAAATTAATTAGAACAAAACCAGGGCTGTCGGATATTGTATGCAGAATATTAATGCTTAAATTAGCAAGTGCCCTTGTAAAATGTGGCCTAAATTCTGGCTACATTATTTAAGCAATAGATCACACTTTCTATGGATTTACCCGCGTGATAACCCACGTGGGATGTTGGGAGAATACTCGAAAAGCTTGTAAATCACGAGCCAAAGGCGAGTGATTTACAAGCTTTTCTTGTGTTCTCCCAACATCCCAAGTGGATTATCACGCCGGTAAACCCATAGAAAGTGTGGTCTATTGCTTTTATAAAATAACTTTAAGTTTTCTATGAGTTTACCGGCACAATAAACCATAGGTTCTTAACAAATCAGAACGCGCGTACTATCTTAGTTATTTTATAAAAAGTTATATTCCCTCGCTTTAATTTTCAAAAGGAAAAAGTCCTTCTCCTAAATTCGGTGGCATTTTAATCATCAGTTCAAGCAGTTTCAGCGAGTTCTCCTACGTGTTACTCGTTGAGTGTCCCGGAGAAATCAAAAGCTTTTCGTGTTTTGAATGGACACAAAGAGGCTCGTACGTCAAAATGTTGATTATGAAGAAAAATTAGAAAAAAGAAGATGGACAACTATTTTTTGCTTACGTCAGTGGTCGCACCTGGTGCCATAATTTTCTTGGAGTGAAATTTTCCTGTCGTCTTTCCGTAGTTTTAGCGTTGGGAAGATAAGGGTGAATTGACTTTCTCTAACAGAAATCATCTAACGATCTTTTTCGTACCCTTCCCCCAGGTTCGAGAGTCACTTGAAAGATTTGTGACTTTCTCCAGGTTGTTGTCATGACAACATTTAAAAAGCACAAAGGTGTCCTCGGAATGTTTCAATGTTTCATA
Source organism: Porites lutea (assembly GCF_958299795.1). Taxonomy (NCBI): domain Eukaryota; kingdom Metazoa; phylum Cnidaria; class Anthozoa; order Scleractinia; family Poritidae; genus Porites; species Porites lutea. Next base: position 18,132,469 of record NC_133205.1, on the reverse strand, counting down.
TGTCTCTGAATACTCAATTCAAAGAACGAAGGTTCCCTTTAACTAGGTCTGTATTTGACCAATGGTAGAACGGCTGTTTTTGCTAAATGTGCCGCACAAATGTCTGACGTAACAACTAACATCAAGCCAGGTAAATTCTTTCTTAAAACGCCGGAACTTAGGATTTCCCACTGACGTAAGGCTTTACAAAGGTGGCCCTAGGAGTCTCCACAGACGAAGCAAAAAGTCATATCAAAAAAAAAAAAACGTAACAAAACATGCATGGCGCGCGCGAATGAAGATATAATGATTTATGTAATTTTAGCAACACTTGGACGTTTCAAACGCAAGCTTTATTTAGAAATGCCTATTTTTGTACGTAGGAAACAGCTTACAGCTGTTAAAGGCCGTGAATGTGTATGATGGAAAAAGATATGATGAGGGCCCGTTTTTAAGTTCTTTCGTTGTTTTACCAGCTTTGTACTCAAGCAAATTTAGACCGCACACCAACACAGTCTGATAAATACTTATATGGATAAAAATATTGGTTTCCATCCTGAACACCCTAAGTACCCTAGACTCCCATCGAAGTCCAGGAGGAAACACACCTGTCAGAGTCTCGTTTTAAATGAAATCTCTCAGGTTTGCTTTTATTAAAATAAATCCAGAAAAAGAAGCAATTTTGTCGGTAAGGTTTCATGTCAGTGTTCTGTTTTACAAAAAAGCAAATCTCATCCTATGATTGCACTTGGTAACTACTAAAACCTGGGAAGAAGAACCTCCAGTTTCTCTCCAGGACTGTTCTTCTTTCATGGATACTGCAACACTTTTCTCTTAGTGTCTGACGTTTTGTCCCATTTCCTGAAGAAATAAAAAGAACAGAGGTTTAGGGATGTCGGCATCAGAGGCAGCTTTTTCCGCACCACATTGTTAAGGACTCCTAAAATGCTTCCATTATCTTATTTACTCTCCAACATGGTCAGAATCGGGAACGGTGGGGGGGGGGGGGGGGGGGGGAGCGGTAACTGAAAATGACAACATTTTAGGTTTCTGATTAATACGGGTCAGTCACTAGAAAAAGGGACGTGAAAGTGAACTTCATCAGCACAAACTGGACGTACGAGGCCCTCTTGGGGAGGGGGGAGGTATGTATTGCAGGATGGTAAAGGGGGGGGGGGGACCTATCACGCACCACGCCGATTTCTTTTAAGCTATCACGAATCACGGAAAAATAAAATAAAATATTAACTACATCAACTATTATCATTTGTTCTGAGAAAATCAGAGTTCGAGTGACGAGAAAAAAGGGCAAGAAGTTGGTTTCATAACTGTCCATTTTAGATGTCTCTGCTTCTAGTTTCAAATGATATTAACCATCACGGAAATTTCAAAGGAAAATCACGCGTCACGCGTGAAAATAGCAAATCAAGCATCACGCTGCCATGCCTAATCACGTCACGCTGATAATGTGGGTCCCATCACGCGTCACAGAAAACCCCTTTACCACCCTGTTATTGAGGAGGAAGCCATGTCCCTTTTGTATTTGCGACTGTTTTCGTTAGAGTTTTAACCCATCTTTATTCGCCTCATGTTGCTGATTCAATACCGTGTCGCTTGCCGGACTTTTACTCTAACAGGGCATATATTAACATATAACAAAATAACATATGCTAAATTACAAGAAGAAAGAAGGGCAAAAAGAACTCCCACAGAGTCGAAGAAGACCAAAAAAAATAGCTGCTGATTAAGACGAGTGAAAAAGATTACTTTGTTATTTTTGTTTCAGAATAAAACACACTTGTTAACTGTCAAAAGGTCGCAGTAGAAAAAAAGTTCTGGTTGTCTGCTTTACTCATATTGAAATACAGTGCCTTTAGAGCAGTTTAAAGGAACACGAAGTTCTAAAACTAGGTACATGTATGTGAGAAGGGGAGCATTTGATAACATATTGTATACGAAAGGAGTGGCTTTCAAAAATGGTATCATATAAGGGTGAGAACAAACATTAAACAGTTCACGATCCTCCATCTAGGACCTAAACTATGGAACTCCCTTCCCCATAATCTTAGGGTACTGACAAGTTACTATAGTTTCAAGACTTCATTACAAAAAATACCTCATCGAGAGAGCTATAAATTAAACTCGCCTGACAATGACATGACAGCTGACATTATATCATAATTAAGTATGAGGAGCCCAATTTTCTACAAGCTATTTAGCTTCTATTGGGCTTCCTCACCACTCTATCTAGTACAAAAGTGCAATCTTAGTAATAATATATATATATATATTTTTTCATTTTCTTTCTGTAATATTTATTTTATGTGGCAAATGTAAATAAATGTAAAAAAAATAAATGTAAAATGAGGGTTTGGACCTTGGCGCGAAACCTCCTTGTCGAAAACTTTGTTGAGTACCCATGGGCGTATTTTGCTTTTCGGCGAATCTCAACGTTGCAAACGTTTACAGGCCTTCAACACTTGAGGAACTATTATCAAGTCTTGGAAAGAACACTAATTAGTTTGATCTATTTCATTCTTTTAAGCTAATATAATTCTCTGAAAATTAGTTAAGGTAATAGCATGATTTGTAGTGATATTTGGCATAAATACCACGAGCGATATTTCGAAATTATTATACGTAATTTCACGAGCCGTTATGCAAGTGAAATTTGCGACAATTTTAAAATATCACGAGTGGTATTTATGCCAAATATCACATACAACTCATGCTATTATTTGTTTATACTTAACTACCCACAAAAGGGTTGTAATTTTCACATGTAGGTATTTCAAATGAAATACCACTGCTCTAAGCCAATCAAATTGCAGAAATTTCTTATGTAGTGTAACAGACTTAATGGGTTTCCTGAGGGACCAATCTAGTAACTAGTTACAATGACTGGCAAAATGCTTGGCTGGAAAAAGCTTTGACTTTCAACGTAAATATCACACAGCAGTTAGGGTATACAAATCAATAAACGGTCTGGTATAGAATACTTGAGCAACTTGTTTACTAACCGTGATAGTGTCACCTCTTACTCGCTAAGAGACACTGAGAACAAACTGGCTATTCCTCAGCCCCAAACAAACTACCTAAAAAATAGCTTTGGCTAGGGAGGGGTGAAGTGCTGTGGAATAGCCTCCAAATCGAGTTGTGGTAGGCAGACACTCTGCACATTTTTAAAGCGGCTTAACACTAGCCAATTTTTATCCTATAGATAGTGAAATGTTTGTTTAGTTATAGAGGCACGGTTCTCATGGAAAGTACGCGTATATAGTGTACACATTATTTTACCTATTTTCTCTTATTACATTTTGCAGTGGCGGATACAGGGGAGGGGCACGGGGGGCCGGCCCCCTCTTATTTTTAGACCAAAATGAGGCCTGAAGGGCCGAAAAAGTTTTTTTTGAGACTGGGTCCCCCAACTTATCTCAGGGTCTGGATGACGGCCGCCCCCCCTTATCTGAAGGTCTGGATCCGCCACTGCACTTGTTCATAAAGTACCAAGTAGCTACATTAGAGTGGTTTTCGTTTGAGTGTCGTAAAACCAAAACCAAAGTAATTACTCTGACCAATCACATAGGACACAGACAATACATTGAACCAATCAAAACTCGAAGTAATTACATGTGGCTGACGCAAAACGCGGGAAAATGCATGCGAGCGCGTCACAATTGGCTTTGGTTTTACTTCTGATTGGATGAAAAGGTGGCGCGAATCTTTTAAGCCAATCGCATCGTGTAGAAAGTGCAAAACCAATTACTTTTCGACACTCAAATGAAAACCGCTCTAAGTTATAGCATTATTTACATATATTTGTCTTGTTTTTTATGGTACACAAATCAATAAACGGTCTTACTTTTTTTGTTCTCTTTTCGTATTACTTTTTAAGTATGTTATATAACCTTTTTAGTTCTGATGGGAAACCATGGGTAAATAAAGTTATTGTTGCTGTTGTTGTTGTTGCATTGTAATAAGGCATTTTTTGTAGACCAAATATGACTGAAAGAGTGTAATACTGATCATTAAAGGCCTGAAAAAACCTTTACATTATTGAACCACTTGAAATCAACCGTTGATTAAAATTATTCCTGTAAGATTGATTTATTCTCAAACAATAATAATACGTCCAACAGTTTCATTTCTCTCAGTTAAGGGGTTTTCATTATTTCTCTAGTTTCTTCATAAATATGAATGCTGTCCTTGAATCAATCCCTCATCTGTATTTTTGGGTTTATATGCTGAAAATATGCACTGTGATCGGTGCAATTCAAAGGTGCAGACGTGCGTGAGTGCAACTGAAGGTGTTAGGATAAGGGTCATTTGAGGTTCAAAATACACTGAGGCTTTAAGTCACGCCTTCTGACCTACAAATCAAATCCTCTGTCACAAAACATGCCAGTAAAGAAGATAAATTTGTATTTTCAAGGGGAATTGTGTCCAGGCTGATGGACCTTTCTTTGGTATAGTGTATTCTTTTAGCATTATCAAAATTATAATTTTCTTTTCGGAGGGGGTGGGTGGGGGTTAACCTTGGCTCATTAATGTACCTACATACCAATCAACAGGGTTACAGCTAAGTACCCCTCAAGGAATAAGTTACAAAACAGAAAAACAGTTAAATTGAATTTCAGTCTAACACTGTCACTGAATGATGTGTTCCTTAGAGGCTTGGGTGTATGTGGTCATATGTTTTACACAATTTTGTTTCACTTATACCTTACCTATTAGCAGAAAAAAATCAAACTAAAATATATATTACAGGCACAGTAGAAGGGGTGTCTGAGTAAAGGCCCTTGTGATTTCTTATTGATCAAAACATTATTACACTACTATTAATTTTATTTTTCTAAGAGACAGATGGTCAACAAGGAATGAAGCTCTTACAAAATGAGAACAAGCAGTCTTACCGTTAAAGTAGCTGTTTTATCCGAAACCAGCACTGGCATAACTACCTAAAAGGACACATCAAGCCTTTATTTACACAACCTTAATTCATGAAATCAATGTTTGTTTGTCTTAAAAAAAAAAAAACTTGGTGCGTGTTCCTTTGGGATCTAGTCACTTGGATCATGATGGATCAAAAGAGCTGCTTAATCCTACCTGGACGAGGATTCCTTCAGTTCCAAGGTACCTTTGATACACCATGATCAGAGCCATCATGGATCATAAATCCTAGTCTGCATGGATCATCCCATAGAAATTAAGTAATTTAAGTTTGAACGTCTAACCAGTTAAAATATCCATTCCTTAATTTTGAGGTCATTTTAGTTTCCTTAAAGCATCATAAATTCATTTCATTTTTATTTTCATTTATTTATTCATTTACGATGAGACAGGCATTTAGTGAAACACTGTCATGACATGTCCTTCCGTTTCCTTAATACGTGAAACAGAGGGTTTTGGTATTTATACACTGACATGCATCCCAGCTCCACCATCACTGTCCACTTATTAAAAACCATTAGGAATGGATCCTTCTTATACAGTAAAATAACCACTTGATACAAACACCAATGACACATTGCTACAGGGTTGCATGCTTTCAACCTAAAGTATAATATTCACAAAGAATCTTTGTGAATATTATACTTTTAGTTGAAAGAGTTTAGTTCTGTCACACTGTAAAAATACTTCTTCATCACTTTCATTAATTAGTGGTTATGGTCAAATTGAAACTATTAACACTATTTTAATGCTGGAGATTACTAAATATTTTATCTTTGTTTATAATTTTATTCCAGAAGGTCCCCTCCAGGCAAAAAATTATGATCCAAATATAGTTAGCAGAGCTGACGTCAATTGTATAGAAGTGAAATAAAACCCAAGGTTTAATTTACACTGAAAAAGATTTCCATGGAAATCTACTCTCTGGTAAAAATATCATTAATAAAGGAATTCCAAAACTCAGGGCAAAAAAACAAAACAAAAAGCAAAAACAATTATTTAACATTCAAACATTTTGTTTGAATCGTCAACAGTATCGATTTCATATAACACAGGAAAAAATAACAGATTCCCATTTTTGGATATTTTAGGGTATTTATAAAGAATACCCACAAAAATCCCAAATTTGGAAGAGTGAGACAACTCCCAACCAGGGAACTTGGTTGGGAATTCCCTGGTTTGGACTTGTCTCACTTTGCCAAATTTGGGATTTTTATGGGTATTCTTCAAATACCCTAAAACATCCAAAAATGGGAATCTGTTATTTTTTCCTGTGACATACATCGATCGGGGGCCTAGAGGTTCCACCCAATCAGAAATCTTAGAATATCTCAACTCTCTGGATCCTAATATCATTAGTTCACCTCTTAGGTTAAGAAGCATGATAAGACACCATTCTTTCTTGCCTGTGTTCACCTAGAGGATGAAAGCAAGACCAGGTTAACATTTTATTTACCAGGAAACCATCTACACAGATCAATTTCAATGGATCTTTTGAAGTTTCATGGAGTTCACTCCTTGCACAAAACCATTTGACTTTAACAGCAAGTCAAGAATGTTAATTAACAACCACACCGCACAGATACTATAAACTTCCACTTATAAGCCCTGGGCTTATACAACTTCATAAGAGGTTTTAGGAGGGCTTATAAATGGGGGGATATGTCAGGAGGGGCTAATATCTGGGGAATTTATAACCGGACTAAAAAAAGCATATTTCAAAACAAGCTAAATAGCAGCTAATCAAAATACTTTTTGAATTTACTTGGTTTTTGAAGCTTCAAAATGTCGTAAAAAGTTTAATTCATTTAAAGACAAACTAGAGGGGGACTTAAATATATATATATATATATATTTTAATAGTTTTTATTGAATTAAATTAAAGACAAGTTTTACAATGTTATTTAAGAATAAACATTACTTAAATAAACTAAATTATACAATTCCACTTAAATAGATACTAACCTAAAAGAAAAAAGAAAAAGGATAACAATAACAACGAAATATAATATATATATAGTACAACAACAACGACAACAACAAAGATGCCTGCTAAGGAAGAGAGTGGCATTTTTACGAACCTCTGTACATCAACTACTATTAAGTGCATTAGTTAGCTTCTCCCACTTTTGAAAACGAAAAAGAAGTTTATTTTTCTCCCGGCGATATGGAAGGAGCTCAATATTGAAGACACGTCTTGCCCTAGCAATTAAAACCTCTAATTGAACGTACGCTATTATGACATTTCCTACAGTGGATATAATATTTACCTAATAAAAAAATATGATTAATTAGAATATAGTGGGGGACTTATATGGGGGGGGGGGGGGTGGGTCTTATAACTGGATGTATTTTTTATTTACTGGTTGGTAGATGGGCCTGTAACTAGCAGGGCTGATATGTGGGGGGGTGCGGCGCTTATAAGTGGACATTTAGGGTAAGCTAAAAGTGTGGCATTGGTTACTACATCTAGTGGGAACAATGCCCAGAAACCTAACACCAATATTGGGAACTTCTCCTGCATTTGACGTTCACCAAAACAAGAGGCCCTGTTAGAGTGAAATTTTGACAAGCGATATGGCCTTGAAAGAGCGACTTTAAGGACAGCAGAAATGGTGACAAACAACACAAAGGTGGGTTGAAACTGCGACAGTGACAGAGAAAAATGCAAATACAATAGTACAATACTGACAGTGACACGGCTTCCTACTCAATTATACGAGAAATGACAGGTTTTGAAATTCACACTGGGGACATACATAACCCTCCTAAGAGGGCTTCAAACAATGTTAAGGTTCTAACCAATGAAGACCACACCAACAGGCTTTCCGTTAAGGGGGACGTTAAGGAGGCCATTACCATATTGATGACAAAGAAACCCCCTGAAGAGGGACAAGGGACTGGTCCTTCAAGTCGTTTAAATAAAATATTCAACTATAAAATTCACTATTTGCTTGCTTTTGAGTTTGGAGTTCTTTTCGCAAATAAAATTTAGTAGCTTAAAAATACCCTTGTTTTCATTTTTAAGATGAAAAATAATAAGTTACTGAATGGCTTACTCTCATGATATCATAATATTATAGTCATTATTCTAACAATGAAAGTTCTGACCCTGGTTCTCGGTGGTAACCTTTGTGTTCTTCATTACAGACCTTGTCACGGTTATCGACGCCATCTTGACGAGTATGAGAATCTAATTTCGAATGATTTCCGTAGAACAGCTGTTCTGAAAAAAATATGATTTGTAAACTAAAGCTTCACTCCTAAGGATTCTACTGAAAAAGGTTGAGGACGTTACACACACTAGGAGACCTAGAACCATTTTTTAAATTTCCTATACATTTGTCTGTATAAGGAAAGTCCCGGAAAAATTACAGACAAACATATGGAAAATCTAAAGCAAGCCTCTGGGGAAATTTAAGCACAGGTACGCCTCCAAATTTTTTTAGGGCAATCCTTTGCTTTGTAGCTTTAGTTTACATTTGATATTTTTTCCAGAACAGCTGTTCTACGGAAATTATTCGACATGAGATTCTCATACAAACACTCTAATTTCTCACACGTTTACCTCCTCGTCAAGATCACGTCGAAAACCGTGACATTAGGTCTATTTCTGGAGAATTTAGTGCTTCCATGATCAACATTTTGCTAGTAGTTTTCTTTTCAGCGTTGGAAAACAGAATGAAGTAAGTTATTAATTAATTAAAAATTACTAAGTAAGCTTACTATTTGCCACGCCAAATTTCCTCAATTCAAAACTCCTTTTTGTGTGCAAAGATGCTTGTAATTGCATCGAACGCTTATTTTGCAAATGAAATCACATATCGGTTCCAGAACAGTCGGGATACAGCTGCCGCGGGATGGCGAGTTTCTACTTTCTAACAAATCTGGTTCAAAAGTACACATTAGCGGATTGTTGTACAGTTTGCTTCAGTGGACAAAAACGCTGCTAGCCTATGTGCAAGGGGGAAGGGGGTGGGGAGGGAAGAGGGAGGGAGCGCTTGCTCCCAGGCAAGCGGACTGCTGGCTTTATCTTCTAGTTTGTTTTTTCTTCCTCGTATATCAGCCACAAAAAGGAAGAAAATAACGACATGACCCACCAAGGGGAGCCGAGAGTCATTCCGTTGCGCAACAAGTAAGAAATGACCCCTCTCTGTCCCAGGTGGAAACTGCCGAGCCGAGCCAGCGGGCCACCAACACTGACCCGGCCAATCGATTCATGACGTAAATGACCAATTTATTTGTGAGACTTGTGCCAAGTGCTTACATGTGGTAGACTTGCCAACGCCAAAATGGGATACTCCATGGATAGAAAAGAAGTAAACAGTTGTAATTTCACCTTTATAAAAATTTGTTTAAGCCGTCAGAAGTATGTGCAAGAAGGTATGAAATTGTCAGCCGTCTGGTGGACCATTTTAAGAACGATTTAGGAAAAAAACAAACAACGCATGCGCACTATCATTATAGAAAAAGACATCAGGAAGAGGTTGTGTCACGCAATTTCAGGTTGCGCACAGATGACGTCACAAAATCGTGACCCCTACCGAGAGTCAGGCAAACATGGGCCTTTTAAGGTGACTCGACCCAGTTTTTTTGGGGGGCTACCATCCTACTTTGAAGCTCTCTGGTATCCCCACCTTTACTTTTATCGTAAGTCTAACACATAGAATGGATAAAATATAGATCAATCTACAATATAACATAAAATTTTTGGCGATCGGAGTAAATGTCACGTGGTTATAATGCCACGCCCCTTTGAGGTCTGAGTCGAAAATCTGCTGTTGCCGGCATTTTTTCGTGAAAATCTCTCGGCTACACATAGTGCGCATTAGTGCCTTGCGCTGAACAGAAAAATTTGCGCACTATGTGTAGCCGAGAGATTTTCACGAAAAAATGCCGGCAACAGCAGATTTTCGACTCAGACCTCAAAGGGGCGTGGCATTATAACCACGTGACATTTACTCCGATCGCCAAAAATTTTATGTTATATTGTAGATTGATCTATATTTTATCCTTTCTATGTGTTAGACTTACGATAAAAGTAAAGGTGGGGATACCAGAGAGCTTCAAAGTAGGATGGTAGCCTCCCAAAAAAACTGGGTCGAGTCACTTTAAACGCTAGCTGTTCCTCGATACCTTATAGCAGTAAATGTTTCTGAAGCCCTAGATCACCCGGTAGTCTGATATTTCCGTCCAATTTTCAAGAATTCTCATCGAATTCTTTAAAAAAAAATTGATATTTGTTTAGAAATTTCGATTTCTCTGCCGAAGTAGAAAGCGTCATCGTAGTCGTACCAGATATTCGATAAATTCAGATTTTCGTGAAAAACCGAGACAATATTTCAGACTGCCGGGCTGTTGCGGCCTAGTATTCTGAAACCGTCTCCCCGATTCGAGATTCGAAGATGCTTAAGCTCGGAGAATTCATTTATACAAGACCAAACCTTTTTTCAGAATTGCTTTTGCGAACAAACAACAAATGCAAATATTTTTTTGGAATATCCTTTAATAACTGACCCCGGGGGGCGGAGTACTCCATATAAATGGCCTATACAGGGAGGCTCCTCCTGAAAAGGGTACCTTTTTTACGCTTCAGGTATATGCAAGGGTAGGGATTTTAATCGTTGAAGTATATGAAAGGGCAGGGAAATCTGTCATTTGGGTCTGTGGAAAGGGCCCAAAGGGCCGAACAGACGAACTTTATGGCTTTATCTGACGTAGATTATTTTTAGAATCTGTGCGCACCGAGCGGATTTTCAGTTGAATCCCTGCTCAACTTAGCGAGAACAATACATTATTGATCTGTAATTCCGAGAAGTTTTAGTGTAGTATCGAACTCGGCCAAGCGCGATGCAAACGGATTTTTCAAGGCTCTCTTGCTCTCCTAGCATCTTCTGAATTCGCGACATCCCGTCAGAAATTCAAAGTTTTGTACATGCGCAGTAACCGGATACTGTTCCTTAAATGTTAAGAGGGTTGCACAGCAATACCGAGGCGCATATTTCGAGCTAAGCCTGGTTTTCCTTTTGATCGCTGAAAAAAAACTCAGCGATCGTTGTCGCTGCTATCGCTACGATTGTAGAGGGTGGTTTCCATATGATCGCAACGATCGCTGTTTTTTTTCAGCGATCGTATGGAAACAGGGCTTTAGGCTACCTTGCAAAAATAACAATGACGACAGAATCCGCCAGCACTGAAGATCCCAGTCACGCCACGTCAACTGAGATCAGTAGGCCCTCAGCTCCGGCGGTAGCCTACAAACCTCAGTCATCAAAGGGAAAACCGTTTCCTCTCAGCTGTTAGCACGGCGCTGCCGAGCCGAGCCAGCGGTGCACCAATACCGACTCGACTAATACCTGCATGGGGTTAGTCTGGTATTTATTTGTGAGACATCCGCCGACACCTCACTTATGGTAGCCTAACTAAATTAATTATTAACAGTTACAGAAAACACATAGTAATTACAACAAAGACAAGATTAAATATAACTCGATCAATTGTTAGAATAGTGGCGCGACCAGGAGTGCGGCAATTTACGTTTGGTTAATTGGTCAAGCTCGACCTCAGAGCTTTTCTCCGCATGATGACCATTCGCAAAACCGTAAGTACTGGCGTCGAGAATAGTTAGTTGGTAAGAAATACAGAAACGCATGCGCATCTGGGGCCAGTTGCAAAAATCTGCAAGTCGGATGTAAACGCTAAGGTCTGTTTCAAAGTCCTGTCAAACTCTATATTTCAACACCAGACGTTAGGCTGACCCCTAGCCATTAAAATTAAAAGGGGACAGACTGCAAATTGTTGTTGCTCAAAATACCTATAAGTCGGAACTGATCATAAGTAGGATACCTAAAACGTGTGCAATTCCACTATTAGTCCGCCTTATGTTGCTGATTCAAGGCCGTGTCGCTTGCCGAACTTTTACAATTACAGGGCATATATTAAAATATCACAAAATAACCTACGCTAAATTACAAGCAGAAAGAAGGCCAAAAAAAACTCCCACAGAGTCGAGGAAGACCAAAATAAAAAAAATATTAGCTGCTGATTAAGACGAGTGGAAAAGATTACTTTGTTCTTTTTGTTTCAGAATAAAAGACACTTGTTAACTGTCAAAAGGTCGCAGTAGAAAAAAGTTCTGGTTTTGTGCTTTACTCATATTGAAATACAGCGCCTTTCGAGCCGTTTAAAGGGACAAAAAGTTCTGAAACTAGGTATATGTATGTGAGAGGGGTAGCATTTCTTAAGATATGGTATACGAAAGGAGTACCTTTAAAAAATTGTATTATAAAAGGGTGAGGGGTTGGACCTCGGCGCGAAACCTCCTTGTCTAAAACTTTGTTGAGTACCCCTGGGGGTATTTTGATTTTCGGCGAATCTCAACGTTGCAAACGTCTACAGGTCTTCAACACTTGAGGGACTATTATCAGATCTTGGAAAGAACACTAGTTAGTTTGATCTATTTCATTCCTTTAAGCTAATTACAAACTTAATGGCTTTCCTTAGGGTCCAATCTAGTAATTAGTTACAATGACTGGCAAAATGCTTGGCTGGCAAAAGCTTTGACTTTCAACGTAAATATCACACAGCAGTGTTGGTATACTTTAATAGTTTGCCAATACAAAATACACACTTAGTATTGACCGGAAAGCCCTAAACAGGAAACAACTTCTCTCACTGAAGGGCTACCTAAATTCACAATAATAAGAAATAAAAAACAAGTAAAAGAAAAATCATAAATACCTAGACAAGTGGCAGTCATGTACAATATTAAACTAGAATATAACTAAACTAGTCAGAAAAATAAATTAAGAGAATGTAGAAATATCCTTCACGTGTAGAAAGGATTTCAGGCAATCCTTAAAATGGTCCAAAGATTCAGTTTTTCTTAAATGTAGAGGCAGAGAGTTCCATGACTTTACTATTCTAAAGAAGTAAGAAAATTTTAAAACATTAGTCCTTGCATATCTAATTTTAAACTGGTAATTAGTATATCTGAGGTTATATTTACATGTGGAACTGTCAGTAGACACAAGATAATAAGACAGATCCAAATCATATAGGCCCATCATGCATTTAAAAAGGAAAACTAAGTCCATAAAGAGCCTCCTTGAGGCCAAGGAAAGAAGATTCAGTTCCTGAAGTCTCTCCCGATAAGGCCTGTCCTTTATGATCAGTCTAGTGGCTCTTCGCTGAACTCTTTCAATTAAGTCAATCAAAAACTGCTGGTGTGGCGACCAGACCTGGAAGGCAAATTCAACGTGTGGTCTGACTAAATGAATGTATAGTTTGAGCAGTACATGGGGTTGGGTACAAGTACCACAAGTTCTCTTGCTCAAACGTAGGACTTTATTAGCGGTGTTTACTTTAGCCATGATATAGTTATGCCAGGATAGGTTGTGACTTATCAGCACTCCTAAGTCTTTTTCTTCTGATGACAATGGGATACGCTCGGTTCCAAGGCTGTAAGAGGTTTCCAATCTCTTTACTTTGTTCGTGATGCAGACATGTTTACATTTCTTAGTGTTAAACTTCATACCCCAGGTCTCACTCCATCGATATAGGGTGGATACGTCTTGTTGCAGTATGTCTCGGTCTAATTGACCTCGTATAACTCTGCTGCATTTTGCGTCATCGGCATAAAGGGGTAATAAAGTTTCAGGAGAAAGGTCTGATCCAATATCATTAATGTAGATGATAAACAAAATTGGACCGATTATTGAGCCTTGTGGAACGCCAGAAGTAACATATTTCCAATCTGAGGAGATGCCGTCGATAGATACTCTGTGCCGTCTATTTGTGAGGTAATCACCTACCCAGTGCAGCAAAGGGTTACGAAAACCTAAATACTCCAGCTTGTATAAAAGCTTTTCATGAGGTACTCGGTCAAAAGCCTTTTCCATATCAAGGTAGATGTTATCAACTTGTTCTCCAGCATCTAATGATGTTGCCAAATTGTGCACATACTGGAGGAGTTGCGTAACACACGATCTGTACCTTCTAAAACCATGCTGAGAGGGACTTAAATATGGTTCAGTCATATTAAGAATTCTGGAGTGAACACATCGCTCAAGTACCTTGGAGAAGACAGGTAGGAGGGCAATTCCTCTGTAGTTAGTAACAACATCCCTCTGACCTGATTTGAAAACTGGTGTGAGGTTTGAATCTTTCCATTTTGTACGGAAAATGCCGCTATTTAAATATTTATTAAAGATGTCTGTAATTGGGCAGGGTATTTCTGAGGCTACTTCCTTTAGAAGTCGTGAACCGTCAAAACCAGGACTCTTAGATGGATCCGAATTCTTTAAGATACTTCCAACTTCCTTCACTGAGATAACAACATTGGAGAGCTATATACAAATGAATAAACGGTCTTGCTCTAGAATACTTGCGCAACTTGTTTACTGACCGTGATAGTGTCACCTCTTACTCGCTAAGGGACACTGAGAGCAAACTGGCTATTCCTCAGCCCCACACAAACAACCTAAAAAGTAGCTTTGGCTAGGGAGGGGTGCAGTGCTGTGGAATAGCCTCCAAATAGAGTTGTGGCAGGCAGACACTCTGCACAGTTTTAAAGCGGTTTACACTAGCCAATTTTTATCCTATAGATAGTGAAATTTTTGTTTAGCTAAAGAGGCACGGCTCTCATGGAAAGTAGGTGTATATAGTGTACACATTATTTTACCTATTTTCTTTCATTACATCAGTGCAGTGGCGAATCCAGGGGAGGGGCATGGGGGACCCAGGCCTCCCCCCTTATTTTTGGACCAAAATGAGGCCCGAAGGGACGGAAATTGTTTTTTTGAGACTGCGCCCCCCCCCCCTTATCTCAGGGTCTGGATGACCGGCCCCCTCCCCTTATCTGAAGGTCTAGATCCGCCACTGCATTTGTACATAAAATACCAAGTAGCTACATTAAGTTATAGCATTATTTACATATATTTATCTTACTTTTTATGGTACACAAATCAATGAACGGTCTTATTTTTTTTCTATTTTTGTATTACTTTTTAAGTATGTTATGTAAACTTTTTAGTTCTGATGGGAAACCATGGGTGAATAAAGTTATTGTTATAATAATAATAATAATAATAATAATATTTGTTTATTTCCACCATTCGCAGATTTCTCTGAATTACAGGTAGGGTCAGGCAAAGACTTACAAACATTCAGTTATACATATAAATATATAAATATGTTGTTGTTGCATTGTAGTAAGGCATTTTTTTGTAGACCCAATATGACTGGAGGAGTGTAATGCTGACTATTAAAGGCCTGAAAAAACCTCTACATTATTGAACCACTTGAAATCAATGATTGATTAAAATTATTTCTGCAAGGTTGATTTATTCTCATGCAAACACATTAATAATACCAACAGTTTCATTTCCCTCAGTTTAGGGTTTTCATTCTTTCTCTGTTTTCTTCATAAATATGAAATAACGCTGTCCTTGAATAAATCCTTCATCTGCATGCTTAGGGTTTATATGCTGAAAATATACACTGTGATAGGACTTTATAAGCCTCTTCAATACATGGATGCAATGACAAGATGGCACATGAATGGCACTTATTTGACATGTACCTATTTTCTAAAGAAAGTTCAGTGGTGACAAGGGCATGTCTTGGCATTGAGAATTATGCGTCGTAAGTCAAGTTAGAAAGCTACATGTAGAGCTCAGAGAGTTCTCAGATCCTATAGTGATAGAAGGAGGGATGCGAAGACCCTTAATTTGTTTGAAGACTTTTTTGGGTTCGGAAATGTGTGTCGACAGCTTTGTTGTGCCAAAGTACTTGGTGATGACTTCTTTTAGGGGGTTTAAAGACAGGGTATAAGTACATACAATGCTGTTTTTAATTCAAAGGTGCAGATGTGAGTGCAACTGAAGGTGTTAGGATAAGGGTCACTTGAGGTTCAAAATACACTGAGGACTTAAAACACGCCTTCTGACCTACAAATCAAACCCTCTGTCACAAAACATGCCAGTAAAGAAGATAAATTTGTACATCCAAGGGGAGTAGTGTCCAGGCTGATGGACCTTTCTTTGGTATAGTGTAGTCTTTTAGCATGTTAGAATTATAATTTTCTTTTCGGAGGGGGTGGGTGGGGTTAACCTTGGCTTATTAATGTACCTACCAATCAACAGGGTTACAGCTAAGTACCCCTCAAGGAATAAGCTACAAAACAGAAAAAGAGTTAAATTGAATTTCAGTCTAACACTTTCACTGAATGGTGTGTTCCTTAGAGGCTTGGGTGTATAGTCATGTTTTACAGAATTTTGTTTCACTTATACCTTACCTATTAGCAGAAAAAATCAAATAAACCATAAAAATAAACTTTTACAGGCACAGTAGAAGGGGTGTCTGAGTAAAGGCCCTATTGATTTCTTAATGATGATCAACATGCTACATACTATTTAAACATTATGACACTACTATTAATTTTTATTTTTCTAAGAGACAGATGGTCAACAAGACATGAAGCTCTTACAAAATGAGAACAAGCAGTCTTACAGTTAAGGTAGCTGTTTTATCAGAAACCAGCACTGGCATAACTACCTAAAAAAACACAAGCCTTTATTTACAAAACCTTAATTCACGAAAGCAATGTTTGTTTGTCTTAAATAAACAACTTGGTTCGTGTTCCTTTGGGATCTAGTCACTTGGATCATGGTGGATCAAAAGAACTGCTTAATCCTACCTGGACAAGGATTCCTTCAGTTCCAAAAAAAGGTACCTTTGATACACCATGATCAGAGCCATCATGGATGATAAATCCTAGTCTGCATGGATCATCCCAAAGAAATTAAGTAATTTATGTTTGAACGTCTGGTTAAAATATCCATTCCTTAATTTTGAGGTCATTTTAGTTTCCTTTGGGTGAGCATCATAAATTCATTTCATTTTTATTTTCATTTATTTATTCATTTTTAATGGGAAAGGCATTTAGTGAAACACTGTCACAGTCATGACATGTCCTTTCGTTTCCTCAATATGTGAAACAGAGGGTTTTGGTATTTATACACTCATGCGTCCCAGCTCCTCCATCACTACCCACCTATTAAAAACCATTATATTTGGAATGGATCCTTCTTAGTAAAATAACCACTGGATACAAACACCAGTAACACATTGCTACAGGGTTGCTTTCAACCTAAAGTATAATATTCACAAAGAATCTTTGTGAATATTATACTTTTAGTTGAAAGAGTTAAGTTCTGTGACACTTTAAAAATACTTCTTCATCACTTTCATTAATTAGTGGTTCTGGTGAAATTGAAACTACTAAGTAACACTATTGTAATGCTGGAGATTACTAAATATTTTAACTTGGTTTATAATTTTATTCCAAAGGGTCCCCTCCAGGCAAAAAATTATGATCCAAATATAGTTAGCAAAGGTCAATTGTAAAGAAGTGAAATAAAACCCAAGGTTTAATTAGCTATCACTGAAAAAGTTGTCCATGGAAATCTAATGTCTGGTAAAAATATCATTAATAAAAGAATTCCAAAACTCAGAGCAAAAAAAAAACAAAACAATTATTTAACACTTAAATATTTTGTTTGAATTGTCAACAGTATTAATTTCATATAACACTCAGGAAAAAATAACAGATTCCCATTTTTGGATATTTTAGGGTATTTAAAGAATACCCACAAAAATCCCAAATTTGGAAGAGTGAGACAAGTCCCAACCAGGGAACTTGGTTGGGAATTCCCTGGTTTGGACTTGTCTCACTTTGCCAAATTTGGGATTTTTATGGGTATTCTTTAAATACCCTAAAATATCCAAAAATGGGAATCTGTTATTTTTTCCTGTGATTTAATTGCACATCGGGGCCTAAAGGTTCCACCCAATCAGAAATCCTAGAATATCTCAACTCTCTGTATCCTAATATCAAGTTCACCTCTTAGGTTAAGAAGCATGATAAGACACATGATTCTTTCTTGCCTGTGTTCACCTAGAGGATGAAAGCAAGGCCAGGTTAACATTTTATTTACCAGGAAACATGACCTACACAGATCAATGTTGATCTTTTGAAGTCTAATGGAGTTCACTCCTAGCACAAACCATTTAACTTTAACTTTTTTTTCAGAGACAGCAAGTCAAGCATGTTAAAAACCACACCGCACAGATACTATAAACTTCCACTTATAAGCCCTGGGCTTATACAACTTCATAAGAGGTTTTAGGAGGGCTTATAAATGGGGGGATATGTCAGGAGGGGCTAATATCTGGGGGAATTTATAACCGGACTAAAAAACGCATTCCAAAACAAGCTAAATAACAGCTAATCAAAATAGTTTTTGAATTTACTCAATTTTTTAAGCTTCAAAATGTCTTAAAAAAATTTAATTCATTTCAAGACAAACTAGAGGGGGACTTATATATATTATATATTTTAACAGTTTTTATTGAATTATTAAATTAAAGACAAGTTTTACAATGTTATTTAAGAATAAACATTAATTAAATAAAGTAAATTACTATACAATTCCACTTAAATAGATACTAACCTAAAAGGAAAAGAAAAAAGGATAACAATAATAACGAAAAATATATATGTATATATATTACAACAACAACGGCAGCAATAAAGATGCCTGCTAAGGAAGAGAGTGGCATTTTTACGAACCTCTGTACATCAACTACTATTAAGTGCATTAGTTAGCTTCTCCCACTTTTGAAAATGAAAAAGAAGTTTATTTTTCTCCCTGGCGATATGGAAGGAGCTCAATATTGAAGACACGTCTTGCCCTAGCAATTAAAACCTCTAATTGAACGTACGCTATTATGACATTTCCTACAGTGGATATAATATTTACCTAATAAAAAAATATGATTAATTAGAATATAGTGGGGGACTTATATGGGGGAGGGGGGGGGGGGGGGGTCTTGTAACTGGATGTTTTTTTTGTTTACTGGTAGATGGGCCTATAACTAGCAGGGCTGATAAGTGGGGTGCGGCGCTTATAAGCGAACATTTAGGGTAAGCTAAAAGTGTGGCATTGTTTACTACATCTAGTGGGAACAATGCCCAGAAACCTAACACCAATATCGGGAATGTCTCCTGCATTTGACGTTCACCCAAACAAGAGGCCCTGTTAGAGTAACATTTTGACAAGCGACATGGCCTTGAAACAGCGACCTTAAGGACAGCAGAAATGGTGACAAATGACACAAAGGTGGGTTGAAACTGCGACAGTGACAGAGAAAAATGCAAATACAATAGTAAAATACCGACAGTGACACGGCTTCCTACTCAATACGAGAAATGACAGGTTTTGAAATTCAGACTAGAAACATACATAACCCCCCTAAGAGGACCTCAAACAATGTTAAGGTTCTAAACAATGAAGACCACACCAACAGGCTTTCCGTTAAGGGGGACGTTAAGGAGGCCATTACCATATTGATGACAAAGAAACCCCCTGAAGAGAGACAGGGGACTGCTCCTCCAAGTCATTTAAATAAAATATTCAAATATAAAAATTCACTATTTGGTTGGTTTTGAGTTTGGAGTTCTTTTTGGAAATAAAATTTAGTAGCTTAAATACCCTTGTTTTCATTTTTGAGATGAAAAATAATAATTTACTGAACGGCTTACTCTCATGATATCATAATATTATAGTCATTATTATAACAATGAAAGTTCGGACCCTGGTTCACGGTGGTAACCTTTGTGTTCTTCCTTATTTCTGGAGAATCTAGTGCTTCCATGATCAACATGTTGCTAGTACTTTTCTTTTCTACGTTGGAAAACAGAATGAAGTAATTAATTAATTAAAAATTACTAGGTACGCTTACTATTTGCCACGCCAAATTCCCCCAATTCAAAACTCCTTTTTGTGTGCAAAGATGCTTGTAATTGCGATCGAGGTCGAGCAAACATCGATCGCTTATTTTGCAAATGAAATCACAAATCGATTCCAGAAGCGTCGGGATACAGCAGCCGCGGAATGGCGACTTTCTACTTTTTAACATATCTGGTTCCGAAGTACACATTAGCGGATTGTTGTACAGTTTGCTTCAGTGGAAAAAAAACGCTGCTAGCCTGTGTGCAAGGGGGAAGGGGGTGGGGAGGGAAGGGGGAGGGAGCGCTTGCTCGCAGGAAAGCGGACTGCTGGCTTTATCTTCTAGTTTGTTTTTTCTTCCTCGTATATCAGCCCCCAAAAAGCAAGAAAATAACGACAGCACCCACCAAGAAGCTTAAAAGTCAATGAAATACTGTCACGTTTGGGGGTTTTCATCATGGGAACTGCCGAGCCGAGCCAGCGGTGCACAACACTGGCCCGACCATCCCTAATGCGTGTAAATGACGAATTTATTTGAGAGACTTGTGCCAAGAGCTTACATGTGGTAGACTTGCCAACGCCAAAATGGGATACTCCATGGATAAAAAAGAAGTAAACAGTTCTAATTTCACCTTTAAAAATTTGTATAAGCCGTTAGATGTATGTGCAAGAAGGTATGAGATTGTCAGCCGTCTGGTGGACCATTTTAAGAACGATTTAGGGAAAAAAAAGAACGCATGCGCACTATCATAACATCGACCTAAACCAGATGAGTCATCGATATGTCAGCGGCGTCTTACCAAATGAACCCTCCACTTCCGCTCATTTGATCGATCGCTGCTAGAATCAGTTAATTTGAGTTAAAAAAGGGTCAATTTTTGACAGTAACAGTTTATATTACTAAAAACTGTTAAATCTACAACAGACTCAGTAGTATTGCGCCGAATTACGTGGCTTATGGTCGTTCCGAGGAACTTAGCAGAGGCTGGTTTCGGTCGATGATATTTAGTGTCGACGGGTTACGAAATACTATCTAACATCGACCGAAACCAGGTTTCAGTGACAGAAGCTAAGAGGAGAAGAAAACGTTTTACTGATAAGTATGTACTTTATTGACATGTTATCTAGTCGAAGTTTGTAGCAACAAAGCTTGCAAATAATACATGTAAATAAAAGGCCAGGCAAAATAAGCTAATAACTTACTTGCAATCCCGGGGGAGGGGGAGTCCCATATGGAAGGGGCGGGGATACTCGTCAGAAATTTTGAATTAAACCTCTAAAGGAGACCAGTCTGGGTGTGGCCCAACCCCTAAAAGCGATCATTTTAAACTTTGTTCACATGACTCGAGTAAATAAAACAAATTGAAAATATAGAATTTTTTAATATTTCTTCTAGTGCAACCCTAAAAGAGACCTTTGCGGCTAAATATCGTGGTGTTTTGCCCAGAACACCCTAAGTGAGACCAAAATCTGCAATTTACACCCCTAAACGACACGACGAGCATCCCCTCCCTTTTATATAGGAGTTATCCCCTCCCCCTCTTCGGCTTGCAGTTTTAGATTATGTTCAGTATAAAGGACACTGGCCAAGCTGCCATAAATTTTCAAAATAAAAAAAATAAATCTTTTAAGAAATTAGGGAATCTCAATGTATTGATGCTGGGCAAGGAACATGGTAGGCCTAGGCCCAGGGATAAAGGAGTTGTTTCCTTCTTGTACTTTTTGCATTGAGAACAGATCATTATAAACAGATCAAATGACAACTGAATTTTCTTGCTGTTTTTTCCTTTGTTAATTTGTTTGTCCCAGTTAACTGATAATTTTAGCCAAGAAAAAACAGCAAGAAAATTCAGTTGTCATTTGGCCATGTATTTCATTGTAACCAGAGACTTTTGGAAATCAATCTTTGCCTCATCGCTCTTCTCAAGGAGGGCATGTCAGTCTAAAAACAAAGACAACAAGAGATGAATAAATATCATCATTTGTGTATATCTAATATAAAGAAGTATTTTTAAAGCATTCCACTTTGTAAGAGTAAGTACCTGATGAAAATCTGGATTCCTTCCTCTGCTAAGGTGCTCTGCAAACTGGATGTAGTTAGGTTTTATTAGTTTTATACTTATGATGTTATTGAAAAAGAGTTTAATTCTTTCTTTTAAATGTTTTTTTTTTTAATGACACAGTTGATGCAAAAATTTTTCCTTCCCATGCAGGCAAACATTCCACAGTGATAGGTATTTTCTTGTAGTGGAACTACCTAATGGGAAGGAAATTTAAAAGACGCCATTAAGAAATATTTCCCACAAATACAAATGCTTCTTTTTTAAATTTAAACAAACAGTACTGTGGGCTAAAGAAGTTATATTTTCATTGCTGAAACATTTTTTTGTTACCTGCATAATTTAGTGCCAATTATTTTCCCGAGATCAACATAGATGTATAGCTGATTGTCAATTAATCTTACAAAGACCCTATATACTGAGTAAATTTTATTTGTTTTTAGTTTTGATACTTCTTATTATTACCTTGGGTATTTCATCCATCCAATCCCCTTCGTTGAAGCATCGTCCCTTTCTCATCATCTCTTCCTTTAGAAAGCACCTTCAACATAGCATTATACTATTAAAACATCTATAGATTTCAAATTGTGACAATAGCAGTCATACTTAAAGTTTATTGATATTTTGTTTAAAAAAGGTATAACACATTAGATATTCTCACCTGATATTCTTGAAGAAGGCAGGAGAAATAATTTGCTTCCCATCCCAGTATGAGATTGTTTTTTGTGTCACATCCACAACCTATGAATCAAGATAGATGTTTTAAAGTGTGAACACTACAGAATAAAGAAATATGATCATCATTACTAAATATAACTATCTATTGTTATGGGGATATTTTATTATCTTTCTCACATGAATCTTTGCAGGGCAGTCACATTTTTTGGTGTCTTGGACTATAAACTGGTGCTTGATGTGGTGGTAGCTATGATCAGGAACATTCTCCTGAAACAGTTATGATAATATCTAATTGATTAGAAAAATATTACCAACTTACTTGATTTCCTGTCTGGAATTTTTGAAAGGGAAAATGAACTACAAAAGTGTGTATGAAGTACCAGTAAGTGGATGGGATGGGTATGTTAAGAGAAGAGGGTCCTGCACTGTCCAATATTTCCATTGAGCCATCAAACTATTTTCTCTTTTCCTATGGCTTGAGTATTAGTAGCAATATATATCTGTCTGATTTCATTAAAACGTGGGCACTAGGTTTTTGCCTGCAGTCCGGTGTCCAAAAAAAAAGGGGCTGCCCTAACAGTGGGTGGGTGGCTCAGGCCAGGGGCACAAAACTAGTAGGGTAGGAGGGGGCTGTTTGACACAACCCCTCCAGTAGTGTTCAGTAGAGGTTTTGACTGGCAACTACCTTTTTCTTAATTTGCCCTAGCCAGCTGAATCAGGCCTCTGCTGAGAATGATTATCATGATAATTGCAGAGCTCAGTGGGAGGTGTGGACAGTCACCCATTGTCCTGCTGGGTGGGGAGGGTCAAGTCAAAGTCTTGGTACCAAGGACACACTTAGCATAGGACCTGTAGGGCTCCGACCTGTAGACACTCACTAAAGCCATGTTTTCATAAATTCAGTCAGATATCAAACACTTGGAAAAGGAATTTGTTGGTGAAGAACATACAATATGTTTTATTTCTTTGAGGGTGTAAAGGTTTGGGATTGGAGTATGGGGCAAGGTAAAGTTCGGACATGCATTATAGACCCGCTGTATATATGTTAGTAATTTTATCTTGCTTAAACCAAGGATCCTCTTGTGCAATATAGGTGGAGGGTACTTCCCTCAAACCATAAGGGGGTGCTATGCAGAAAGACCTTAACTACTGGAAGGCTTTTGTCTGACATCTCCCCTTATGCCACTTGGTCAAGTACCCTCCCCTGGATTGTGCTGGTGCTTACATCCTCTTGCATTTTCTTTTTAGCTTGTTTTCGTTTTAGTGCCTTGTTTCGGTCCGGTCCATTTTGGCATTCAAGGATCTTTACACCAACAATTTGAAATGGAATACCATCATACCTCAGACTGCAGCCTGCCGTTTCCTGCGAGTCAGCCCATTGAATTTTGTGATTTTTGGGCTTTTGAGTCTTTCCTTTCTGGCCTGGATTAAAGAATAACGATGGTCGACAAACGTGATTCTTAAACTGTAAACTCATGGAAATTAAAAATGAGGACACTTGTACAAAATGCTTACCATTGTTGGAAAATCCCCCTGTCTGTTTAAAAATCATGAAATGGGTAGTAGTGGCAATTTCATACGCTTTAATAAGCTCCTCTGCTCTTTTTTTTGTCCTCTACGTATCCCCGCCGAATAAGGATCGAAAGCGACTTAGAATAAAGATTCCCACGGTGTATGGGCTGTTTCTTCTCCCACCATTGTCCTTCTCAGAGGACAATTCTCTCAGAAAATTTTAGATTTCGCGCCAAATGTTGACACCTGGGCCGAGTTGTTCAAAGCTGGGTTAAGATAACCCAGGAATAGTGCGAGATTTGAATTCAGATTTGAAAGCTTAAAAAGCATTTCAGTTTTAATTCTTTTTGTCTACAAGTTGATAATTGGAAGCTTTAAAAATAACAGAGAAAATTATCCGAGAAAATGCTTTTGAACACACAAAAAAAGAAACCTGGGTTACATTTAACCCCAGGTTAAGTGCTAATCGGCCTTCGAACAACTAGCTAATAACTGGGCCCTGATTGTTAACACTGGAAAAAATAACAGATTCCCATTTTTGAATATTTTAGGGTATTTAAAGAATACCCACAAAAATCCCAAATTTGGAAGAGTGAGACAAGTCCCAACCAGGGAACTTGGTTGGGAATTACCTTGTTGGGACTTGTCTCACTTTGCCAAATTTGGGATTTTTGTGGAAATTCTTCAAATATCCTAAAATATCCAATATTGGGAATCTGTTATTTTTTCCTGTGCATAAAGTAGAACTTTACTAATAATTTTCCGAACTTTTTAAACTTTCTAAGCTGAAAGTCGAAAAAGCTGAAATACAACTGTTTGAGACTCTAAGGACAGCAATAAACACACTCTTGCTCGATTTATTTTATTCAGGTTGTTTTTAACATTTTTATTGAATTTTTTTTTTTCAGAACCACTGCAGAGATCCGGCTTGGTTTCGGTCGATGTTAGTATTTCGTGGCGTGTCAGGAGTAAATAAAATCGACCGAAACCAGCCTCAGCTAAGTTCCTCGGAAAGACCATAAGCCACGTAATTCGGCGCAATACTGCTGAGTCTGTAGTAGATTTAACAGTTTTTAGTAATATAAACTGT
The DNA here is from genome assembly GCF_958299795.1 of Porites lutea. Taxonomy (NCBI): domain Eukaryota; kingdom Metazoa; phylum Cnidaria; class Anthozoa; order Scleractinia; family Poritidae; genus Porites; species Porites lutea. The sequence continues at coordinate 18,107,408 of NC_133205.1, read as the reverse complement.
TAATGTCAAAAATTGACCCTTTTTTTTTTTTAACTCAAATTAACATTCTCGCAGCGATCGATCAAATGGGAAGTCGGAGGGTTCATTTTGTAAGACGCCGCTGCATATCGATGACTCATCTGGTTTAGGTCGATGTTATCTAGTGCCTCTTCCGGTAAGAGGTTGTGTCACGCAATTTCAGGTTGCGCACAGATGACGTCACAAAATCGTGGCCCTACCGAGAGTCAGACAAACATGGGCCTTTTAAACGCCGAGTCTCGATACCTTACAGCAGTAAATGTTTTCAAAGACCTATATCACCCGGTAGTCTGATATTTACGAAAATTCTCATGGAAATCTTGTAAGAAAATTTGATATTTGTTTAGAAACTTCGATTTCTCTGCCGAAGTAGAAAGAGTCATCGTATTTGTACCAGATATTCGATAAGTTCAGATTTTCGTGAAAAACCGAGACAATATTTCAGACTGCCGGGCTGTTGCAGCCTAGTATTCTGAAAACCGTCCCCCGGATTCGAGATTCGAATATGCTTAAGCTCGGAGAATTCGTTTATTCAAGACCAAACCTTTTTTTAGAATTGCTTTTGCAACAAATGCAAATAATTTTTTGGAATATCCTTTGATAACGGACCCCGGGGGGGCGGGGTACTCCCTATAATGGCCTATACAGGGAGGCTCCTGCCGAAAAGGGTACCTTTTTCTGGCTTCAGGTATATGCAATGGTAGGGATTTTAATCTTTGAAGTATATGAAAGGGTAGGGAAATCTGTCATTTGGGTCTGTGGAAAGGGCCCACAGGGTCGAACAGACGAATTTTATGGCTTTACAGAGTTGGGAAAACATTCTAAGGAACATCAAAAATGTCGGCAATTTTGTAACTTGCACCGATGGCCACAAGGGTGGATTTAAAATGTGACGTTTGTGTTCTAGCATGGAAACGAGGCTGGAGCTTAAAGTACCTGAAAAACATCTTTAATGACAACAGATTGTTATCAGAATTACTCCTATAACACATAACAGTGTATCTGACTTGAAAACGTATCTGTTAACCAATTAATGTGGTCACGTGACCACAATTGCGTGGAAACGAGGCTCCACTTTAGAGTACTTGAAAACCATCTTCAATGACAACAGATTGTAATAGAAGTACTCTGATAACACATAATAGTGTATCTGACTTGACAACATACGGTATCTGTTAAGCAGTTAAACTGGTCACGTCACTGCGGTAGCATGGAAACGAGGCTTGAGCTTAAAACTCTGTTTGGCAACCACTAATAGCACGTAGTCAATCCAAAAAAAAAAAAAATAATAAAACACCTATTAGAGTGCCTTTCAGGTTATATAGAACCGGCCAAGCTTTTAGAGAATCCTGGAAACGAGGCTGCATCATAAAAATTCCTTAAGCTTGTTTAAAGATAAGTTCCAATAGGCCATTTGCAGGATGGCGTCATTTTACTACTACGACCAGAATTCTTTTCGTTTTTCCTTTCATTTGTAAATTTGGTAGCCCCAGTGAGGTTTAACTAACAAAAGCCTTAATTTGCGCAAGAAAGCAAAACCCTGAAGGATCCTGGTCATAGTAGTAAAATGACGCCATCATGCAAATGGCCTACGACCTACACAAAACAATGAAAGTGGGATTTCCTCACTACCAGGGCCAGACATTCATGCCAAGATGTTCTAGTTATCACCCTCCTCCTCGAAGTCATCGTCATTAACATTATCATCATGGTTAGAGTTTTCTTAATCCCTGTCAGCAATGTTATCACAAAGCTCATCTCTACCATTAATGCAGCTGCAAAGATCACTGCATTTACTGCTGGCCTTTCAAGACTGAGATCAATCTCTTTAGCACAGCCCGGCTTAACTGGATGGGGAACTGCGTCTGCTGCCGGTTGTAGTCATGTCATTACTGGAACCCATTCACCTTTAAAGAAACCCAGTTTCTACTTAGCTTCATTGTCACAAAGTCTTAAATACGTTGGTTTAATATCCAAGTAAAATACCTTTGTCCATTTAACTTCCAAAGGAGATATCATTGTTTACAAACATTACTCAAATTTGTAACGAGGAAAACAAAAGAACCAATGCGCTTCTGGTTAGCGTTATCATGTAATATCAAAAGGTGACTTCAGTTTGATTATCACTGTAGGTTTGGGTGACGGCAGCTCTGGGGTTGGCACCTTGTAATCGGGTCATATCATCGTCTGGTAATGTGCTCGCAATTTGGCCTCTTTCAATTTTTTGGAGGAAGTCTTTCAGACTGGCCTTCCCTCTTTCGGGTAGATCGGTAATCACCTCAGCAGTTCTTTCACACTAGAAATGCAAGTCTTTGGCTGCTACAGCTGGCAGACTAACTTCTCAATTACAGCAACAGCTCTTGATGTAGGCTGCGCAGTTGTCCCCAGATCCGCAAGTGCAATAGACGGCATCTTCTTCAGCTTCAAGAAATGCTTTCGAACAGGCCAGCTTTCCTCTACACGCGAAGCTTCCTGATATAGTATCTGTTCCACTGCTCCACTGTCTTTATCTTTAAGGAGATTGCCCCATCCCACCTAAAAAACTATTACTGTCACTTTTACTACTGACAGCGATGAAACTGCTATTATAAAAACTGGCATACAAATCCTCCTTAGTGTAACCTTCGATGTTTCTTCCTGTATCAAGCTTTTCAAGAATGTCCAGTAAGGTGCTCTTTAAGGAACCGTGAAGCATAGTACCATCCGCGGCAAACATCGACCTTGGCACGATTGACAACTCCTACTGCCCAACAGCAAACTTGATGTCACCCTCAGGGCTTACCTTACAAGCCTGATATACTCATAGCAACATGGAGCGATTCGCCAGCAGAAAATGTACTAACGTTGTGTAGAGTTTCTCGGATCCTCCTCCTCCTTATTTCCGGAGGGAAGGGTACTTCCTCATATGGCCTATACACAGCCGTATACAGGGATGTTCCGCTCGATAAGGCATTGTTTGTGTGACGTCAGGATTTTAATTCACCTGTGGAAAGTGTAAAACGGCAAACTGATCCTTACGGCAAGGCGATGAAGAAGTAAAAAAGGAATAAACCAAAAAATGTATATTTCAACAAATTTGCCCAACATTTCGGTTTGAAAGACAAACCATCTTCAGGGGCTAAAAGAAAGGGCCAGCCCTTAAAGAACGTTTGTCTTTCAAACCGAAACATTGGGAAAATTCGTTTAAATATATATTTTTTGTTTTATTCTTTTGTTTACTTCTCCATACACTTGCCGTTAGGATCTGTTTGCCGTTTTATATAAAAGTTATTATGGTACTGATCCAGGTCTACAACGGGGAGATCCGGCACCACTCGATGTTTTGTCGCAGTAAACTTTCTGATATTTTATATTTTAATTCACCCGCTAGCAAAGGTCTCGCATATCGTGAACATTGTCCCCTCGTCCACCAGGTGTGCAGGTAACTTGAACCGCAAGGCCAGGATCGCTAAGGTCAGATTTCCAACGGCCATGCACGGAACTTCGTGGCAAAGCATCGTCGACGGTCTTCGATGGAAAAGAGTCCTTAGTTATCATGAGTTATGCGAGCTGAAATTTGCGCTCTGTGATCGCTTTGGTCCAATGGAGGGAAGCAGTAGTTGGAGGAGGATTGTAACCTGCCCTGGGTTAAATCTAGAGGCGATTTAAGTACTTGGAGTGAACTTACAGCTGATTTCCTGTGGTTGATACGTGAGAACTCCGATCGAGCAAGTAACCAACCTTGGGTAATACAGTGGAACCCCGCTATAACGAAGTGTCACGGTACCGAAAAAAATGTTCGTTATACCGGGGTCTTCGTTATAGCGAAGACCCCGTTATATAACAATTATTCACCGAAGTGGAGGTGGCTAGTCCTGGATATTTACCGAACTGCGAAGCAGTGAGGTAAATATCCACGACTAGCCACCGACACTGAGGTGAATAATTGTTTTAGTCTAAAACAGTGAGATAATTGAGCACAAAAACGACGATTTTTAACTCAAATACTGTTGCCAACGATTACAATTTTGGCGCGTAATGACCGGGCGGCCGCGGCCGTCGCTTTTTCTTGCCGGCAACTAAAACTTTTGAAGGCATTTGTTTAGCTCTTGCGGGGAAATTTCTTCAAAAGGAGTTGTGAATTCTTTTTGTATTTAAAATCATTCTATAAAAAAAGATTATTAAGTTTAGTTTTAAGCTTATTTATGAACAACTCAACTAAATAAAGTAAGCAAGAGTTAAGCTTCATTTGCATTTGTAAACAAAAAACTTTTTCACCGGTTTTATCGATAAATTCGTGTCAAAAAGACAAAGCTTTACCTGTTAAAACTTCCAATCCGAACTTAGTCACCTTCTTCGTGTATTTCGGAAACAGCTTGCTTTATCAGTTGTGAAATTTCTTTGTTTGTTTACGGCAGCAAACCGGGAAGGCATTTTGCTTGCAACTTACACGAGTTTGGCGTCGCTCGCTCCGAGGAACTGGAGGTGAATCAGTGAATAGTGCAGGATATTCACTGATTGAGTAGCCAATCAGTGCGCCCGAAAAACACTATCCACTGTTTTAGTATATACTAAAACGAATTATCCGGTCAACAACAGAAATATTCGTTATAGCGGGGTAATTTAAAATTACCAAAAATTCAATACTACACGTAGAAATCATTACTTTTATTCATTTTATATTGTAAACTATAAGTACAACGGTTGTCAATCGAGACATAAAATTCAAGAACATTTTCAATTTAAAACTTTAAAATTCAGAAGTAACAGTAACATCCGAGGGAAATCATCGATGTCGTTTCCTGTAGTAATCATCTCGATTTGTCTCTACCCAAAAAACGTTCATCGTTTTACTTAAAAAAATACATCAATGGAAGCAACAACTTATTCCTTTCGATCTTGTATTCGAGGCTACCATGTGTATAAGGATATATGGGATTCAGTTGTTGGTGAAGTTCTGGATTGCGAGGTAAGACGTGTTTAACAATGTCAAATGTAGAGAACAGAACGTTGGCGATAAAAACAAACCCCTTAGTTCTTTGAAAATTTGGCGTTACAGTATTGATGAATGAATTGATCTCCGCAACACGCGTGTTTTTTTACGCAGCACGAGCCTGATAACCCACACGACACCCATGCTGTTGCCGTTAAACGGGTTCAAGATCAAGGAGGCATGCAGCAGATCGTAGGTCATGTGCCATTGACACTGTCACGTGTATTTCACTTGTTCTTAAAACACGGAGGACAAATCTCAGTGGAAGTGACTGGTAAACGGAGAAACAAGGGCATTGGACTAGAAATTCCGGCTACTTATTTGTTTTATCACAAGAAGCCTTCGAAAGTGAAGAAGTTAATAGAATTAATAAGAGACAAAGAAGAGAGCAGAAGTTAATTGATGTCGAAATACTGTATAACGCCAATGTCTATGACATAATAAGCCGTTGACTGATAGGTTGCTGTCAAAGGATTTGTTGACTGTTGATCTGTACAGCGTTTTATCTTCTGTCGCGTGTTGAGAAAACCGGAATAAAGCAAGCTGTGAATTCTACTCTACGCTCAAATCTGTCGTTGTTACTGACTGCGACCGAGCAACAGGACAAAATATTCGTTATAGCGAGGTAAATTGTACGTTGGGACCGTCAAAATCTTTCGTTATAGCGGGGATTTCGTTATAGCGGGGTTCGTTATAGCGGGGTTCGTTTCAACATATTTTACTGTAAATCTGCCGGGCTTTCAAATGTTGTTCTTTATAACGGGGTCTTCGTTATAGCGAGGTTCGTTATAGCGGGGTTCCACTGTACCAATAAGTCTATTCTGAGTTGTTTATGTCCTGATAATGTCAAATTGCATATTTTGTAAATTTGGGGAAATTTCGTAAGTTTCCACTAGCTTCCACAAAAGTTGTACGACATTTTAACTTCCAATCTCGTTTCCGTGCTATAATGGTCACGTGAACAGTTTAATTTCTTACCAGATACGTTTTCAAGTCAGATAAATCATTATGTGTTAAATGAATAATTCTGGTAGCAATCTGTTGTCATTAACGATTGTTTTCATGTACTTTAAGTCCCAGCCTCGTTTCCATGCTAGAAGATAAACGTCACATTTTAAATCCACCCTTGTCGCCATCGGTACAAGTTACAAAATTGCAGACATCATTTTTTATGTTCCTTAGAGCCCCCGTAACACATCTAGATAGGTGGCTTGCTTTTTTCACAAAAATCCCACGGAACTTTATTTCTTGACATATGCTCCCAGAGTAATTTACAGCAGTTAAAAGGGATGCAAAGTTCTAAACGAGGTATATGAAGGTGGTACCATTTGTCAATAGAAGGTATACGATCGGGGTACCTTTTTCGTGAAAAATGGTATATAAAAGGGTAAGGGGTTTGGAGCTCGGGGCGGAACCTCCCCGTATAAAAATTTATTGAGTATCCCCCCCGGCTAACTGACTAAGTGCATCACGCCGGTGAAGTGTTGAAAACAATGAGATTTCACTATATGCCTAAAGTCGACGGTTGAGTCTACTTCGAACCCAAGGCAATGTTTGAAATCGCTTGAGATATTTAAAGAAACATTTTATGTTTTTAATTCTTTAAAAATATTTCCCGGCTGCCTAGTCATTCCAAAACAAAACACAGCGTAATTTGCTTTTTTTTTTTCGGATTCCTCGCATTTGTTATGGGACTCAGATCACTTTTCAGAGATCCTTGAGTCCCTGTTACATTCTTCCCAGCTGCTACGCTAGCTGTTTACCATTTCCCGATAAAAATACGAGGAATAAAAATTGTTTTGACTCAACACTCTGTAAACGCGCATACAAAGCCTTTCAAGCCGTGAGAAGCAAAGACTGTCTGAGCTTGTCAGAGTCATACGGGGGGTCTCATCTGACGTAAATTATTTTTAGAATATGTACGCAGCGAGCCGATTTTCATTTGAATCCCTGCTCAACTTAACGGGAACAATATATTATTGATCTGTAATTCTGAGAAGTTTTGGTGTAGTATCGAACTCGGCCAAGCGCGATGCAAACGGATTTTTCAAGGCTCTCTTGCTCTCCTCGCATCTTCTGGTACATGCGCAGTAACCGGATACTGTTCCTTAAATGTTAAGAGGGTTGCACAACAATACCGAGGCGCATATTTCGAGCCAAGCCTGGCTTTCCTTTTGATCGCTGAAAAAAAGAAAAAGTTCGGTGATCGTAGCGATCATATGGAAACCACTCTCCAGCGATCGTAGCGACCCACTGAGATAGGACTTTCAGCGATCGTTGGCGCTGCTATCGCGTTTTTTTTTTTCAGCGATCGTATGGAAACAGGGCTTTAGGCTACCTTGCAAAAATAAAAATGACGACAGAACCCGCCAGCACTGAAGATCCCAGTCACGCCACGTCAACTGAGATCAGTAGGCCCTCAGCTCCGGCGAAAGCCTACAAACCTCAGTCATCACTGCATAGACCGTTTCCTCTCCACTGTTAGCACGGCGCTGCCGAGCCGAGCCAGCGGTGCACCAATACCGACTCGACTAATAACTGCATGGGGTTAGTTTGGTATTTATTTGTGAGACATCCGCCGACACCTCACTTATGGTAGCCTAACTAAATTAATTATTAACAGTTACAGAAAACACATAGTAATTACAACAAAGACAAGCTCAAATATATAAAAACTCGATCAGTTGTAGGAATAGTGGCGGGACGAGAAGTGTGGCAATTTACATTTGGTTAATTGGTCAAGCTCGACCTCAAAGCTCTTCTCCACATGACGACCATTCCCAAAACCGTAAGTACTGGGGTCGAGAATGGTTAGTTGGTACGAAATACAGAAACGCATGCGCATCTGGGGCCAGTTGCAAAAATCTGCAAGTCGCACGTAGACGCTAGGGTCTGTTTTAAAGTCCAGTCAAACTCTGTATTTCAACGCTAGACGTTAGGCTGACCCCTAACCATTAAAATTAACAGGAGACAGACCGCAAATTGTTGTTGCTCAAAATACCTATAAGTTGGAACTGATCATCAATAGGATTCCTAAAATGTGTGCAATGCCACGATTAGTTTCAACTCCATTAAATCCTATACCAAATGAAGAACATTTTAGGAGGAGCCACCTACAATGTGAGCACTGACAAGGCATATGAATAGGAAAACAGCCCACACACAACCTACACCAACTGAAAGGATACTAAATTAAGGTGGGTCCGTCATTAAACATTTAGCCGACAAACTTTTAATCATAACGTTTACGTTTTTAACGCGATGGTTGGGAAACCAGATATCATCCGGCAATAGTATGAAATATTCCGATTTTATTGATGGTAAATATTTTTGGCGAAATTAGCGCTTTAAAGGGCCGTACTGTTCATTGAAAATCGCTTCCAGTAAAACATTGCTGACTTTTGACTGAAATTTGTGGTATCGGCTTCTATTGATATAATAAATACGCCAGAGAAATTTCCAGGGAAATCGTTGGAGCAGAAGTCCGTAACTAGAACGTCGACCACAATTCAGCTGTTGAATTGTTCTGGAATTTCGAAAATAAATTGCCCAGAGGTAGAACGGACGAGCCACCAGTTAGAAATTTTGGGACAAGTAGTTCCATTATTTGGTAATTCTTAATTCTTACTGAATTTACAACAAAATCGTGAAAACGGAGTTGACAAATCCCGAAAAACTGTCAAACAACGCCCTCATTATGTGATGGCGTTTATTTACATATATTACTGTCCTTTTTTATTCAACTGACTTGGTAATCGCTAAAGCAACTATCCCCTCATGTAGGGTCGGTACATAGTATACCTCGATGTTTCACGTCTCGGTGTTTCCCACCTCTAATCGCCTCCCCTTCAGGAGATAGCTGTCAAAAGTTGATCCTCTCTACAACGGCCACCTTGGGGTTAGAAGCAAGTGGCCATTGTAAGGAAGTGGCCGTTGGTGGAAGTTCGAAGTATTACCAATATCGAAATAAAATCAACAAAAGAATTTTCGAACAAGTCTCACTGATAGTTTTCAAGCACGGGCCTGCTTGAAAATTTTCGTCGCGCCTTTTTTCCCGACCCAACTGACTGACCCTGGGTCTCTGAGGATGACTGATAGCGTAAAGTCGCAGTTTTTACAAAAAAAACCCGCTGGGTTAATACTGCACATAAAACTGGATTTACTACATTTCTTTTGGAAGCACATTCTTTATTTGAAATGAGTGAAATGACAGATTTGTAGCATATCCAACTCCCATGCAAGTGCTGCCACAGTTTGAAAGGTGACTTCAAATCAATCGATGCATTATTAAAGAAAATGTCTTGCCTTCCAAGAAGACATACAGAGAGCGAAATGAAAAGGAATTGTTCACACAAATGTCGTTTTCCTCCTTTTCAGAATTGTTTTGACGATGTTACTTTACAACGTCTCTGCGGGGCCGGTTAAACGAGGTTTATATAACTTAAGTCGCGGTTTGACAAATCTTTGGACCTCCAGATCTCTTCCTTAGTGCATTATTTAAAGAAGATAAATGCTTTTCTAGTCTACACTATATGCTTTCATAAAAAAGTTCACAATAAACGGTGTTTAGATGAAACCGTTGGGCAAATTAAAAAGGGCTTAGAACGCAGTCTTGTTAAACACTGGCTAAATTAGGCTAAAATAACTGGCCCTCTGTTTCTAAGATCCCGCCACAAGAGAGCGTTTTCACATGACGCACGGCCGCTATATTGGTGTCCCAAAAAATAAAAAGGCGGCCGCGTTGGTGTTCCAACCCAGTCCTGTGGGAGTTAAACCTTCTTCTTTTGTAAACACTTTATTCTGTTCTAATGAATTTGAAAAGCTGCTGGCCAGGTGAAGACGCATACATTTCATACCACTTTGGCCTTGCTATTCACATTAGAAAGAAAATGGCGTAAGTGCATGAAAATGAAATTTTAGGCAAACACTCTCGAAACTGTACATTTTTTAAAAAAACTAGATGGACAATAATGAAGCTTTTCGAAAAACGCTGGCTTCATGGCTACTCATTCATAACCCGGCTGGTGTAAAACGAAGCAACAATAAGGGAAATCGAAAACAGCACGTCTGTCCGACGAACATAAGCGTGCCTCGTACCTGGCATATTTTTCGATAGTTTCATGTACACGGTTAAACACGATGTGAAAACGCTGGTGTAAACTCAAAACATCTAACCCGGCTGGTTAGCGTGTGATTAACCTTTGCATGATTAATTATTCTACATCGTAATTCTGTCCGTCGATGATCTGTTTTTCACAAATGCAATAACGAACAGTAACATGCTAATACGTTAACAACTATTTACATCGTTCCACATAATGAGCTATGACTCATTTTATAGGATGTCTTTATTCCTTCGAATTTGATACAAGGTGCTGAACAAACGCGCGCTGTGAAAGTCGAATCTTTTGAAATTACCCTAAGCTTGTTTATTAGAGGCAACGAATCAACGAAAAAAAATACAATTGATTAACTATTTGTGGAAAAGTAAGGGTCAGTGTTAAACAAGCGTTGACGTCATTTAGAAAAAAATAGTCGAAATTGGTCAACAGGCCAACCTTAGTAGAGGCCAATTCTAATTTCAACGATTATCAATGTTTATAAAATGTTTTTTCGTTTTCTTAATATTTCCATTAATAACTATAATTATCCTTTTTACATTGTTGTTTTGTTTTATTTTTATAGGCAAAGGTGTTGGCTGGTGTTAAAACGTTTCAAGAGCGCCCTTGCGGTCATCTTCGAATTTAACTCGACGTTTTTATGGTTTCTAATTGCATCACAGTTCAGCGTTTCACTTCGATTTCCTTACCATTGCTTTAATGGATATCAATGCACGGTTTTGCCTTGGCAACATCTCAACTGTCAGAAGTGAATGAATGTTTATATTATTCATTTTGAAGAGGACCTGTCATGCATAAATGACTTTTGAGTAACATAAATATCATTCGAAACCTTAAGTCCCGGATATTTTTTGGCCCTGTCTACTGAAGAAACGAAAACACTTCACTCAACGTGTACGATTTGGCAAAAAAGGTCGAACATACAAGAAGCGTTTTCTCTCAAACTCTGCAGAAGTAAGGTATGGATTTGCTGAAGAGACTCTTTCCTCTATGATATTACGATTTTGAAAAGGTGATTTTTTGTCCGAAGTGTAATTTGATTCAAGGTACCGTAAAATAATTTCAAGGGTGAAGAAAGATACAGAATGATGTTCTCTAAATTTGCAATGCAATGATTATGGAGTACACATTTTTAATCTCGGACACCTAAAATGAACAAAGCAAAAGGTTCTTACATCGACCTCAGTACGAAAACTAAAGGTTCCAGAAAATGATTTTATGGATATCAGCTTCATTGTCACTAATTTCTTTTGAACCCTAGTCAGACATGATTAACATGTAAGAATTTTCTCTTGGGGGGTGTGCTTATCATAGCTTTAAAGTTGGCTATCAAGTTATTAATAATTATTTCTAATCTAATGAAGAGCTGTACGCCTGCAGTGAGGATTAATTCAGCAACTTTAAATAAGTGAAGAGTACGATTGCAATGTTGTCGTCATTTGATAAAATCTTCCCGGCTAATGGTGCGCAGGCGTCGATTCGATTCCAAGAATTACTTAAAAAGGCCTAGTTGTGATATATATGTTCTTTCTGTCGCGAGTAACGCTGGTGGCAATATTAATTATTAAAAAGCTTACTTGACAACTGCAAATATCTTTTACGCTGCACTCGCTTACGAACGCACGTTCTGCGTACTTTTTTTTTCTGTATACGTGTATTTTCGCTCGAGATGCAATGATTCGCGGCCATGACCCGTACTGGATCTATTAGATTTCTTGCCAAAAGCAAAACTTCACATGTTAGATAATTCTTGCCAAGAATAGACTGATTTGGAATCCGCGCTTTTAGTTTGCTTGAATAACATGGAAGGGTTTGATGCGTCCAACGAAAACGTCGAGGTGGAACTTCAAAGACAGCAGTTTGTTAAAGAAAAAAATGACATCGTTTGTGGCTTTCTCAAAGAAAAGGAAATTATTGAAATTATGCACAAGGAGGAAGTAGACGATCTCGTGGCAAGGCACGAGCAAGAGAAGGAATTGATGCGAAAAGAATTTCAATTAGAAAAACAGGACCTGTTGCAAGAATTTCAAAAACAACAGGTGGAAAGCGTAAACGAGTTTAAGCGTGAGAGGGAAAATTATGAAAGAAAAACAGCGATGGATCTTCAGTCGAGAGAAAGGAATCTCGAAATGAAATACAAAGAGGAAAAGCTAAAGATGAGGAGAGAATATGAGGAAATTATTGCCGAAAAAAACGAAGAAATAAAAATGATACGAAGGGAATTGCTCCGTGTTGAGCATCAAGAAAATTTATCAGTTAGACACTTCCCGGACAGTGATGTTTGTATTACAAAAATTGAACATAACGAGGAATTAAAACGACTAGCTGAAAAATTTAATGTTGAAAAGTTAGAACTCGTTAGGGAATTTGATCGAGACAAAGCGAAGCTTGTACAAGTGTTTTCAAACCAGGCGGAGCGTATGAATTCAAACTTTGATCACGTAAAGCAAAGAATGCAAGACGATCAAGAAAAGGAGCTAGAATATAAACTAGAAATTACAGAAAAGTTGCTTTCTGAAAAGTTCGAACTCGAGAAGAAAAGAATGCTTCAGCAGTTTGAGCGCGAAATGAAAGAATTACAGGAAAGTTTAGAGTTTGGCTATAATGAGACACTTCTTGAGAAAAAGCAGACCATCGATGATCTTGAGCAAGAAAAAAGGAGATTGCTCAATGCATTACATACTGAAAGATTTAGTCTAGCCAGAATTTATAACCGTGAAATGTCTTTACTTACAAAATCAGATCAAATAACCAAAGAAGACGTCGAAGTTGCACTCATCGATGAAACTGCAAAACTGAAACAGCAATATGAGGATGAATTAAATAAAATGGAGCAACAACATAAGCAGAAGATTGAAGTGATTAAAAGGAAGCAAAGACCAATTCGGGAATCAGAGCTTGAACATCGCAAGGAAATCGAGAAGTTGAAGAAAGACTTCGAAAATGAGAAGGGACGTTTGGAAACTGAATTCCGGAAGGAGCAGTTTAATTTGTTGAAGAGTTTCGAGTTTGAGAAAAATGACCTGCAACAGGAATATGAAGGAGTTATAAATGAAAAAGAATTGGAAATGCAACAGAGGGAAAGTGATATGAGGCAGCTCTATGAAGAAGAACTTGATAGGCTAAAATCAATTGTCGCGAAGCAACGAGAAGAGCTTGAGACCTCTAAACAGAAACTCACAGACTTAGCCGATCAAACAGAGGAATTTTTGAGCGAAAAAAACAGGATAGAAGAAAAATTTCTTAAAGAGAATAATCACCGCCAAAGCCTCCAGCAAACAATGGAGGCAAATATCAAGACTTACGAGAGAAACATGAAAGAAGTCGAAGCCTTTCACAAAAAGAAACTTGCCCAGCTAAGAAAAGAAAAAGAACAGTTGCAAAAAATTGAAAGTGAAAAGAAAGATTTGCAAAAGGAAGTCGACTCACTTAAAGTAAAGCTGGAGGAGGTACAAATTGCTTCAGAAAAAGAGGCTGAGGTTGGCAGTTCGTTTGTTACAGAACCAACAGTTACTGTTGATGGCGAAGCATACAAAGAAATTGAAGGGATGAGGGTTGATGTTAAATCCAAACCAACAGAAACCAGAGATGAAACATTGAAAAGTGAGAAAGAAGAAATGAATGACTTTCTCCGAAAAATTCGTGAAAGACTGAGGAGGTGCATGATCAAAGGAAAAGAGCCAAAAACGTTGGAGGAGTTTGAAATGTCCTACAAACAAATGAAGGATGTCATTAATCAGGAAATCGTTGAAATTGACAAGATCTGTGGTAGTAAAGAAAATGGCGAACATGATATCACCATTTTGCTTCCAGAAGAGCCAACATTTTCTTTGAAAGACCAAGTGCAAGCTGTAGATGACCTTTTGGGAGAAGAAAATACCAAAGGAAATATTGACAAATCTACAAAGGAGAAAATAAATCTACAAGTGAAAGGGCTGCTTAAGAAAGTTCATAGATCGCATGAGCTAGAAAAGCTAAAGCTGAAAGAGGAACAACAGCATGAATTCAGTAACGTATTGAAAGAGTTGGCCAATGAGAAGACAGCCAAAGTTCAAGAGTCAGTAAAAGATTTAAGGCATCTTCAGGATACAAATAAACGTGGGGATCGTTCACCTACGTGTGCTGAGATAAAGGCCACCAAAGACAGGGGTACATCGACAGACGATCTTCACCAAACAAGGAACGATAAGACTTCAATGAGCTCTTTAGATATGGTAAACGAGTTAAGGCGCGAAAACGAAGGACTGAGACGTTCCTTTGATGAACTTGAAAACGCTCTCACAAAAGATAAGAAAGAACTAACGGAAAAACTTCAAACACAGCATCTCGACTTTGTAATGAGCGCAGAGGGCGAAATAATTGAGAAACTACTAAAGCAGAAGTCGAGTCTTGAAGAGGCCCTCAACACCGAAAGATTCTATTTGAGTAGGCTATATTACCAGGAGATGAAAGACGAATTAGGGGACATTCTTTCTAGAAGAACAGAAAAAATGAAGAGGGAATTCAACTGTGAAAAAATGAACCTCATTTTCAAATACGAACGTGACATTACGGATTTGCAAAAATTGCTTTCTGAGAAAGCGGAGCTGGAAATGAGGTTACTTCAAGAAAGAAATGACGTCACAGCAAAGCTGCTGGCTGCACATAAAAAGGCTTCACCTGAAAAGAGTAAGAGAGAGCGGCTTAAAGAAAAAGAGAGACTCGAAAGAGATAAAGAAAATCTTGAAACTGCCATTCCACTTAAGAAGGAAATTGCTGCGCTACAGAATAAACGCCATCAAGAACACGAAAAAGCTGCTGCAAATCTCAAGGAAGCTATTGACCTGATAATGGACGTCATGGCCAGTGATCCGCTTACCACACCAGAAGACGTTAAGCCTTTTGATAGTCTGAGCTTTCTTAGCCAGGATACTACACGATCCAATGTAGTCTCGTCAGCGAACAAATTAAATGAGAACGGTTTTAAAACACACACCCAAGCTTTGCTATTGCAAAACGAAATTCACAACAGGGATGAGCTAAGGAAAGCCTTAGAGAAACTCGTAGACACTGTAGTTAGCGAGGACGAAGAGTTCACGTGCGAATCAGAGACAACGTCCGGTGCGAGTTCTGATTTGGAGTCAGAAGATTCAGGTACCGGCGCATTAAACGGCGACATTGACGAGGGAGCGTATTCTGGGCCAGAATCGAATGATGATGAGAACACATTGAACATCAAGAAAAAGGAACTTGAATTTGCCTTTAACCTCGAGAGGTTCAATCTTGGAAGAATTTATTATGGAGAATACAAGGATAGCTTGCGCAAAGCAATGAAGAAATTAGAACAGGCAAAAGAGGCTCTTCGCAGTAAAAGAAAGGATTTGGAAAAAGAAATGCTTAACGGAATAGAATTGGTTGTCAGCCGCACTCATTTTGGAGAGGTTTCAACGCAAGCATCAAAACGAGATACAGGAACGCAAACAGTGAAGGAATATATGTTGGAGAAGAGTTCAGAGGACTTAGTGGATGGACAGGGGCTCTCAAAAATAAAGACAACGGCAGTTACAATGGAACCGCCGGATGAGGATGACAGTAGACGGACTGATTTCCGGGAAAACATGGAAGGTAAGCAAGAAGACAAGACAGACAACAAAGAACAAGAAAAAGAGAAAGGCAAACCAGAATTACTGAGCTCTCCCACTAAAGACTGTAGTCGTCAAGAAAAAAGTCAAGTTGAAAATGGCGAAAGAGACTCCCCTGCTACTGGTAAACGCGATCTAGAGGGTAAGGGTTCGCCTACACCCGAAGAGGACAAATATAGTTCTGATGATCTCATTACTTCTGACGGCACGAGTCTCTCAAGAGAAAGCAAGTATCCGGCTGTTGGACAAGACCTTGATACTATTAAAGAAGAGCAAGAAGAGGATGGTGATTACGCTGGTGAAGCTCATTTGCAAGATTCCGAAATCGAAGACCTGCTTTCCGCGGAGAAGAAAAGGGATAGAGACGAAGGAATTAAAAACGACGATGTACCGCAAGAGCAAATGGAAATACAAAAACCAACGGAAGAGGCAACGCCCATTTCCAGTAAACCTAAAGGGCATCAAGGAGATGAAAAGAAGGAAAAAGGCAAAGGTGATGACACTGCCATAACGAATATAGAAAAAATGGTTGAAAAACCGGATGACGAGAAAGGAACAGACGCGGACGACGGAATTTCTTCGAAAGAGGGAATTTCAGAGAAGGCAAAAGAAGTAAAGGATAAATCTGCTGATGGCAAGGAAGATAAAGATACCAAGGGCAGTCCTATCGCGGAAACAGACGTCGTAGGGGACGAGGACATGAGCACCATCCAAAACACATCCCAAGCAGAACCGTACAATGAAATGAAAAGGTACAAAGAGGATCAATCCGGTGATGAAGGGGGAGATAAAAATGCCGAACAGGAAATTCCAGTCGAAATTGATGGTGAGCCTGGAATTCCAGATGCAGATGAAAAAATTACTTCGCTTAAATTAAAAACAGATAAAGAGTCACCAGAAGCATCAGTTAGCCAGGAAGATGAAAAAAGTGATGGAGACCTCATCGAAGGCCAGTCTACAGAAGAGAAAGAAAAAAAGCCAAAAAAGAAACAAAAGGGAATTGACAACGTTATTAAAGGAGACAGTTCTGAAGAAACGGACCATCTCGACGGTATTCTAACAGGGGGTATCAACGGTCATCCCAGGGAAAAACACGAAGAAAGTTCACCAGAAGGCCACACTAGTGAAGGAGAGAAAAATGTAGAAGTTAATGAAAAACCAAAAGAAAAGAAAAAAAGGAAAAAGGGAAGAGGAAGGAAGGCAGTTAAACACAGCAAAGAAGACGAAAAAGAAGACAAAGTAGAAGAAACGGACGAGGAAGACCACATGAATGTTAAAGGAAGAGAATCTCCTATCAGCAACCAAGATCTTATTGAGGAGCTAACAGAAAATAACAAAATATTGCAAGATAAGTTCAGTCTCTTGTGTGAATTAGTGGGCAAAGGATTCGTTGATGAAATCCCAGAACTAACCGATGAAAATTACCGGAGGAGCCTAGACACACCACTAGACAGCGTACACGAGTTATATACCGAGAAAGAACAGCTCGCAAATGAGATTCAAACAATAGATTTGCAGATAAAAGAGCTTGCGGAAAGTGGCAGTGATACGATAAAAGAGCTCAACGAAGACTTGGACAAGAAGGAACTGGAACTAATGCATTCCTTAGAAGAAACTGAAAAACATCTTAAGAGGGACGAAGACAAGAAGCTTGTGGAACACCTACTGAAAGAGAAAGAGGACGTGTGCACTAAACTGGATGAAATTAATAACATTCTAAATGAGAAGAAAGGGGAAATGGAAGACTTAAGAAGTGATGATGGGCATACCGTGCCTGGTCTCATGTACAGGAAAGATGTGCTGAGAGACGATTTAACTGAAAAGACACGGGAACTGAATTCTAGTAGAAAACTGTTAGAAACAGCGAGTCAAGAATCAGAGAAAGAAAAAGAACATTTGGAAAACTCCATAAACAGTTTGAATGTTCAATTTGCCGCTTTACAGGAATTTACCAATTCTAGCCATGGCAACTCCCATTTAAGAGCAAGGCCAATGAATAAATGGGTACCACCCGAAATCGAGCATTTGCTAAATAGCAAAGCGGACGCAGAGCATGAAATAGGAGAGCTAGATAAGAAGATCGAGAAAGCAGAAAATGAAAACAACAAGTATCACAGAGTGTTAGAGGAACAAACAGATAGGTTAAAGCCATTTTACAGGAAAAAAGCCAGACTTGAGAAGGCTTTAAAATTTGTTAATCAACCAGGTGACGGAACCGAAGACCTGCCAACTAGAACTGCTGAAGAAATAACAGATGGTGCAGTCGATGCTGGTGAAAAAACCCAAGACGAGTTACTTATGGACGGAAATAAAGTAAATGTTCCAGATCAATACATCTCTAAAAACCAGCGAAAGATGGAACTCGAATATCAAATTGAAGAATTGAATGCTGCTATCAGGACTATCGGGATTCCATTTGGCCTAGATTGCGAACTCGCCGAGGAGATCCCCACAGTTGAGAAGCTGCAAATGATTCATGAAGCAAAGACGAAAAAAGAGGAAGACTTACAAGTTCTCGAAGCTGAAATTATTAACGAACAAAATAACTTAAGAAGAGGTAGTTCCGTTGACCCTGAACAACTCATTGAAAAGTTTAAACAAAATGAAAAGTTGAAGAAAAATATTGCCAAATATTTGGATTCTTCAAAGTTAGCGGAGGGAGAGCACAACGATGTAAAACAGTTACAAAGTATACTTTCTTCGAAGTATAGCCTCGAAAAACAGGCTCATTTGCTAGATAGGCAGATATGGCAAGAACAGAGCAACTTTCTTGAGGCGTTTCAGTTCAAGAGGACTGGAAAGGTAAATGCTGACTGTGGTTCTAAAATCAAAGAGCTCTTAGACACCAAAGATAAGTTAGTGGAAGACCTAGACAATACCAATGAAGAAATACTGAAAAATATAAGTACTGGTGGCTTGATGGGAACCCACGCTCAAGGTTTAGAGGAGTGTGTAGAGAGGAAGGTGAAACTGGAAGAGGAAATTGCCAGACTACAGGATCACATTGCCGATGAACCTGGCAGAGCAGCTGAGAGCTTAGTCAATATCACTGAAAAGAAATCGGACGTCAGTAAAGATCTGAAAGGCGCAAAACGAAAAGATGCAGATGAATTAAGTAGGGTGCAAATAGAAAGTAGCGATGACTATTGCCGATACGATCCAAAAGAGGTAAACGATACCTTTACCCAGGCAATTTCAACCCGCGGAAAAGAATCTGCGCCTATAATAGGATGGGAAGAACTTCATCAAAAACAACATGAAATGGAAGTAGTCCTCAAAGAGAAAGCAGAATGCCTAATAAGAGCAAATAGAGAAGGAAAAGACCCGAGTAGTGACGAAGAGGTGGTCGAAAGCGTCATTAGAGACAAAATATCAGTGGACAAGAAACTTCAAGAGGTTCGCGAGGAAAACAATAGCAAGGAGGCAGTCTTTCCACCACAGGAAATGAAGGAAAACGAGAGCAACCAAAGGTTACAAATGGCAGAGGTGAATGATAAACGTGGAGAAATGGAAGATAATCTTTCTATGAATGAGTATCAACTAAACACTCTATTGCAGAACGCTGGGTTGATTGATAATGATGTACAGAAGTTAGAGTCTCTTGTTATTGAAAAAGTCAAACTCGAAGGAGAACTTGAAAGATCTAAGTTGCTTCAAGACCTGTTCCTCAAGAAGAAATATTTACAAGAAAAACTTTGTAATGAACAGCAACAGAGTGATGAATGCCAAAGAAACGAGGAGCTGAGGAGTGAGTTGCAAAAACTGAATGCGCTTATCGATCGACGAGAAAAGGACGTAGAGAAAATAAAGACTAAGAAAAACGTCACTAAGGAAAAAGTCAAGCACCTTGAAGATAAAAAAGAAAAGTTGAATAACAAGTTGAAACCTCTCACGGAAAGTATCATTAAATTAGCAGGAGAAGTACAGGTACGCTTAGAGGATGCTAAGAAAAAACTAAACGAACACGAGAAATGCGCTGTTGAAGAAAGGCAAGCACTTCAAAACGAATTAGAGGCCCTTCAAGACGAAATTGACAGGTGGAGCAAAGAGGAGAAGGAAGTGGACAGAGAATTGGAAAGTAGAAAGAACGAATTAAGTGAAAGGAATGGGAACCTGTTAAATCTTGAGAAGTTGCTTATTGAGAAGGAAAGTTTAAGAGAATATCTAACCGAAATTGATGCAACACTTGACAAAACCGAAATGGATACCGTCGAGCAGGCGAATGTTACAAATGCCCAAGAATTGTCAGAAAGAAAGAATGAGTTAGAGAGAAAGCTGGACGAAATCAGAAATAAAAAGTTAAAGATTGATGTTGAATTTGAAACGGAAGAAATAAGCGAGGCAATGAAAGAACTCTTCCAAACAATGGAGAATCTAGAAGTAAGGGAAAGAGAAGTTTCTGACCAGATACGTGAATCGGGAATTTTAGGCAAGCTGGCGGAAAGAAGAAAAAATGGCGAGAACAAAGTATCACGCTTCTTTATCTACGGTATCTTGGAAGCGATGGGAAGGGATGAAAAGACAGTAACCGAACTATTAAAAGAAAAAGAAGAGTTGAAAAATGCTGCCCAAAAAGAGAGAGACAACGTTAATGAAGAGATGGCATTGCTGAAAAGCAAAGTTGGCAAAGATCTCGCTAACGCATTAATACCAGCTTCTATAAAAGCACAAACAGACAAAGAAAGCGATTCCCTGTCAGCAATAGACGAGATTGAAAGTAGAGAATTAACCATCAGTGATTTACTCAAAGATTTTGAGGTGGATAATAAGCAGCTAAGGCTGATTAACGATGAGCTAAGCTCGGAGTTAGAATCTCTTAAAAATAAAATTGGAGAGGAATTAGCAAACGAACTCGGTCAGTTTCTACCAGATAAACATTCGCCATTTTCCGACGTTGTTAGTGTGGTCCAACAGGATGAAAAGACGTTGGAAGATATACTGGAAGAACAGAATGAGAAAATGCACGCAATAGAAGACTCAGTCGGGAAAGATCTCCTCAGCTCAATTTTGTGGATGAAAGACAACCCTCGCAGAGTAGATGTTGTCGATACTCCAAGGATGCTAATGACCCCTTCTATAATGGAAGAGTTTGACGAAGATCTCGAAAATGTCATTGCTGTTTATGAAAAGGAGCTTAATAGTCTGTCTTGTAAGAATGATTTACTAAGGCAAAGGCTGGGCGAGGTCCTTCTACAGGACATCCTTAGTTTAAGCAAAAACACTGAGAAGCCTGTACTAGCATATGGGACAGCAGCGGATCCTTACTCGGATGGCACGGTGAATGAACATGAACTTTGCACGCTTAATAAAGATAAAGACGTATCAGAATTTAACGCTGATCAAGGTGCTGTCAAACTACCAGAAGAGGAAGTTAATGGCATCAATGTTAAAACAACTGATCCGGAAGCAGATGGACGAGAGGAAGACGGCATTGAGACCGAAGATGGACTAAGAAGGGGAAGCACACTGAAGGACTCAAAGGATGTCAAACTAATACCAAAGCATCAACAAGAGAGACAAGGAGAAGTCAAAATGCGAGGCACCGACTTTAGGAGAGGCTCTGGGCCGCTTCCAAGTTATGTTGAAAATAAAATTCCACCCAAACTTTATTACATATGTTTGCCATACTTTACTTATCCACATGAACAGAGCGTTTCTGCTTCAGCTGACGAGGAAAATGTCCAAGGATACTTAAGAGCGCCAAAGATAATGGAAGCTAGTGGCAAAACCCTTGGGGACGTTATAGCCCAGTATGAAAACGATCTTCAGCGAATACCGAAGGACTTGAACCCAGAAAGTTACGTCAGAGATTCTGACACGAGTACGGACGTGGAGGTTGCGATTTTTTCCCCAACACGACAAAGACGAACAAGTGCTACCCCACTAAGCACAGCTGATACACCTGATGGTACAATTCCCAATGACATTGTTGAAATTGACATGAAATTGCAAGGTATTGTTGAAACCCAAGACAAGAACCTAGGAATGCTTCAACTCCTGAAAGAAAGACTTGGGGAAGATCTTGTTGATGCCCTGATAATTGAAACAGATCACCCTATAGAAGATGATGTCCAGACTAATGGCAAGTTAGATGCACTTAAAATACCTGACAATATAGAACGTGGTGAGACAACTTGTAAAGAATTGGTAGGAGAGCCACCAGACAAAGATGCTCGCACAGAAATGGGAAAACATTCGAGTGGCCACGTAAGGCCGAGAAAAATATCAAAGGCCTCAATAGACAAACCAAAGGGAGGATCGATAGAGCGGAAAGAGGAGAAGGCAAGTGTAAAGAAAATAAAGGCACCCAATATTGTTCTTGAAAATAAAACAACCTTAGGTGACGTCATAGCGTCTTACGAGAGGGTGCTAGATTCATTGCAGTCTAAACTGGGGCCATCTCTGACTAGAACATTGGTTACAATGCAAGACCCGACTGCTCTAGAACGGGAAGATGCACATAACAAGGAGAAGGCAAGGAAAACAGAGGAAAAGACCTCTGATCAATACGATGTAAAAGAACATGAGAAACAAATAGTAGATGAGCAGGCTAAAGAAATTTCTGAAAAAATAATGGAAACATTGCCAGAGTGTGGAACTGGTACGGGAGAAAGGACCACTCAAACATCACTAAGAGCCCCTGATATCATGGAAACAAGTGGAAAGACTCTTGAAACAATCATTGAGGATTACGAAAAACTACTTGAAATAGAACTTAAGCAAATGGAAAATGAAGTAACTACATTAAAGGAAAGGCTGGGAAGCGATTTGTATAAATCAATTATAAACACGAAAAACAGGAACGACGACGTAGCTGTATCTGACACAGCAGTTACTTTCCCAAACGAAAATGAAACGTACTACGTAAACCCAGTGGCACTTAAAAGTGAATCTGTAGAAGGCGAAGTTGGCGTATCATCATTCGATCTTAAAGCAAAATCATTACTAGAACAAAAGGGTATGACTGTCGAGGATATCCTGAGAAGTTATGAAAAGCAGCTGGAGGCGCTCTCAAAACTAGTTCCCAACGAAGATGGGAAAGGCGACTCCATTGCGGACCTCGTTTCCAGCTACCAAGACAAGATTGACGACTTAGAGAGCGAAAACAAAACCTTTTCAGATCGAATTTCGAAACTATCTGAACGTATAGGACCAGACCTTGTGGATAAATTAGAATGCATGGAAGATGAAGACTACGACGTTAGAGAGAATGACGGCCTAAATGCACCAATAGTTATGAGAAAAGAGGACAAAACGCTGGAGAATGTGGTAAGGAATTACGAGAAAGAGCTCAGTGTTTTGAGAAACATGCTTCCAACTGAAAGCGAAGAGATGAGTTCTATTTCTGATATTGTCAAAGAGTATGAAGACAAAATTGATGATCTAAAGAACAGAAACAACGGCCTACAGAAACAACATGACAGACTTGTCGGGAAAATTGGCAATGACCTCGTAGAAGACATATTGTCACTGAAGTTGACGGAAGCCGAAACTGAGAGAGGAGGTTTAGCTCATTCAGAGTTATCAGAAAAGGAAGGCAATAATAACTTAAGGGAATCTTCTCGACTGAATGCCCCTTTTATTATGGATAAAGAAGACTCGACTCTAGAGCACGTTTTGGAAACATACGAGAAAGCGCTTGGAATACTTCCTTACTCACGAGGTGAAGTTAGTAGGTTTGGCATTAACCAAATACCCTCCCTTGAAGAACTCGAAAGAGAGAACAAAATTTTCAGAGACGCTTTGGGCGGCGGACTAGCAGCAAACCTGATAGCGAAAGCAGACGAAGGCGTTTCAGAAAAAGGTGAACTGAAAGTTTCGTCGAAGGAAGATGACAATGGTGAAAACAAACTCCCCTATCAAGAACAGGAAGAAAATGAAGCACCTTTTTCTAAAGACGAAAGACACCAGCTTAAGGCATTGAAAGTAATGAAAGAGGAGGACACTACAATCGAAAGAATCTTAAAGAATTACGAAAATGAGATAGCAGCGTTACATAAATTATTTCCCAGCGAGACAAATGAAGCTTCATCAGTGTCTGATTTAGTAAAGGACTACGAGGATAGGATAGAGGAACTGGAGAATGAAAAGGCTACTCTCTTAGACTTGCTGAGCGAACTTACGAACACTATTGGTCCAGGGCTTATGGATGAACTGCAACATCTAAATACAAGTGACAACGAACGCGAACAGACACAATTGGGAGGTGAAAAGCGTTCCGATCTAGCGGCACCTAAGATGATTAGAAGTGAAGACAGAACGTTGGAACAAGTTTTGAAAATTTACGAAAATGAGCTTGCTGCTCTACGAGAATTGACGGAAAACCATGGAGATATGGCCAGTTCCCCTTCAGATATTATTAAGAGTTACGAAGACAAACTGAAAGACCGTGCCAAAGAAATCACTTTTATAGAAAACAAGTTCCTTGAGCTGCAATCAAAGATTGGTAGTGACCTCGTGGACGAACTTGATAACCTTGAAATAAGAAAAGCTGAAAAGGACAACACCTTTCTCAAAGCGAGTGAGAAAGAGGACAGAATTGGCAAGAAAGAGGCAGTAAAGCTCAGAGCTCCCGATGTCATGAATGAGAAGAAATTACCTTTGGAAGACATTCTGGCAATTTACGAGGAAGATCTTTGCAGCCTTAAAAGAGAAAACAAAATATACCAGGAAGGCCTTGGTCAGAGCATTGCTGAGGAGTTGCTAGATTTGGCAAAGAAAGAAGAAAGTTCTCGTTCTAAGGATTTTGATCAACAGAGGAGCGGAAGCGGAGCGGAACCTAACGCGACGCTGATGGAAAGGATCAGGGACAATGCGATGAGTGCAATGAGAACTGAGGAAGAAGGTTATGAACTCATGAAGCAACCATCTAAGGAAGACCCTGCGTGCGCAGTAAAAGGTGATTTACCTTCAGATACGGGTGGATTAGAAGCTATGAATCTCTTGAGAGAAGAAGGTAACAATATTGAAAGAATACTGAATATTTACGAAAAAGAGATACAAGCACTAAGAAGGCTGGCATCTGAAGGAATTGGGGAGAAAATGTGTGTCTCAGACCTAATCAGAGATTATGAAGATAAAATCAATGATTTGGAAATGAAGAACTCGGTGTCTAAGGAAAAGTTAAACCGTCTTCAAAATCGAGTAGGTCAGGACTTATTTTACGACCTGGAGAATATGCAGTCAAGAGAGAAACCACAAGGAGACGAAAGTTATGAGGCTGGTAAAAAGTCTGATTTAGAAGCACTAAACATGATTATCAGTGAGGATACCAACTTGGAGAACGTCCTAAAAAATTATGAGAAGGAACTATCAGCTTTGAGGAAACTCCTTCCCATCCAAAACGATGAAGGAAGATCAATGTCAGATATCATCAAAGAATACGAAGATAAGATGGAAGAAATGAGAAGAGAAAATGAGCGTTTTGAAAGTGAACTCAAAGTATTAGAAGACAAGATCGGAGCTAATCTTCTTGCCGACATCAAGACCACCAGTTTAAGCGATGCTGACGAAGGAGAAAATGAAGGCGGACGCGACATTTTAGGAGAACTAAAAGCTCCAACAATAATGAAAGACAACGATCTGACTTTGGAAAATGTCATTGCTTCTTATGAAAAAGATATCGAGGACTTGTCAAGTGAGAACAAAACGTTGACGGACAATCTTGGCCCAGGACTTGTCCAAATGCTGCTAAGTTCGGCAGGTAAGAAAGAGCGACCGGCCCCAACTGGTTATTTTGCACCCACTGGTACAACCAAAGTTGATGATAAAGTTATAACAGAAGAGGGAGAAAGCCAGAAACACGATTTTGAACCTGAGGACAAGCAGGACGCAAGTGACATTAGAGGTCGGCCACTTGACAGAAACAATAACAATGAAATAAAATTTGGTACAGATCTGCCTCTTCGCGTTTTTAGAGCCGAATCTCTTATAAAAGATGAAGGGAAGACAATCGAGAACATCATTCGAGACTACGAAAAGAAGCTTGAGGTCCTTACAGAAACAGATCCTGACAATAAGGAGGAATTTATTTCAAAACAAATGACAAAGTATGAGGATGTTATCGAGGGTTTGGAAAACAAAAACAATAACCTCGTTAAAAGGCTGGAAAATTTAGAGAAGACAATTGGAATAAGTCTTTTGAACGCAATGGAGAAGATAGGACTTGAAGAAACTGAAAAATTGAAAGACAATTGTGATCAAGAAATGGACGATAATTTAATGGTTCCAGAAATTATGAAAAAGGAGGGAAGAACGTTAGAGAATGTAATAAAGGCATACGAGAGGGAGCTCGATGTTCTGAGAGATTTTATTCCAAGAGAGGATGGAAATAGAGGCGCTATTACCGACGTGGTGAAGGACTACGAAGATAAAATAGATAAACTTAAAAGAGAAAATAAGCAATTGACAGTTGACCTTGGAAGCCTAGAGGAAAAAATTGGTCGTGATCTTGTTAACGATATCAAGATGCTGGAAGGAACTGTCATCGTTGAAACCGAGGCCAAAGAGCTGAAGGCAGGTGAGTCGCAAAAAAACTTAAAGGTCACTAAAATCATGGAAGTTAAAAGGTCAGCGTTAGAAGATGTGTTGCAAACGTATGAAGATGCTCTTGGAACATTCTTAAGCGACGCGTCGAACTTCATTGATGGCCCTGAAGGTATTGTTTATGACCAAAGTAGCACAATGAATGAGCTAAAAGAAGAAAACGATATCCTTAAAAGAACTGTTGGACCTGCTCTTTCACAAAAGCTAATAAATATCGGAAAAGGTGGTGCTGAAGCTACCGAAGGCGAGAAGAAGGTCTCTGAGAATGATACTAATGTCGAATATGAACTTGACGGCATCACAGAATTAGAAACAGGCGTAAAACAACAGTCTCCTGCGCAGAATACGGTTGCAAAAGAGGAATTTAAAGTTGAAAGTCTTATCAGAGAAGAAGGAAGAACTATAGAGAATGTTTTAAAGACCTATGAAGAAGAACTTGAGACTTTGAAGTCAGTAGTTCTTGACGACACAGGACAAGCAGCGGAAACATTCTTAGACTTGATAAGAAAGTATGAAGCCGAGAAAGAGAAACTTGAAAGGACAAACAAGAGCTTGATAGAGAGGCTAGAATTCCTGGAGAAACATATTGGCCCTGACCTGATCAACGACATAGAAAATAAACGAAAGGTTCCTTTGAGAGACAACAGAAGCGAGATAAACGCTCTTGCCCTTATGCAAGAGGAAGAAAGAACTCTGGAAACGGTAATAAGATGCTACGAGAAGGAACTCGACGCGTTACGTAAAATGAATGTTAGCCAACAGGAGGAAGGGGATGTCTCAATACCAGATCTTATCAGTGGCTACGAAGGCAAACTAGATGATCTCAAGAACGAAAACAAGTTACTTAAATACGATTTGCATAAGATGAAAGACAAGCTTGGTAGCAACCTTGCCGAGCATATTAAGGGACTGGATGATAAGGCGGAAAGTGAAGCCGAGGCAGAAGACAAAGAAGAAAGGATGGCCTCATATGGCTCGTTAGAAGCTGCAAACAAAACAGCAGACGGGACACATGGAGAGGAACTGCACGAAGTAGTTGGAGAAAAGAAACGTTTACTGACCACTGAAAGCCAGGAGAATGACAACAGAGTGCCAGTCTCAGATGACTTAAAAGCGAAAAATTTAATTAGAGATAAGGGGATGACAATTGAAAATATTTTGAAGAACTACGAACAACAAATTGAAGCCCTTTCTAAACTAACTTCACAAGAGAAGGATTCGAGCTATACCATCGCCGATCTCGTGACAAATTACGAAAAGAAGATCGAAGACTTGAAAGCATCAAACAGCGTCTTAGATGAAAACATGGGAATCCTCACGGAGAAAATCGGAAATGACCTCGTGAAAGCCCTCGAAGGTGAATTGGGGAATGATGAAAAAAGAGATGGATATAGGGATTCGGTACAGCAGCAAGAAGACCGTGCAAGGTCAAGGTGGAAAGCATTTCAGAAGATCAAAGAAGATGAAAAGACCCTAGCCGACATCATAGAAAACTATGAGGATGACTTAGAAAGATTGCAAAGAGAAAAGAGAGCTATGGAGGCTTTGCTTAACAATGAAAAAGACGGACAGTCTGCCCTTGACGTAATATCCCAATACGAGGATGAAATTCATTGTCTCAAGGACACTACCAAGGAGAAAGAAAACAAATTATCGACATTAATTGCAAGAATCGGTGATAATCTTGCTACGGACATCCTCACTCTTCCTCAAGGCAAGGAACCAATCGGCAGTTGTTCTTTAGAGGCGCTTAGAGTTATGGCATTACATGGTAAGCAGCTTTTTGCCGTTTTAATTGAGTACGAAGATGACCTCATGAAACTTACAAGGGAAAACGAGACCCTTAAAGCTGTCGCGAGCAAAGACGAAGTAGACGGGAAAACAGTTACCAGTCTTGTTTTGGAATACGAAGATAAGATTCAAAAGCTAATAAAGGAGAAGAACGATTCCGAGTTCAGTCTTCGTATGATAACTGAGAAAATGGGTGAGCCTTTGGTAAATGAAATAACCAATACATGCAACGAAGATAAGCCCGCATCTGTTAATGCTGTTAAGATCATGAAAGACGAGAAGAAGACCCTTGCTGACGTCATAGAGAAATATGAAAATGAACTTGCTAAACTGGGCGCAATAAGAGATCTGGCCACCGAAGATGCAGAAACGAAATCCTTTATAGAAAAGATTTCAGAGTATGAAGATGAAATTTCTCTTTTGACTAGAAAAATAAAAGAGCAGACTTTGCTGGAAAAGAAGGTAGGCATAGAGTTTTCAAAACAGCTGGCAGCGTTGGCCAAATGTGGAACAGGGGAAAGCAAGGATGCTGTTTCTTTGAAAGCAGTGGCAATAATGGAAAGGGAAAAAGAGTCGACAGTCGCGGATGTTTTAAAGGAATACGAAACAGATTTGGAAAATAAAAATCATGAGATATCTGTACTAAAAGAATTAATATCAAGTGATATGCTTGAGATAGCAGCATCTCAAGAAAGCGAAATACATGAGCTGAAGAAAGTAAAAGAAATTCTGGCCAATGATCTTGATATAATCACCGACAAAGTAGGCAAGGAGCTAGTGAGAGAAATTCTCAAAAAAACGTCTGGACAACCAGAGTTCGAAAAAGACAAATTGTATCGAGATGTGGTCGAAAGAATGAGTAAGGATGGAAAACCACTTGAGAGAGTTATAGAGGAGTATGACCAAGAAATAAAACTCATGATGGGCAAAAACGAAGAGCTGATTAGGAAGGAGGGTCTGCTTACAGCAAAAATTGGTGAAAGGCTTATCGTAGAACTTCTAAGTTCAGACGTACCATATAATAGCACTGATGTGGAAATGAAACCACTATTTGCAGCATCAGAAGTGATGTTAACCGAAAAGAAAACTTTAGCTGAAGTTGTCTTGGATTATGAAGAAGAAATTGCTAAATTAAAGAGAGAAAATGGAGCTCTACGTGTATTCACTGAGGAATCCTCCCAGGACACTTCGGTCATTGACGCTATAACCAACTATGAGGAACAAATTGAGAAAATAGGGGGCGAGCAAAGAGAATTGATGAATCGATTGCACAAAATAACTCATCGGGTGGGAGTGGGGTTGACTAAAGAGTTGCTTAAACTCCCGGATGACGTATGCGAGAGTAAACCAGAAGCTACTAGCCAGTTAACAGCATTGACACTACTTAAGGAAAAAAACTTTAGCTTAACCGATGTACTGCGAATGTACGAGACAAAGTTGAGAGGCGGTGATGAAGTAGATTTGGGGCCCTTGGTTTCTAGAAATGTCATGACGGAGGACATAAAATTTGCGCACCTTGTCCGCCTGGAAAGTGAACCTCAAGCTATCATTTCAGGGGAAGAAAATTCTGAGATGTCTAGATACCTACAAGGAAACGAGTTTGATGGGGCCATTCCGCGCGATGGTAACGCTTTAAATACAGCTTTGTTGCAAGAACACGACCAAATGAAAATGCTTGAAAAAATAAACGCTGCACTCTCTGAAAAGTATGAACAGTTGTCAAGGAAAGTTGGCAAGGAATTGTCGCGGGCGCTAATGAGATCACCAGAGGATAAAGAACAGGAAGGGGAAGCAGCGATTACGACAGCTGAAGACCTCGATGCTTTCGATGACATAAATAAGGAGAGGGCAACAATAGCTGAGGTTTTAGAAAGCTACGAGAGAAGATTGAAAGGACCATCGCAAAGTGACGTTGGCACACTTGGCAATGGTCACGTCAAAGAAGAAGAGATAAAGCCTGCTCGGTTGGTGCGTGCTAATGAAATTGTGGAGGAAATCTGTGATATCAATGACACAGAGATTGTTAGTCATTACAAGGCTCTGAATGAGGAAGACGCTCCCGAAGTTCCGGAGTTGTGGGATATGGATATTACGTATTTAGTCGAAGTCGTTGAACACCCAGGTGAATCAGTGCTTCCTATCCCAGATAAGGAAGTGATCCACGAGGAAGTGACGAAAGTAGAGTTACCGCAACATGAAAGAAACCTTAGTTGTGAAAATCTAGAAGAACTCTTTGATAGTGAATTCCCAGTCGAAAACAAAGGGGGTACAAAACTGACAGAAACTAAAGCCGTGGAAGGCGAAACAATGGGTACTTTAGAGAGAAGAATCATGGAGCTTGAACAGGAATTAGTAACACAGAAACTGTTAAAGGAGAAATATGAAAAAGATGTCCATGATCTGCTCAAAGACATCGTTGACCTCAAAATGCAGCAGGTGGACGGCGATTCGAAAAACCTTGAAGAGACGCGGAGAAAGATACAAGAAGAGGTCCATCTGAAGCAGGATAACAAGCGGCTGCATGAAGAATTGGAAGATGAAAAGCAGAGGCGATTGTCCATGGAAAAAACCAAAGGCGATTTGTCAGAAAAGTTAGACAGCCTGATCAAAGAAAATGAGTTGCTTCGCAAAAAGCAGAGCGATGCTCAGAATGTGTCTGAAAATGAACGCGCTGAAGAAATCTGTCACATTGGTGAGACAGAAATGGCTAGCGATTACAATATTTCCCAAATTGATTTGGATCAAAACGACGAGAAGGAAACTGACAGCCGTGCGTTTACAGAATCAAATGACCTGGAACTTATTTCACTAGAAAGGCTTATTCCAGCGTCGCCCGTGAGTATCGAGCACCCTGTCGAGTTGTTGGTAGAGACCAAAAGACACCCACTTGAAGAGGAAGTAATAAAAGTAGAGTTGCCAGAGTATATGGATACCTTAAATCCTGACTTTGTGAAAAGCCTTTTAGGAAACGACTTTCAATTGGACGGGTCAGGGAATGTCTGCGAAATATCAGACTCGAAAACGACAGAAAGTAAAGGCGAGTTTAGGGGAGGAGAAAAACTCGAGACCTTTGAGAAAAAGATAAAAGAGCTTGAACAGGAACTACGAAACGAAAAACGTTTGAAAGAGAAATATGAAAAGGAAAATCAGGATCTGCTGCAAGACATTGTCGATCTAAAAATGAAACAAGCGGAAAACGACGAAGAAAGCCCTGCTGAGACGCGAACCAAGATACAGGAAGATGTCGACCTACGGCTGAATAATAAGCGGCTGCAAGAAGATTTAGCCAAAGAAAGAAAAAGAAGGCTATCCATCGAAGAAAGCAAACGGGATTTGCTAGACGAGGTGGACACTTTAATGAGAGAAAGGGAGGTATTTCTTCAACAGCAGAATGAGACAAAAATGGACGGGAAACTAGTGGAGGAAATGATCAGTTTAAGAAAGAAAATTGGAGAGCTGGTTACAAAGAACAAAAATTTAAACAAAGAAGTCGAAGAACTCAGAGAGTCAATAAAGGAAATGGAAGTATGCCACGAAGAGGAGAAAAGTCGGCTGCTGATGAATTTCGAGACAGAAAAGTCCGCCATGATGGACGAGCTAGTGACGTCAAAAAGCGAGCTTGAAAACCAGTTACAAGAGTTACTTGCAATGAATGACGATCTTAAAAGAACCATCAAAAGTCTTCTAGAGGAGCTCAAGGAATCAAATGAAAAGCTAGTAACAGAAGGAGAGAAACATGACAAAACGTTATGCGAAGAGATCAAACAGCACCATGCAGAGCAAGTCGGAGCAGCATTGCTGGAAGAAGTAGAAGAAAAGGATACAAATGCAGCCCACGAAAGAATGAAAAACGAAAACTTAAAAGAGCAACTCGATGAGCCGGAAAATGCCCTGCAACAAACGTTAAAAAGGTACCAAGGAGAAATTACGTCTTTGGAGACAGAAAGAGCCAAGAGCGACGATGAATTACGACAAGAAATCGAGATTTTGAGAACAAAGCTTGAACTGTCGAAAGCCTCAGCCGAGCAGCAAAGAAAAGATTTTGAAAACGTTCTTGCAAAAGAAAAAGAACGCATAAAGGATGACTTGGAATTAGAACTAGCACGGGAGAAGAGGAAACTGAAACTTGACTTTGAAGATAGAGAAGACTCTTATGGCAGAGAAATAAAAAAGCATTCAACAGATCTCCAAGAGCAAGAAGAGAAGTGGTATATAGAAAGAGAGGAAATGCAAGAACTCTTCCGCATTGAAAAAGAGAAATTACAGAAAGCTTTTGACGAAGAGCTTAGAAGTAAAATGGGCGAGAAAGAAGAACAAAACAGACGATCAAACGAGCAGATGAACCGCGAGTTTGAGAAAGAAAAAATGGAGATCAAGGCAACCATCGAGAAAAAGATTTACGAGCAGCTAATTGATAAAAATATTGCAGCGGAAACAGACTTCCGTGATGTCCTTTCCAAAATCCTACAAGAACATTCTAAAGAAATCGAGGGGGTAGAGGACGATATACGAAAAGCCGAGGAAAGGTTTCACAAAGACAGAAACAGGTTAATTGAGCAAACTGATAAGGAGAAAGAGGCTTTAAAGAAGACCCATGAAGAAGAAAAGAAAGCCCTGGAATCAGCTGTTCAAAATCTGTTGAAAGAGGTCGTAAAGCTGAAGCATCAAAGAAAAGAAATGCGGATGATTCACAAGAAGGAGAAAGAGAGCCTTGAGGAAATTTATGAGCGAGATCGAGTAAAGCTTAAAGAAGACTGGGATAGGTACAAGGAGGATTTACTAAGGAAAGTACAAGGTGAATTTGACTGCAAATTAGAAAATGAGACCACAAAACTTGAAACTAGGTTAGAAGATATGAAACGAGAGATGCAAAAGTCAGCACAGAGAGCACAAGAGCTGGAGGGTATTTTGAGAGGAATACCTCGTGAAAATGAGCAACGAGTATCAGACGGAGATTATAGTCAAGGAATAGTGGTGAAAGAAAGTGAAGAACAGTTGAAAGAAATAAAGTCAGCGAAGAAAAAACTTGAAGAGGAATACGAGAAGAAGCTCAAGGCAGAGAAACGAAGGTTTGAAGATACACTGCAAGCTCTCCGGCGTGAGATTGGAAGCTTGCAAGAAAAGAGAAGACTTATCCAAGACAAGCTTTACAACCAAGATCCATCTGTTGTGGACAGACATGTCATGGAAAAAAGTCTATCGAATTTCAAAATGGAGATGCTTTCTAAAATGGAGGAAGAAGTATCGCAAAAGATAGCGCGCGAGAAAAAACCGCTCGAGGAAACAATAAGAGAGCTTCAAGATGAGAATGAAGAACTTAAAAGGCAAAGATGGGAGCTAAGAAACCAGCTTAGGAGGGAGCGATCTAAGTTAGAGGAACAGTTCGAACAGGAGAGAGAAACAATGGAAAGCCAATTCTTAAAAGAAAAAGAGGAATTGAAGAACAAGTTGGAGGTTAGGATACAAAGAGAAATGACAAAGAGAACATTGGAAGAGAAAGTCACAAGAGCCCTCAGTCCAAGTTCGAACGTAAGTTTCATGAAGTTGATTGAAAACTGTAAGGCTCCCATGCATTGCTAACCGTGTCACAAACATATCATAACTCACTTTATATATCCGATTTCAACGTGTTGGTATCACTTAAATGTCTTGTCTCAAAGTTTGAATACTTTCTTCCCTCAGTTTAGATGTGAGTGTCTTTGGCCAGCCTCGACTATGCTTGACTACATACGGGTGGAGGCTAATGTAATATGTTTTGTGAATTACGGAGTAAAGTTCTGAACCTGAAGAAATCGATGGAACACGTTCTGCAAATTAAATGTTTTTCCATTTCTATAATAGGAGTCCCCATACAGTTCACAAGAATCACCTAGAAGACTGAGATCAGAAAACATGACCTTAAGAGACGATAAACATCGTCTAGAGTTAGAAGTGAGGCAACTTACCAGCAAACTTGAGAGTCTTGAATCAAGCTTCCAAGAAATGATGTCTTCTGAGAAGGAAAAGGTATGTTAAAATTAAAGACGCCAGTAAGAATTGGAAATTAAATCAGTTAAAAAACATTTCTATCACGTAACAAAAAATGATCAAATTAAAAAAAGTTATCGCACAAGTGAAGTTTCATTTTCTCATATTCCTCAAAATGAGTATTCTTGCATTGAGGTTGGATTTATGAATGACACCGAAATTCAAAACGGAAACTCTAAACGTTTGAGACTTTATTTTCGTTGTTTTCTGACAACAGAGACCCGAGCAGGTACAGCTGACGTCGCATGAGAGTTAGACACAGCTTTCGTTCGATTTGGAAGTAGATTTACGTTCTATAAATTTGTTCGTCTTTTAGGTTGAAAAAATGAGGAGGATTCAAGCAAAAATGCCCAAGAAGGTAACTACGATGTAAGAAATCCCGATAATTTAACATGACATGAGACCAAATGACGTTATCCCGCATGACTGATCAAAAAGACCTTTCAGTAACAGACTAAATCATAATTCGAAGATTTTGACTCTATGCAAGGATGGTTCATTAATTTTCCCAATGGCTTCAGTGGTTGTAGTGACAAAGTGTAGCTAGAATCGTTCAATGACACATGAGTAGAACTATTCACCTGTCATCCTGGTTTAACCAGGGTCGCTCGAAAGATAGTTGGCGCAGGATATTTACTTTGGTTATAACCAGAGTTAAGCCAAATTTAAACTAAAATTTCTTTGTTCAAAAAGTTTTACTGGTGGTTATAAAGTAATGAAGGAGTTTGACGCAGAGAACTAATTCGGCTCATTAAGAATGAAATGCCATATCTTGACAGTTGTCTGACATTTTTATCGTTAAGCGTTCACTAACCGCCAATTTAAGCAACTGAGCTCAGATACATTCAGATACACCAGTGGAATTGCAGTATGTGCCTGCCTATCCTTTTGATAAAATTTCATCAGTGAGTAGCACTTCCTGGCAATAAACATCCGAAGGATGTCAATAGTGGCGCTTAATCGATAGCTGACCTGAAACCTTAAACAAGCGCATGCGATGGAACCCAATCACTTATAAAAGAAAACGTTTCTCCTAAAACTTCAGACAAAATAGTTGTAACCCTTGGTTGATTTTCCCGACTCCACCATTACAAATTTGCACATCGCTGGTACTTTGCGAAAGCGCGCCCTAAAAGGCAGGGACGAGAGATCTGCACTGTTTATGTTATCTAAGAAAATCAGAAGTTTCCAAAGGATGTTTGACCGAGGCTGTAGAACTTAGAGAAACTGAATTTTGTTCTGACCGCATGGGCAACCTGTGGTTAACAACCTTCATTTTTATCCACAGGTCACCTTCTCAGAAGAAGTAGAGACCAGAAGCATGGACTATCCCACAGGTGACCAGAACGAGACTATACTTCAGGAATTAAGAGAAAGGGACAGTAAAGTTAGAGAACTCTTGGAGGCTAAATACTTTTATGAAGAGGTTCTCTCTGAACTCTGTGAGGAGGCTGGGCTCTTTGAACTTGATCAAAACGAAATTATCTAGACTTAGCTAATGCCAGGAAACAAGAGTCATTTTTCTGCCCATAGCAACCCATAATTATGTGTATACTTTTTGGTCCGTTTTGTCATACGTATGTTCATTTTGATACAATAATAAGGTTAAAACAACAACATCAACAACAACACCAAAACACAAACAAATTGAACTACATTGTGGGAATAGAAAATCCCCAAACACAAGCAAAAACAAGCAAAAAGAATACAGAAAGAAGGCAAATACAGTTGTAAGTGCACAGCAGCGGGAGTAAATGGGCGACAATAAGGTCATTGAGTTGTATGAACATGTCGATTTAATTTCATTTAATTAGCGCAAAAGATGTAATTCGCAGAACGGATAAACTAATTAAGTTGAGTAAAAACAATTGCAAATCGTTTGCACAAATATTTGGCTTTTCCCCCTGTAACATACTGCAAACAAACTACTTTATATTTTGCAGACATTTATGAAATACGTTATGTTCTATGTACACGTACACATGTATAAATAATTACGTATGATCGCAATGCAGGCATAGTTTTGGGCGGGCGAGAGCTGATTTTTATTGTAGACGCCGCCCTTTTTGTAAGACACCGCTTCCTTTGACTTTAAAAGAGCAAGTTAGGGAATGGTTAAAATAACAACACTTAGGTTAGGCGTTAGTTGCAACTCCCCATATCTTGCGGGTATTTAACATGGAGCGCGCACAAGCCCCGAAGAAAACAACTTCAATACAGGCTTGGTTTCACCGAAACTTTGACGACGCGCCAAATAGGATTTTTAAATTGCCTAATGGACATTGTCAAGTTAATATACTCAAACCTTAAGGGGGCTTTGAATGGCAATGTATGAATTGGATACGAAAATGGAAGTTTACGTTTTTTCATCCAAATAAATGCCTTTTTATGTTTTAATTATAAACGTTTCTGTCAAGAAAATGGAAATTTCCAGTTTCCCAGTTACTTAAGCCTTTTTGATACCAGTATACCAGTAGCTTCAACAGATTTAAAGTGGTACTGCTTACAAAGAGGCTTAAACTATGAAAATGATGGGATAAAATTTAAAAGAAAGTGATAAAAACACTGTTAACACATTCTAATTAAGTAAATGCACATGACACAATTAGAAGCAAATATTAATATGCTTAGGCACGATGTGCTCACACATGCAAAAATATTCCGACCGTTTTGTAGTTTAGAAAAGATTTTTGTAAATTACGAGTTTATACAATTTGAAATAAAGAAAAAAGGTGTCAAAGTAAACCATTAAAAACTCTAAATATGCCTTATTGATCACCACACTTTAAGTCCAGGAATTACGGTATGGCTTAATTCTGCGCACAATTTCATGTGTCTTGGAGTGGAGTAAAGTGGACAAAAAAGGGAAAGAAAAGGGAAAATCACATGAAATCACAAGAGACACAACCATCTCTTGCCTTGCAGAGACATTTTCAATCCTAACAGCACAAATTTATTGATCTTACTCTCCTTATAACAGAAAACAAGTGGCATTTTTGAACATGGCAACAGCACTAAACAGGTCAACTATTGAGTTAAGTTAACCCTTTTTTTCGTTGTATATCGCTTGAAGTTTCTTCTTCTCTACCTCTTCAGACTAACTTGTCGAGACACGTCACAAAAATACCTATTTGTCATCTTGACAAAATTCACACAACTAATTGTTCTAACTGTCGTTATAAGGGAAAAAGAGTGGCATTCATTAACACGGCGACCGCAATAAATAGGCAATCTAAGACCTATAGTTTTGGTAAGGTTTACGCTTTTCCGTTGAGTATCTACTGAAGTTTCGTCTTGTACAACTCTTCCGACTACTTCGTCGGGCAGAACTTGTTAATACACATCACAAAAAGGCTATTGACAAAAACGCACACTGCCACCACGTTGGCATTTAGACCGAAACAACAATGACTAGGGGTTGGGGAGGTGGGGAGCTTACTTAGCTCTGTTCAGAGATGATAACATTAAGTTATAAATTTGAAAATGTATGGAATTGACTCAAACGTTTTGTCCGAGGTTTAGTTTTCCACTCTCGCTACAGTTCATGAGTTCACCCAGTCCTTTTAAAATATTTTCGACCCAAAGCTTGTTCTACGGTCAATCCAATAAGTAAATAAATGATTCCGTTCCGGCAACCCGCTGTTACCAACTGTTGCTTTAAAGGACACTCAATTTTTGTCCGCAATAACAGGATCTGAATTTAATCTACAAGGGTTTATTCTAGAAGCAATTTAAGAGCTGTTCTTAGCTGCCACAGGTGACGATAAAATTAAATTCAAGGAGCTCACTACGATCTCGTTCTAAGACGTAAACACTTAAAATGCAAGAAGTCTATAATTTATGGCCTGCAGCTTTGAAAACTTCAGGTCATAAGCAATTGTCCTTTATTTCAAATCAAGTATTGGCAAGTAATATCAAAACATCAACTGGTGCTACTATGAAACTTTAGACTATATAAGACAAAATAAGGTCCCGTCATAGAAATAGCAGTCGTTCAACAATCCACGGAAAGATACTTGGTACAAAATGAAGTTGCTTCCGCACTCTTAAGTGTCCCTAACCGCATTTTATATTAAAATCGTCCATGGCATGAAAGTTCGGCGAAATTCTACCTGCTGTCGATTATTCTCATTCAATGAGCAGCGAAATATGGACGCTTTTGTATTATTAATTTATAAATAACAGATACCATATATTAAGAACAAATAAGACGAGTGTACAAGTAACTGCTTCCTTTTTGCGTTTCAATAGAAAATCAAAAGCAATAGTTACACTTTGTGCTGAAGTTAAATCCTCCCTTGACAGTACGTTTTTTCATAACTGTACAGCTAGGACTAACAGTTATTTAAATTAAAGTAAAGGTATTCCTGGTATTACATAGAGTTGTAAATTTTGACGATCAAAATGTTCTCCTCCTATCCAGAACCTGCAATGTGGGATTAAAATATTAAAACAAATTACCCTCGAACGCTTGTCTTTAGCATAAAAATATAAAACTTATGGAATGGATAACAGGTTAATGTCTTGTGGGATACGCTTGCTGGCATAGCAACGTATAAACATTTTTGCTGGTGGCTGGTGACTCGCCGCAAAAACTGTAAATCTATTTTGTTTTATAGAGGCTTTAAAATGAGGAATGAGTGCTAAGAGCAGATCTAAATTTCATGTACAATCTGCAGTGAGAAGGAAGAGGGAACGGTGAGATTAAGCTCGAAACTAGCTTAAAAGTTTCCTCACAATCAAATCTAAATCTAAATCTCCCCCGATGCGAATCTTTGTGTGCGGTTTAAGTGTTTTCAAACAATAGACATAATGATAGATATAAACTTGAAGGTTAATTAACAGAAGAACGCTACTCCTGAAAGGAACTTTCTGGGGAAGTCAAGTTGGATGGACAAATTTCGATAAGAGGAAAATATACCGCTAAAATGACCTCCCAGGAGATTTCATTTTCAGAGGGGGGACAAATTCTGGAGGGTCAGATTGAAATTCAAAATGAAGGATACATTCAGATGACATCTGACGCCATGGCCGCCAATATGGACCCTCAAATACAATACATCGGCGAGCAACAAATGGGCTCCGTAGAAATGAATGGACAGGAAATGCTGATAATGCAAACCGAGGTAAATGGTGAAGAACAGCTAAATACACAAGGCGGAACCTACATGCAGATGACTTCACAAGGAATAGTTATGAACGAGGAGACATGTCAGATGCAATCACAAGATCTTTCTCAAAAATTCATGTTCGACGGGCAAATAGGGCAAGGGCAGCAACTGATCCTCGGAGAAAATTCTGGTCAAACAGTCGGAGGAGGGTTTGAGATGCAGGGCACATCAATGGAGGGAGATGGAATGATAATGCAAGGAGTGGCCCAAATACAGATGCAGCAAATGTCTTTGCAAGGCGAAGGGATAACCTATCTCGGGGGAGGTGTGGTTGAAGGTGAACAGTTTCAGCTAAGTGAAATGTCGGCAGGTGAGATGTCACTCGACATGAATGGACAGCAAATGCAGGCACAAGAAATGTCTGTGCAAGGCGAGGGAGTGTTATATTTGGAAGGGGGTGTAATCGAGGGTGAACAACTTCAGGGGACTGAGATGTCAATGGGAGAACAAGTACAAATGGAGATGCAAAATCAAGAGATCGGCTTTGCCGAGGGTGGAGAATTTCAGACGAGCGAAATTTCTATTCAAGAAAATGCAATTGTGGAAGAAGGCGGAATTCAAGAAGAGCAGTTTCAGATGAGTAACATGTCCATGACACAGATGCCACTTGAATTGAATGGGCAAGAAATACAGATGCAAGAAATGTCTTTGGAGACTCAAAGTCAAGAGATTGCCATAGGCGAAGGAGCAGAATTCCAGACTAGCGAAATTTCAGTTCAGGAAAGCAGATTTGTGGAGGGAGAAGAAATTCAGGAGCAACAGTTTCAGATGAACGAGACAGCGATATCTGAAATGCCTCTTGAGATGACGGTGGAAGGCATGCAGATTCAAGAAATGCCATTAGAGATGCCAAGTCAAGAGATTGGCACTGTTGAAGGGGGAAAACTTTTGACAAGTGAAATCTCAGTTCAAGAAGTTGGATTTATGGGAGGCGAAATTCAGGAGCAACAGTTTCAGATGAATGAGATTTCGATGTCTGAAATGCCTCTTGAGCAAGGTATACAGATGCAAGAAATGAGGCTGCACGAAATTCCACTGGAAATGCAAAGTCAAGAGGTTGGCATTGTTGAAGGAGGAGCACTCCAAACCAGTGAAATGTCAGTCCAGGAAGTTGGATTTATAGAAGGTGGCGAAATTCAGGTGGAACAGCTTCAGATGAGTGAGACTTCGATGACAGAAATGCCAATCGAAATGAATGCGCAAGAAATGCAGATGCAAGAAATGCCATTGGAGATGCAGAGTCAAGAAATTGCCATAGTTGAAGGGGCAGAATTTCAGAACGGTGAAATTTCAGTTCAAGAACTCGGATTTGTGGAAGGAGGCGAAATTCAGGAGAAACAGTTGCAGATGAGCGAGACCTCGATTTCTGAAATCCCTCTTGAAATGAATGTGCAAGGCGTACAGATACAAGAAATGACGACGCAAGAAATACCATTCGGAATGCAACTTCAAGAGATTTGTACTGTTGAAGGAGGAGAACTCCCTAGTGAGGTCTCAGTTCAGGAAGTTGGATTTGTGGAAGGAGGCGAAATTCAGGAGCAGCAGTTTCAGATCAGTGAAACTTCGATGTATCAAATGCCACTTGAAATGAATGGGCGAGGGATACAGATGAAAGAACTGACAATACAAGAAATGTCATTAGAGATGCAGAGTCAAGAGATTTCCATAGTCGAAGGCGCAGATTTCCAGTCCGGTGAAATTTCAGTTCAAGAAGTTGGATTTGTAGAAGGAGGCGAAATTCAGGAGCAGCAGTTTCAGATCAGTCAAAATTCAATGTCGCAAATGCCACTTGAAATGAAAGAGCAAGGAGTACACATGCAAGAATTGGGGATGCAAGAGATGCCATTAGAAATGAAGAGTCAAGAGATTGCCATAGCTGAGGGAGCAGAATTTCAGAACGGTGAAATTTCAGTTCAAGAAGTTGGATTTGTCGAAGGAGCCGAAATTCACGAGCAACAGTTGCAGATGAGTGAGACTTTGATGTCTGAAATGCCTCCTAAAATGACTGGGCAAGTTATGCAGATACAAGAAATGCCATTAGAGATGCAAAGTCAAGAGATTGCAATTACTCAAGTAGGAGAAATTCAGGAGCAACAAGAAATGCCATTGGAGGTAGAAAGCCAGGAGATTCGTATGTCTGAGGGCGATACGGGACAAACAGATGGGCTTGAAATAGTGGAAATAACATACCAAGAAATACCATTTGATAGCAAGGAAACACAGATGCAAGAAATCTCTATACAGAAAACAACGGAAGAATTGCCTATCCAAGATACCTCGATACAACAGACGGGAGTGCAAGAGATATCAGTACATGAGATGTCTGCGCAAAAAATTCCTGCGCACGACATGACAATCCAGGAAATGGCAATGCAGGAAACGCCATTAAAAACGGATGAGACAAATATCTTAAAAGAAGAAAAGATGCATGAAATAGATACCGACACGCCATCGCATGAACTGCAATCTAAGGAAAAGAGTGGTGATCTAGCCGAAAAAATAGGGGTGGAGCCATTCCAGGCAGCTGAAACGGACATAAAAGAGATGCCATTAGAAGAAAAAACTCAAAACATCACCTCCCCTAAGGAACAATCCTCCGTAGATGAAAAGCCTCTTCAAGAAGTGCCATTGGACCTAAATCAGAAGCATATGCAGGAGATGTCACCTCAAGAAATGCTGTTAGAATCACAACATGAAGCATTACACATTTCATCCGCAGGGATGACAGCTCAAGAAATACCATTAGGGAATATTTCTCAGGAGCTGCCGATAAGCAAAAAGGCAAGTCAAGGGAGCGATGCAAATAACGGGAAAGCCAGGAAAAAAGTAGAAACTACAAATAAAACAAGTGAAACAATACCCTTAGAAGACCGCAAAGAGGACGAGTTGCAAGAACAATTGTCTTCCAATGAGACCAAAAACGGAATTTTAACACATGGGATTGTTTGCGACCATGACCTATTGATAGATCAATTTCTGGAGAGGATAAGTCGACTTGAAAAAGATAAAGAATACCTACAGGAGCGCTATGAGGAGCTACGGCAAGAGAAAGAAACGACCTTTACTTCACACGAAGACCAGCTAACAACACGAGATGAACATCACCACTGTTGCAATATCGTTAAAGACTATAGTAGTTTGATAAATTACATAACAAGTCCACGTGAAGGTATGTCTCAAGACCGCACTGACGGACGTTGCTACGTTCATAATCACAGTTGTCTTACTCAAGGCGAAAGGCAGCATTTTGAGTATTTGGATCAAACGACTGCTGATTATGAGTACTATAAGTCTAAATGCGAGCAAATAAAACGCGAGAGGGATCGCTTACAAAGGGCCTACGAGACTGAGAAGAGGCAAAAGGAAGACATCGAGAGGGAATATCAGAATGAAAACGACGAGAAGACTTACCTGGAGGAAAGATACCAAGAAATGCTTGACAACATACAAAGGTTTGATGAAACCATACGTTGTTTACGAAGGGATAATGAGCGTTTGCAGAAGAATTTAAATGACTGGGCAAACACAAGAATTATGACGCAGACATCAGATATAGACAGAGTGGCGCTAGAGCAAAAGGGTGGCGGTGCAGGAATAGCTGAATACAAGAGAAGCATAGAGACACTGGAAAAGGAGAACAACGAGTTTAGGACAATACTTGAAGTTTTGAACAAAAAGAACGAGAACCAGCAAACTCTAAAGAACATTGAATTTGGTTTGGCAAGAGAAAACGAGTTCATTCAGCTGAAGAAAGATAGAGCAAGATTGGAGAGTAGCCTAAAAGACTTGAAACGAACGAACAAACATCAACAAGAGAGGATAGAAGAGATAAGAAAGGACTCTTCCGTAGAGATTACGCGCCTGAAAGAAAACTATCGTAAGCTGGAAAGATCTTTGAAAGAGAACGTGCGACTCTTGGAAGAGAAGGATGACGAGATAACTAGTATCAAGAAACGACATTCTGAGGAGATGCAAGGGATGCAAATAAAACTTCATACGGAATTTTCTGCTTCACTTCTGTCAAAGAATAAAATCAAAGATTTGCAGTCTAAGATAGAGCGACTTGAGGAAGACAGAAAAAGACTAAGGGAAGATTTGAGGGCCTCATCTGTTAACACAAAACATCGATTAGCTGAGGTTGATAAGGAATACCAAGATATTGAATTTATTCATCAAAGATACGAAGAAGAGAGGCAAAGTAAGATTAGGCTGGCGAGTGATATGAAATGTTTACTTGGCGATATTATGGAACTTAAGGAGAGGAACCAAAGACTACAAGAGGATTTCAATCGTGAAAGGATGGAAATCAAGGGAATGCTTGAGAAACAAGCTACCGAGATTACAGAAGAGTATCTGGCGCAAATAAACAAGCTCCAGAGATCACTTATGGAGGAAACGAAACGAAGAAAGGAAACTGAAGCTGGTAGCTATGGTTTGATCAGCAACCAAGGTAATGGCGCGCACCTTATCGGCGGTCAGAGAGAATTTAATGGAACAGCAAGCTGGGGTAACACTGAATTGCAGATACAGTTGAACAACGAGATTCGACAAAGAGAAACCCTTGAAATAGAAAATAAGAAACTATTATATAAGATAAACGACATTTTATACAGTGGAGGACAAGGAGGAGGAGAAAGAGAAAATCGCCATAACGAAGACACCCTATATAGTGGTAAGAACAAGCAGCCCCACTTGACTCAAAATAACACAACAAATACTTCACGCGAAAGGCAGGTTAATGATAATAGGCAAAGGGAATTACAAAGTGAAATAGAGGAACTTCAGGAAAAGATAGATGACCTTAAGAAAGAAGTCAAAAGAAACAAAGATCTGAAAAGGAAAAACGAAGAACTCGAGGAAGAGGTTACGCACTTGAGTCGCAAACGTGACGAGCTTTTGGCCGCTCAACGAAATCTAACTCGAGAGGTCGATCATCTGTCTCGTACACTGGACGAAGTGGAGAGGCGCAACCGAAAGCTTTCAGATGAAACTGAACGATTTATGAAAAAAATACAAGACATTGAGGAGTCCTTCAGACAGGAAAAGATGAGGCTGACAAGAAGTTTCGAAAGCGAAAAATCACAAGCTGTGGAAGAAGTGATGAAATTGAAGGAAGCATGTGAAACGAAACTTCGGGTTGAAATAGACACTACAAGAAGACTCGAAGAGAAAATCCTGCAACTGGAGGAAAAAATGCCGCCAAACGTTTATGTGCCAACTGGAAGTTTAGAGACAAGTTCACTTCTTAATGACACCCATTCGTATACCCTTTCAGGAAATGAGAGAAGTCAGTCAGTTAACACCTACAGTGACAACTTAAAACGAGAGGTGAAAAGGCTAGAGGCTATCGTCAGAGATGTAAACAACAAGCACG
This sequence comes from Porites lutea, assembly GCF_958299795.1. Classification (NCBI taxonomy): domain Eukaryota; kingdom Metazoa; phylum Cnidaria; class Anthozoa; order Scleractinia; family Poritidae; genus Porites; species Porites lutea. The sequence continues at coordinate 18,062,769 of NC_133205.1, read as the reverse complement.
CAGACGACCTCAGAAATCTCGAAATACAAAAGCAACGAATGTCAGAAGAATTTAAAAGAGAAAAACAATCGCTGGAGAATTTCTTTCAAAAAGAAAAAGAAGGTTTGAAAAGGCGACTTCGAGATTCCGAGAGCAAAGTTAATGGGGACGGAGTAATAACCTATCAAGACCTAGGAGAGGGAGGAAGTCCAGGAAGACGATCGCTAATAGGTCGAGGTCTGGAAGCTGTTGATGGTGGGCTTGTGAATTATCGGGAGAAAGCGACAGAAGGGGATTCCGAGCACACGATCCAAGAGATGCGAAGAAAATATAACGATGAGAAGAATGCCATATTGAACCGAGCCTCTAAGGAAAAGTCAGAATTAGAGGATGAAGTTAGGGAAGTTAAAGAAAAGCTAACCCGTTATCGTCGACAAATGGACGACGAGTTGGATGACTTGAAAAGGAAGCACAGAAAAGAGGTAGATTATCTAAATGAAAAGCTCTCTAAAGAACGAGCAGAGTACGACGAAAAACTGCGCACTAACAGAAACATTCCAAACACCAAGACTGGACATTTGACAGGAAACAGTCAATATAGCTTGGAAGAACAGAAGGATGTAAGAGGAGAGAAAAGTTTAAAAGAGGAATTGGAAAAGCAAGTATCGGTAATTACTTCAAAGTTCCAGAAAGAAAAAAGCAGCCTGCAAAATGATAAGCGGAATTTAATGGAGACAATCCACGCTCTCACAAGGGAGGTGAATGATCTTAAATGTTATAAAAGAGAATCCAAAAATTGCTACAAGCAAGAAATAGAAAAGCTTTCACGAATTCACGAAGTTGAAAAAATAACTATTCTTCAACGAGCTTCAAGAGATAAAGAAGAGGAAACTTCGCGAATTAAAATGGATTTCGAAGAAAGGTTGTCTTTAGAAGGGAAAAAGTTGCAGTCAATTATCGATGACTTAAGACGCAAGGTATCAGTAACAGAGAGAAAGGTGAAAGATATGGAGGTGCAGCAAAAGAATGAGAAAGTAAGGTGGGACGAAGAGAAAGCTGCTACCGAAAGAATACTGAACCAAAGCCGGGAAGAGCTGAAGATTACTCTCGAACGTGAATATAGAAAAATGTTAAACGGAGAAAAGCAAAAATTTGAGGAAACGGTCAAGGCGTTAACGACGCAAATCTCTTTCTTACAAAATCAAAGGAAAGAAATTCAAAAAACGTTGGTGAATAACGAGTTCTCAGGAAATTGTAAGTTAAATAGTGAGCAGCTCGCAAGGAGTAGAATGGTTATTGAGATGGAGCAAGAATATTTGGAGAGATCGGAACGCGAGAGGCGACCAATGGAGGACAAGATTAAGGGGCTTCAGCGAGAAGTCAGTAAACTTCAAAGGGAAAAGACGGAACTAAAAGCAACACTTGAAAACGAGAAACAAGAACTCGAAGAGGATTTGGAAAGAATGCAGAGCGACATGAGACGAAAACTAAGCAAAGCGAGAGAGGAAATGGAAAGAAAAACTGATGCATTCAGCAAGAACTTAGTGGCAACCAAAGAAAAGGATGCATTGGTGAGTAAGATGGTATCGCTAAACACATTCATTCCCTACCACATTTAATTATACACGATAATGACAAACCTTTTTTAACAATAGCGCCAGGAGGGTGGATATACTTTTCGATGGTTTTTATTACAAGTGGCCTAATACTCTATAGATCTATCCCGAATTTTACGTGGTTCTGCACTGCTCCTCTTTCTGTTTATTGCAATCAGTAAGGCCCGTTTATTATCTGAATGAAAAAACACACAAACAAACAAGAAAAAAAAATTAAGGGAAAAATGTGTAACGATGTGTCACTTGTTAGCTTATTGGTAGAGCTCTCCACCGGTATCGCAGAGGTCTGAAGGGTTCGAATCCCGTACAAGCCTGAAGTTTTTCAGGCTTTCTTTTCGCATCTGCAAAAGTTGCGTATATAACTGCGATGATCATCCTTCATTTAATTCGTCACTCCGCAGTTCACATAATTATATGATTTTCATAATTTCATGACTTCAAAGTGCCACTTTGTTACAAACTCTTGGAATTCGATAATGATTCCGAAATAGTTATTTATACATGTCAAAAGACTTCTAGTTCCATACCCAGAATAAGCAGTAGTCTATCTGCTGTTCCTTAGAGGTACAGCAGATTAAAAAAATATATATATATTGGTAGTGGCCTACAACCAGCTAACAGTTGCCTCTATTAATTTCTTCAATTAAACTCCCCTTTTTTTGCATTTCCTGACAGATGAGTTCGGACTTGGCATGCTCTTCACGCCAAACGTCTACAGAATCAGAGGTCAGCAGGTATAAGGACCAAATAAACATGATGGAACAAAGGAATATGACTCTTAATGCTAAAACAGAAAGGCTTGAGAGAGAACTCAGAATTATGGGTGATCGACTGAAGACCTTGGAAACACGCAATAGGGACTTGGAGGCAGCCAACAGGGAGGAATGGGTAAGGCGTCTTGAATATCATCCTTTCACCCCTCCACTATTATCATCATCGTTATCATTATCACCACCATCAACACCATCATTATCGTCATCATCATCATCATCATCATCATCATCATCATCATCCTTATAATCATTTTCTTTATGTCTGCTTGCTATGTTTGTTTGACTCTACGGTTACAGTTTTATGTTTGGCGAGAAGACCTCAAGAAACAAGCGAGTTATTGGCCTGACAACCTTCATTCCCAATCGATTTACAAATGGCTGCGGCGCATTTGCATCACGGCCAAATCAAAGATATATTAGTAAAACACCTAACATCCTTTCTTAATGCTAAGAAAGCTTGCTCAACAGGTAATTGATACTGAGAGAGGATGTAGGACCTTGCTAGAGAAAAGTAAATTTCTGGTAGGATAAGAACGCGATCGACAATTGCCGCCTGTTTTGTTGTACGTGACTAACAAAGTGAGAAGCAATTAACTTGTAGGCCAGAATTGATTATAATAATAACATGCGTTTTGAAATGAGTTCAAGCATGAACAAAGGATTGTGTCGCTTGGGGTAAGCAATATCATTAGGTGAAATACGCATACACAGAGACACAATTTTGGCGCTTCTAAACTAAAGTTAGCGCCAAATAATAATACTAACATAGAGGGGAAGACAGATTGCATGACCACGAATGCTAATTTTACACTGTGCGTTGCTTTGACCAGTGCTTATGCTCAAGTCGAGCATTTCATCGCTGGAACATTGACATAGATATAAGCACTAGGACAAGAAGCAGAGTAGGTTTTAGTTTTCTTACATTGCTACTATCATTTTTTATTATCACACAAGCATCTTGAGGTTGTGTCGCTTGTAGCGACTGGGCTTGAAAAAACACTTTACCATATTAAGATCACAAACATAATGGCATTTATATTAATATAAATTACGATCAAAATCCAGGGACCTTTATTATCCTAACTGACTCTCAAAAGGTCCTCAAATGATTGGTGCTTACTGGGTCTTCGATGTCATTTTAGTTTTTTTTTTTATTCAGGTTCTTTATTTTCTTAAGATTTTTCCTGCTTACAAAAAATTTTATTGTTACTGACCATTGTCTAGCTAAAATTACCTATCAACAAGTTGCTTTGTTTTTACAGAATATGTACAGGAATGACCTGCGACGCTCAAGTCTGGGCTACCTGAGAGAATCCGACATAACAGGTGGAAACGATGTTTCACTGGGTTCAAATCTTGTCGGCTTAAGATTTGAGGGCAGACCGTACCAGCCACAATATTCAGCTAGGATAAGCAACTCTAATGCAGGCCAATCCTTGACAAGCATAGGCCAGGCTTACGGAGACATTCTTAATAGGGTTCGATATACAATGCAAACGACCGGAAGCGTTTCAGATGCCCTTGGAGGTACCACAGTGGATACTGCCGGGTTTTCGAGTACAGGATTGGTCGGAGCTACAGGGATTGCGTTACGACAAAGTGGACCTGTAGGAATTAGTGATTTGCGTTACTCTGTAACAAAGCCATTAGATAGCAGAAACATAAATAGCAACGGAAGTATGGTTGGAGGTACAGGTGAAGCAGTAAAAAATTTATCGCCTGGTGGAGAAGCAAATCACCAGCCGAAGGCCTAAAAACCCACAAGAATTTTTGAAACGACTGTTAGGAATTCATAGAAAATAGACACCATGTTAGTTGAGAAAGCCCCTTGCTTAATGTGAAAACAAAAAAGTAAGAAAAACTACAAGTCAATGTTTAGTGGTATACAGGACTATTTCAGTCACGTTGCAGTATTTAAAGGGGAGGCAGTGGGTAGGGGCAATTACTTTGATTTTAATATGACAGGGTTGAGTGACTATTGGACTTGTTAAAAGTATTAAAAAAAAAAAAAACTTCAGTATCCTCCCTCAAGGAAACAATACTGATTGCTTTGAGTGTTTTCTTCTTTGAGAAGAATATTTAAACTGCTAATTAAAAGCTCCATAACCTTTGCAAACTCAGCATTGCGTCCGTAGGACACTTAATTGTGAATTATGCTTTAAATTCAACTTTGTTACAAGTTTTTGTTTGAATGGAAAAGAAAATGGATCTAATCCAGTGCTTTCTCGTGCTTAGAAGTGTACAATTTTCTTTTGGAAATTACTGACCACGACTGCTAGGTTGCGCAAATGTAATGTTCCAGATGCTCATAGTTTATTTTAAGTCACGACAGTAAGCAATTTATCATATCAATATTAACCTGAGGGGAAAAAGCTGTATTATTAAAAGTATCAGATACAAATTAAGCCAGCAGTATACTGCATTTTTTGTAAAGCATTTTATCGCTTCTTGAAATCGTTCCTTGCTATGCAAGCTATAGTAAATAAACACCTTAAAAGCCTATGTGGGAAAAATACACCCATTTTTTTTTCAGGAACTAGGTAAGACCGGAGTTACTCGAAAAATGGTTGTCTCAAACTTAGAGTTAAGCTTTTTCCTTCAGACACATGTAGCAAGATCTTTAAAACTGTTTTCAGTTTTAAGTATTTTACACAGGGTGCCAGTTTTGCTAACTCCGATTATTAAAAACTGAATCATTGGATAATGCAATTCTAGAGCTTTGATTGGCTTAGCCATCATGGTATATGAGCCATTATAACACGCTCTCCAAATATGGTAACTGTACGCGTCAGCTCAAAATAAAAAAAAAACAAGCTGAAAATCGGTTGTTTCTACAAATAAAGTTGGGAAGAATTCTCGATATTTTTTGACCCTTTTTTCATAAAACAATTATTCCACTCGCACTTGTTGGATATGAGATGATTATAGCCAACTAGTATCCAACGCGCACTCGTGGAATAATTGTTAATTAAACCTTTCACTCATAAACACGTCTTGACGAGGTTATCGGTTAATATAACTCAGTTTTATTAAATCTGCGGACGAAATTCTATGGTGTTACCAATTAAATAAAACATAAAACTTCTTGTGTACTACTATTAATTTGATAGGTTTGTACGAAAAGAAATTTGAATTTTTTTATGGATTCTTTTTTCTTCGGTTACTATTAGGAATGAAGTGGTTAACAATTAAAAGCAGTTTAGAAGTAGGTTTAAGTTCTAACTTTGGGTTATTATTAAAATAATTGCTTTCGAGTAACTCGGCCTCGCGCTGTACTGAAAGCCATTTAACAAGAGTGCCTGATGCTTTGCGTGCCCCAACTATTATATACAATACTCGTCAAATTTCGTTGAAACACTAGACTGAAACTGAGGATTTTTCATGTCTTGCCTTCTCAGCAACCTTATTTAACTTTTCCCTGTGTGTAGGTCTTCTCTCCCCCAATGGTGAGATTCGCGTGTATTTGCAATTGGGTGATACGTGAATCAACGTGACGAAGCGTTTCAACAAAATAATGTGACGAGTATTGTAGTCACTTTTGACTTCATGATAGTTTTGAAGGAAGGGAGCTGTCAATTGAAAGTTCATTATTTCCTTTTCGATAGGATGTATGGTTCTTCAACTACAATCATTAAATAACTGTGGCCCAAAATTCTCTCGCTACTTCTGCCTTACATAACAGCGACTGACTTCTACGTTTAAGTTAAGGTTTCTCTAGTAATTTATTATCAATTACAATGTATTAGGGTATTTAAATATTCAAAGTAATGGTCTGTTAAACGTTATTTTAAAATTATAATGAATAAAGGGTTTTATTTATTTGTTGATTGAATTTAATGTCCATCAAAGATGTTGGAATAAAAGAACACCTCCACCACTCTTGCACTGTCTGTCTGAAAGAGGTGGACAGAGAGCTTCTTTTTTGGACAACGTATACAATAAAAATACCTTTTCACAGATTTTGCAACTGGGCCTAAAACCTTTCATTTGAAGACGGGATTTTTAAGCTGCTTCAACAGATTTTTCAGCATTTCTTTGTGAAGTAAAAGAGCCTCTTGTATCTATGAAAAATGGCTTTCTCTTTCTCTGTCCCTAAAAACGTTTGCAAAATTTAGCCTCCTCATTTTGCTTTACTTCTGAGTCCCTTCACAGCAAACGCTCACTAAGTACTGCATAATACCCGTGCTTTGTTAACGAAAGATTAGTTTTCTAATATCATAGGCGACAAATTACTCCCTAATTTTGGCGGGAAATTTAAGCGTTTATACTACTACATGAGAAATTTCTGCAATTTGATTGGCTTAGAGCAGTGGTATTTCAGCTTAATTTGAAATACCTACATGTGAAAATTACAAACCTTTTGCGGGTAGTAGTATAAACAAATAATAGCATGATTTGTACGTGACATTTGGCAAAAATACCAGTCATGATATTTCAAAATAGTGTCAAATTTCCCTCGCCTAACGGCTCGTGAAATTTCGTAAAACAATTTCGAAATATCACTCGTGGTATTCATGCCAAATATCACTACAAATCATGCTATTACCTATACTAATTTGTAATTTCACATGTGAAATTACAAAATTACCATGGCAACCCTTCCGTACGTCTCAGTGTCAAGATGGCGACGAAGTTTTAAAATGCCGTGAATGAAGATGTCAGGGCACAAAAAGACGCTTTAGAAAACCTGAACACACAAGAGAACATCAAGAAGGATTCTAACAGGTATTTTGCCGAAAAAGTCTGAAAAATAGCTTTAAGAGCCTCAGGACTGGTTGAATTGAATCTCTTAAATTAACTGGGTTACCACTCCACTTCGCTGACCATTAAACCTAATCTACAGCTCTAAGTATTTTTGGAGGGATTTTTCTGTCTTTATACTCAAGTAGGTTATTTGCTGTTTACGGTGGTAAATGTGTGAATTTACGAGGTTATAAGTTTGGAAAAGGCTTATGACAAGGCCTCTCTTTAATCCAACTTCAAACTTTCCTTAAATAGCCAGTACACTGTTTTTACCAAATATAAAGACTTTCCTGTTGGATTTTTCCGACCTGGAAATTAATGACCACTGTGAAAAATTACTACATTTTGGGGAACCCGTTGGCAAGAGCAGAATATCGAAAGAACTCTTGATCTGGATTTTAATTCTAACGCTTAAAATAACTGAAATTGTTCAGAATATAAATTCATTGTTGCTTGGTAACGACTGTCATTAAAAATCCACGCTTACCTCCCAGGAGTAAATATAAGGACAATTAGCCAAAAGGCGGTCTTGATTTGGCCTGTGTTCACACCACACTAACCAAACAACCTGTTCCTGAAATTCAAGAAAATAAATATTACTCTAAACCAAAAAGAAAGCATTTAGCTGTCTCGTGGACTTATAAGAATACAAAAAAACAAAAGCTTACTCGATGAGTTTAAAGGACAAAATCTGACTTGCAATAAAACATGTATATGATTATTCGAGATGAAAGTAACAATATGCAACCTCAAGTAGCTGGTGGTTAAGAGAACTATTAATCTCCCATGGCTTTTAAAATAAGTTGCAAGGGAATCAAATATAAACCAAATTAATTTTCAGGTTACAATTTCAAAATTCGATACAATACTTAAAAGTCATTTATAAAATAACTATACGTTTTTCTGTTTGTGCCATTGTTCATTTTGTTTTAAGTTTTCCTGTATGTTTTAGACTTAAAACAATCACAAGCGCATCTTGGGCAAACACTGTGTGACCTGTTCTACAGAGATGCAAATCTGGACAACGTGATAGAAAAGACAATTCTCATTGGATGTTGCACTGTATAATCTGGCATTGCTTCAAATGATACCACTAAATTTAAAAGACCTGTTTACATTCTGCAAAGAGAAGGCTTTCACTGTCTGTTAGTTCAAGAACGGAAAAATTGAGTCGTTTTTCTTAGTATTAATCAATTGTCAATCACACGGGCTATGAAGAAGCCCATTGTTTAAAGAAGGTAAGAATCCACATTTTAAAATAGCATCTTCAGAAAAAACAAATTTCAAATACCAGTATGGTCTTATGCGAATTTGAATCATTAAGGCTGATATCTTACTTTAAAGCAGACAGTTTTTGTTTGATGTGCAACTTCTGGAACTAAATGCAGTTAAATATTTTTTCCCAAAAAAGTTTCACATCGATCGAAAACATTGTTTACTCAAGAATCAAAGATTCTAATTTTTGGTTTGTTTATTTTAACTGGTGGTTAAACCTAAAATTCTATTTCGGTTAACAAAGAATTAACCATTAGTGGCTCTTCTACTTGCAAAGCTAAGCTTTTAGTAGCTGTATCATTTTACTGAAAAGAGGTAAAAAAGGAAATCGATAACCCAGGCTACGTCGTTCCTCAGACATTTTTAATTTGAGCTACCTTTAACGACCAAAGGTTTATAAATAACATTGATTTCACTGTTACGTTTATTATAACGTGAATTGCACTTTGGGAATTGGGAATTGACACAACTGATATTGTTAATATCTTGGTAGCAATGTCCCTATTACTTAGTCCTTGAATCAGTTACCATGACCACAGTGGGTGTCATAAGATGTAAAGTACATTGTAGACTACAGCATTAAACAGGAACCCCCTTCAAGTGAGTTTCTGCGGTTCTGAAACACTTCTCATCAACATTATTTGGACTAAACAAGAACATTCACCTTTAGTTTCAGGGTAGACAACATTCTTATACATTTCCAGTTTTGGCATCACCTTGTCTAAAGGACAGTTTGTCATCAACGTAGGCACCTAATTAACACTTTCTGAACAGTTTTCCCCCATCTCTGACATTGCTACTTTCGGCCTTAGGTACATGTACCATTCACAGTTCTGTTGCACTGTTGCACCTTTTTTCCACATCATTTAGCGATAGAGGAGTTTCAATTTTCCCGTAAGGAGTAAATAGCTGTTTGGGAAATTGGTGGTACCATTGTACCCAGTACTTTTTGCTGGAAGGGCCGGGTTGTTCAAAGCTGGGTTAAGATAACCCAAGGTAAGTGCGAAATTGTAATTCAAAAATGAAATCTTACAGCGCTTTTCACAAACACGCGAACTCTAAAGTTCAAAAGCCGCCTTCACAATTGCGTTTTTCCCTGCTGTCATTATACTTACCATCACAAGCAACGAACCTTGAAAACACTGAAAATGGATCGAAATCCACCAATCACAGATCACAAACCATTACCTTTTGAACCTGTTTAAATGAATTAAGTTGTTTCCTAAGAGGTCCGTTAAGATGATTGACGGCACCGAAAAACGCAAACGTCAGTTGGCTTTTGAACTTCAGAGTTCGCGTGTTTTTGAAATCCGCAGTAAAAAGTAAGTTCAGTTTCATTCTTTTTGTCTACAAATTGAAGATCACATGCTCTCAAAAGAAAAGAAAATTATCCACGAAAATGCTTTCCGTTTTTTTCTTGGATTTAAGATTAACCCCGGGTTAGCCCTAATCGGCCTTCGAACAACCAGGCCCACGACTTAATCTATGAGGCTTAAACCGATTCAGGCACAATGCAATCGATTTTTATTATTTTTGTTTTAATAGCAATATCGCACGAGGATGTCAGGAAACGAAATGCAAGTTCAACCGATGGCTGACGGTTGGGGAAGCCCATATTATGCTCAGCCTATTAACACGACGATGACATCCACCGAGATGCCAATCAATAATGGAGGTTCAAGTTGGGAAATGGAGGTTGTGGGAACTATCCCAACAGATAACAGCGCGGAGATAGAATCTCTTCAGAAAAGGATTCGTCAACTAGAACAAGAAAAGAAGAGTATCAATGACATGTACGTCAAGTCCGTCAACGAATATGAAGTGTCAAAAACAAAGATCATTCAGGAATACGAAATCAAGATCGGACAACTTAAAATCGATCGGGACAACTGGCAAAAGAAGTACAATGAATCGCAGAGAGAAGTACAGAGGCTAAAGCAGAAGATTTCTACAATGGAGATAGAGAATCTAAGAATGATTGAAGACGTGAAGCGACAACTAGCGAACAAATGCAAGATGGAGAAGAGTGAGATGGAAACCAGATTTGAAACTGAAAAGGACGAAATGCAAGACAACTACGAAGAGCAAATAAAGATGCTTCGAGCGGAAAACGAGAGTCTTATGCAGACATACCAGAAGAGTACGAAAGATTATGAGATGAAGATTGTACAAATACAGCAAGATTACGAAGTGAAGCTAGGCCAACTTAAACTTGACAAGGAAAAACTGGAAAAGAAGAATGCTAACCTCGCTACTCAGATAACGACCTGGCGCGAGAAATGTTCGGCTCTTGAAAAGCAGTATGAAGAAATGCTTGCCAACCTGAGAATTGAGTTGACAGAGAAGTTCCAAGCAGAAAAGGGTGAGTTCGAAGCCATGTTCTCTAAGGAGAAGGACTCGATGATAGAGATACATCAAAAAGCTATCGATGAATACGAGCTAAAGATTACGTCGATTAATCAACAGTGTGAAGAAAAGATAAAAGAACTTAAAACACAGAAGGATAAGTTGGAGGCAAGTTACAATACGTCTTTGGACGAATTAGCGGAGTTGAAAAGAAAGTGCAAGGAGCTGGAAGAAAATCACAAATCGTTGATGAAGGGGCTGCAAGATAAGCTTAAGAACGAATACACCCAAAAAGAGAATGAAATAGAGAGTGAGTTTGATACTGAGAAACAAGAAATAGTTACAAAATACAAAAAGATCATTCAACAGAATGAAATACGAATCAAGGAGTTACAAAAACAGAACAAACTGGTTATTACGAAACTGGAGACTGAGAAAACGCAGCTGATAGAGAAATACTCTGCTGAAATTGAGTCTTGGAAAGAAAAACTTGCGACCCTTGAAAACCAGTACAAAGAGGAAATGAAGGTCTTGGAAAAAGAGTTAAACGAGAAATATGAAAAGGAGAAAGAAGAATTTGAAGCTAACTTCGTCAAAGAAAAAGACGAGCTGATAGAAAGTCATAAGACAACGGTTCAAGGTTACGAAACTAAAATTACCAGTATCCAACAAGAATACGAAATAAAAATAGCTCAGATGGAGAAAGAAATAGAACGGCTTGAAGAGACGAACAAAAGTAACATTGGGAAACTGGAGAAAGAAATTGAGGAAATTAAACAAAAGCACGAGAAAGAACTCAAAGAAGCCAAAGAGGAAATGGTAGAGAAATGCAACAAGGAAAAAAGTGAAATCGAGGAAAGGTTTGTGAAAGAAAAAACGACGTTGATTGAATCACATACGACCGTAGTGCAAGAGTATGAAGAAAAGATCACTGCTTTGCAAGATGAGATGGATGCCCAATCGCAAAAGATGGAAAGTGAAATTAAGGAGTTGAAGGAGTCGCATCAGAAGGCTTTGGAAGAACTGAGGCAAGAAATGGCGGAAAAAGAGAAGGAGTACAAATTGAGCACAAAGGAGCTGAAAGAGGAAATGACACAAAAATTTAACAAAGAAAAGAAAGACTTGGAATCAAACTTTTTGAAACAGATAGAAGAGTTGAAAGCATCCAATAACGACACAATAACAGCTTACGAAGACCAAATAGCCGAAATAAAAGAGAGGAACGATAAGAAGATTGCAGATTTAGAAGTTGCAATGGAGAGTAGCGAGGAAAAGTACAAAGAAAAAATCCAGGCTTTAAGAGACGAGCTTTCGAGTTGTATTGACAAGTACGAAAAACTCGTAAAAGACACGAAAAAGGAACTACGACAGAAGTACGAGAAAGAGAAAGAAGAACTGGAAAACGAGTTCACCGAGGAGAAAAACAAACTAACCGAGGCTCACGAACAAACCGTGAATGAGTTCGGGAAGAAAATTGCCGATTTGCAAGAGGAATTGAATTCAAAGGTGGAAAAAATGAAAGAAGAACGAGAATCCTTAAGGGAGGAACATTCTAAAAGGGAAGACGAATTGGTAAAACAATGCAAAACGATAGAGGAAACTTACAAGGCAAGAATCACAGAAATTAAAACAACTTTAAAAGAGAAATGTGACAAAGAAAAAAGCGAGCTGGAAACAAACTTTGACCAAGAAAAAGAACAGTTAGTGGAGAGACAGAGCGAGATAGTGAAGAAGTACGAGATGAAGATCACAGAATTGTTACAGGATTTCGAAAAAAGAAATTCTCATTTTTCAGAAGAGAAAGAGAAACTTGAGTCACAAAAGAAGAAACTGCAGGCGCAAGTCGATAAACTGCGGAAAGAAGCTTTGAAAGCAAGGGAGCAGTACGAGACAAATATGACAAAAACAAAAGAGGAGTTAACTGGCAAGTTTGAAAGGGAGAAAGCTGAGACCGAGGCGCAACTGAAAAAACAAATGGAGAACATGAAGACACAACTTAACAAGAAACTACAGCAACTGAAAACAGAAAAAGAGAGTATGATATCGAAACTGGAACAGGCGGTGAGAGATCTCGAAGCAAAAATCAAGGAAGTACAACAAAGCTATGATTTGAGGATAACCGAGTTAACACGAGAAAACGACAAAATAGCGGAGAAACGCCAGAATCTAGAAATTCAAAATGCAGAGAATGCAGCAAACCATCAAGCGGAAAAATCTGCGCTAAAAGAAGAAATTATCAGACGTGAGAAGTTGATGGAAGACAACAAGAATAAATACGAACAAGAATTAATGAAGCTCAAAGAAGTAATTTCGAAGATGAAGGAAGATCTAGAAGATAAAACAGCACAACTGGCTTTGACAGAAAAGGAACTTGAGCGAGCGCAATCAAACCTTAAGGACAACCAAGATGGCTTCGAATCACAGATAGAGTCCCTGAAAAAGAAGATTGCTGAAATGGAAAAAGAAAGGAAAGGTCTCTTTGAACGTATACAAAACCTTGAATCAACGAAAAGGGGAATCATTTCTAGGTATGAGGAACAGATTATTAAAGTCAGAAGGGAGATGGAAACGAAATATACAACACAGGAATGGAAACTTCAAGAACTTCTCAATAAAGAAGTGCAAGAGAAAGGCAAGCTGAATGTTCAGGTTGTAGAGCTTTCCAGTGAATTGACCATGTGGAAAACAAAGTACAAAAATCTAGAAGAGGAGTATAAAAACGGTCTGTCAGGCATGAGGAACAGTCATGAGCAGCAAATGAATGAGCAAGAGGTAGCGTTCAACAATGAAATAACCAGTTTAAATAAGAAGTCAGAAGAACAAAAAACAATTATCGATAAGCTGGAGAGAGAGAAGCAAGGCCTTGAAGTGGCAGTGAACGACCTCACTGCAACTATAAAAACACTTGAAGAGCAAGCGAGCAAGCAAGAAGATGAATGGCAAAAGCAATTCCAAGAGGCAGAAAACGAGATAAAGAAGCTAGAAGAGGAAATGTCAAAAATGAATAACGAAGTAGAACAACTACAAGTAAAATTAAAAGAGGCTGAGGAAAATCTTAAGGAGACGGAATCGCAAAATGAAGCTACGTTAAACGACCTTAATTTGAAAACTACGGAGTACGAGACAAAATTGAAGGCTTTATTTGAGCTAGAGGTTTCAAACCGTGAGATGGCCAACGAACTTGCTCGTTTACGATCCCAGATTGAGGGACTAATGAAAAAGGAAAGCAAACTCAACCAGGAGAATGGCGATCTAAAGTTGAAAATTAAAGAGATGGAACAGCTCAACAAAACGCTTACACGAGAGTTGGAGTTAATGGCCAAGAAGGTCTCCCACACAGAGGAGAGCAGTCAGAAACAGATAGACGAGCTCAAGGAGAATATTGAAGTAGAAAAAGCAAAATGTTTTAATGAGAAGAAAAAGCTGAGTGAAGAAATACAGCAGTTACAAAATACCATTCGAGAGTTGGAAAGCACTTTGCGAAATTTAAAAGATTCCATCGAGTTTCTTAATGAAGAGAAGAGAAAAAGCGAAGATCGCTTCAACTTTGAGATGCAAAATTTGCAGGAAAAGTATGACAATGAGCTAAGAAAGGTTGGAACGCTGCAAATGGAATTGCAACAGAAGTCGTACACCCTTGAGGAAAAAAGCAGAGAATGGAAGCGGAAATTTGATGAAATGGTATACAAGCATCGAGAGGAACAAGAGACACTTGAGAAAGAGAAAAAAAAATTGGAGGAGGATTATGAGAAGCAATTGAAGGACCTCAAAGACGAAGTAGCTAGCGAACGGGAGATGTGTGAAAGAAAACTGAGCCAACTTGATCAAATGTACAAGCACGAGATTAACTCGGTTCGTTATGAGCGCGAGCAGTACTTCAGGGAAGTAACCAGCAAGGAGATAGAAGAAATAAGAAACGAACTAGAAAAGGAAAAGGATAAGCTGCAACAGCGAATGCTTATAGAGAAGAAGCAGCTGATCGAAGATTACAACAAGAAATTACAAGAAGAGAACCGTAAGTTTACTCAAAATGAGGATAAGCTGAAGTCTGAGATTACGTCTCTAACAAGGATCAAGTCTGAACTCCAAAATCAAGTGTATGATTTGCAAAGGAAGATCGAAAGGACCAAGGAGCAATTGACGTACCGCTTTGCTGAAGAGCGTCGTAAGATTGAGTACCAATTAGAAATGCAACTGAGAGAAGTTAAGGAAAAACACAGACTGGAACTTATCGAGCGTTCCGAAACAGAGAAGCTAAACACAGAAACAAAAATCAAATCTGAAAAAGAGGAATTCGAAGAGAAAATTCGTCTAGAATACAAGGCTTCGATAACAGCGGAGGTATCATCTCGAGAGAGGCAGCTACAAGAGGCTCTTTTCAAATTAGAACAGGAATTCCGAAGTGAGAAAGACAAGTTAATGGAGTCGGAAAGATCATTGAAGTTTCAAAACGAAGTGCTCCTAAGGGACAAAGAAGCTTTGCTTGAGCAAAGTCAGAGAGACAAGGAAGCACTGGCGAAGAAAATGGAACATGACAAAGAATTACTAAGTGTTTCAATCGAGGCCATGAGCCGAGAACTTTCGAAGATGAGGGAGGAAAAGAACCAACTCGCCAGTTCGTTTTCGAACGAGAAGAGAGAGCTGGAGAAGAAACACGAGGCGGAAATTACCGAGGTAAGAAGAAGGCTTGAAAGAAACAAACAGGAGCTTGTAACAAGAATTCGTGAAGAAAACAATCAAGCCACACAAGCCTTCAAGCGAACGACGGACGCAACAATTGCTGGGTTAAAAGAGAAACTTGCCAAAGCAGAGCGGAAGATCGCAGAAATGGAAGAACACTTTAAGAGGGAGAAAAGCAAACTAGAGCATCAGTTTGAGCATGAGAAAATGGAACTGGAGCGAAGAGCACAAAAGCTTAGCCAAGAGCTCAAGGTTATTTTGGAACAAGACTTTTACAGGAGAGCCCAAGAAGAAAGAAAAGTTCACGAAAACGCCCTCTCAAGCTTAAGAGCCGAAATTGTAGAGCTTAGGGAAAGCAAATCTCGGCTGGAACGAGCGCTTTCAGAACAGCAAAAGATCGCCTACGTTCTTGAGAGAGACATCAGTTTCCTTAAGAGCGAGTCACGAGTGGCAAGTCCAAGAAAACTGGAGCCGAGTCTCCTTGAGCTAGAGCTTCAAGAGTTAAGGCATAAGAATGAAAAGCTTAAGATTGCGACAAAGGAGGCGCAGTTTTACAACAACGAGATCACCCAATGGGGAGGTGGGAGGAACTGTCCAGTTTTGAGAACTGCCCAAGAACTTAAATCTGTGGTTTCAGCTGGAAAGCCCTCTCCGTTAGCTTTCTTTCCTTATGGCCGTGGAACACAAAAGGTAACAACAAAAATCATTCGCGTAAGTGTTTTAACTCTACACATGTTTCGAGGCTGAGAAAGCAACTTTAGGGCATGACAACCTGACTATCAGTACGATTATTTTCTGGGTTAGTATTTTTCATGGCTTTACTAAGAAAGATAGTCTGATTAAAGGTGGACACGACCATGCCACTGAGCCTTAATTATTTGGCTCACTCTACGCGACAAGATTTTGAACATGTTCTGCAACTCTTGTTATATTTCATACATGCATCATTCGAAATATTATACTAAAAGACTATTGGGACACCGCGTTTTGTTTATACCTCGTCGCCAAGACTTACAAATTGTTTGATACCCTAAAGGTTAGCTAACTTTAAATTAGTGTTATCGTCAATTTACGAAAGGGGGATAAGTTGTTAGAAGTATGGACTTCTTTATTGAGGCTGTGTCCCTTCTTGTTTTGTCTTTATGCAGCCTTTAGTTTCAGCTGAAAGGGAAATTTCATACGGTTATGAGCCCACATTCAGCACCAATGAAATGAGCAACTACAGGCCGGAACAACAGGTGAATTGGACCATTATGCATTGTTTCGATCAGAAAGGATACAGTAAAAACCAGCATATAAGAACCCAGTGATTTAAGAACCTACATGCTGAAATTTGGCATTTACATAGCCAAAAATATAAAAGAACCTGTTCATCCTGGCAAAGAAAAATAGGTTCTTATTCAAAAAAATAACTCCCTCCAATTTTAGTGGTCAAAATCCTCTATTTTATTGTGTGAGAAACTTCTGACAAAAGTTATTGTGTATATGTTGATTTATAATTGTTTGGATTTTCACTAGAAATATGTTTTCCATAAACTATTAAGTATTATTTAGAAGTACAA
The DNA here is from genome assembly GCF_958299795.1 of Porites lutea. Lineage (NCBI taxonomy): Eukaryota > Metazoa > Cnidaria > Anthozoa > Scleractinia > Poritidae > Porites > Porites lutea. Next base: position 18,045,795 of record NC_133205.1, on the reverse strand, counting down.
TATTTCTGCCAATAGTTACACTATGACAACCTCTGAAAAGTAAGAACCTATTAAGAACCTAATCAGCCTAAATTATGAAAAACGACCCTAAAATATAAGAACCTGTTCAGTCTGACCTCGAAAATTCTCGGTTCTTATATGCGGTTTTTACTGTATTCGTAGAAACATGAGTGAGTCGTGAACACAGTTAAATTCGTTTGATGTACAAGGTTAACACCTATGACCATGATTAAAAGCAGATATTGTTTAAAGAGCACTTGGTCTCTGATTGGGCTGTTCGCCATTTCACCTCTTATTTTGGAAATGCTGATTGTATAAGAATTCACACTAATCTTACAAGCTGACTCCACCCGCGTCAAGCTACTTACATTACAATGATCTTAGTAATGTACCATTTAGTATGCATTTCACTTGTTTACAGAAGTGCCATAGTTTCATTCGGTTACACTAGACTCTAACAAAGATTTTGAAACCAAAAACAAGCAAAAATATACTTTAACATTTTTTGTTTAATTTTTTATGGCTCGGCCAAAATTTCTATAACCAGCTTGATCTCATTAAAGCCAACCAACCACTACGGTTGCAAATAGGCAATTCAGTCATGAAGAAATGCCAAATATTCTTATCAAAATTGTGCAAATAACGCTATGCCCGCTGCTGTTTCTACTTTTAAGGCCACTAAAGTTCCTGCAGAAAGGGAAATAGCCTATGTTGATGAGTCCACGATTGTCACCAACGAAATAAGCAACTGCGGAGAGCAACAGGTGAATAAATCATTACCTTAGTAATACCTCAGTAGCAGAGATGGCGACGTCTGTCCCTTTTATGGTAATAGGGAGCTTAAGCAACGGCGTTTTTGAGAGACGAACGCCAACCGGAAGTGGACTTTTTCATACTTGGGCAATGTTTTTACCAAAATTTTTGGACAAATTGTCTGTTTAAGAATAGAGTGTATAGAGTAAAGAAACACAGCAAAACAAATGTGGTAGTGTCGACACACATTGAACGGTAAAAGGTGCGTCCCTCAAAAACGCCTTTGCTTAAGCTCCCTAATTCCAAATGACATTCGTTACTTTCGCACGAGGAAACTCGTAAATTCTATATATTTTGTTGTTACTTTGCAGAGTTCTATTCCGGATTCAGTTTTTGTTGAGCAAAGAACATGGGACCCTCAATCAAACAACAGTCGTCTGGAGGAAGAGTTAGAAAAGATGGGAGAAAGGCTAGATTCCTTGGAGGACAGAAAAAATGATCTCTTACAGGAGGTGAGCATTAAATTAGAGAAACAACTTGTAATCTACTTACTTACTTACTAACTAACTGATTGACTGACTGACTGACTTACTCACTTACGTAGGCCGATCTCCCGATGAAGACTCCATGACAGAGTCTTTCCACACATTTCTATCTAACTGCTGACCGAAGTTACGTTGATATGTTTGTGGGATTTATAACGAAAGTCTTAAACATTAAATTGTTGGATATCGTTGTAGCGTCTTTCTTCAGAGTTAAGTAGTACGATGCTACAGCATTATTGACAATGTCTACTCTACTTTAACAGGTCGATAACGATATGATTCAAGCAGGAATTACTTGTAATCGATCGACCAGTACAACTAGCGTGTATACCAGCAGCTATCAGCAGCGATCACCTAGGTCGCCTAGACCTAATTTCTACAGCTAAGGTTGTAAAATGCACCATTGTGAACAAAAGTAAGTACAGCAGTATGCATTTACGGAGATTTCAAGTTTGTCCTTTGCAGTTAACTCAGTTAGGCACCGTAATGTGCATACTCCATAGTATGTTATGATCTCAGACCCCTTGCATAAAATGATACAATGGAATTAAGAGAACGCGTAGGCAGTAGAGCGAAACTTTTTCTTTGATTAAGGAACTCCTTAAAGTTTATTTCCCAAGTAAATGGGAACTAGCCTACTCAAGCCAACGAATACAAAGAAGTTAAACGAACACAGTCAACCGATACACCTATGCATGAGATACCATTGAATAGCTAATTTGCATAACACAAGATACGCGATTGACATAACGTTTTTAACCAAATATAATAAAACAGAATTATAGGACGAGTAAGAAAACACTCAGGAACAGGTTTCTAGTAAAATGTCGATTGAAGAACGAATGAAACAGTAGGCAAGATTGACGCGCATTTTGACGCGTACCTCTGATTTTGGGTTGAGGTAAAAACTAGTGTCCCGGTCAGCAAGTTCCCAAAGCTGACTGTGTCCCTTTAACACTATTATTCTACAATGTAGCTAACCCCGGTTAGCACTGCTGCGTGGTAAAGAAATGTACTGAGAATTGCAAATCACTGAGAAGCTCAGTGTGTGCACGGTACGGTACGTGCAGTTAAGGCCGCGTCCAGACGTATCTGGATGTTTTTGAAAACGGAGCATTTCTTCTCCACTTAGCCTTTCGTCCACAAGAAAACGATGCTTTTGGGCACCAAAATTGCAGGTTTTACAAAATCGGTCTCACAGTAAAGAAAAAGTTTGGTGTGGCTGGGCGAGAAGGGAGAAAAAAACATCCATTTCTAAAAAAACAAAAATATCCGGATACTGGTGGACAGGGGCTAATTTTGAGGAGGAAAGACACGCTTCAAATAACGATGCACAGCCCAAAACTAACGCGAAAAAATAAAATAACAAGATAAGCTTTTTTCAAGTGGCCTATAAGACTATAACTATGGATGGACCTCATATAACCACCTTAAAAAATTTTCTCTAGGAAAAGAATTGCTATTATTTACATATATATGTAGCATTTTTAACATTATTGTTCTTTGTTCTTAGTATTGTTTTAAAATTTAGTTAGTTTTCCCTTTTTCATTTTCATGTTTGTTCCACTTGTAGGGGAATTAATAGTACATTGATGACTTTAAGAAGTACCAAGTTAAGCCTTTCAACCCTAGTGCATTCAGTATCCATATTTTTCACACCATGTGCCTTTATTCTCCAGACCAATATGTTTCATTGAGCAGTGGCCAGTACATGCAGGTTAAAACAATTTCAAGTCCAAAAGTGGCCGAAGTCAGAATTTAAAAAAAATTCCAAATTTTGTCTTGTACCATTTATTTAGCAGCATTTAATGCTGCCAAATAAATGGTACCTTGTGAACGTATTGCCAGAGAGCTTTCATTTGAATGGTCACACCATAGGATTTCGCTCACAGACTAAAAAAATAGAACCACCTTACAAGACTCCGTCATTCACTCTGGGAGCGATGAAACTAAGGAGAAATAAGATGCTAGTGACTCTTAGAGGCTGAAAGGTTTACCTGGCGAAATTACTTAACTCAGTAATGAATCGCAGCACTCACATTTTTGGGCTTCGTTCAAAGAACACCGATCTTTTTTTGTTATTTTGTCAACCTGCTTTTTAAAGAAAGCAATATGCAATATTGGTATAGTTGTGCACTTACATAGTAAATGTAGCTTATAAAATATTGTTTTAACTTGTTTAATGACTATAAGAAACATCATTGTTTATATGCATTTGCATGATATTTTAGTGGGTTTAATTAATTCATTAAAATGTTATTTCTATGAAACGTTTTCCTTTCCGGTAGTCGGGACTTTAGGAATAGATTTGCTAACATCTTCCATTGGAAAAAATGTTACAGCACTACTAAGGTGTAAAATACAAAAAAGCCGTTTAAAGGTTTATCAAGTAAGAAATGAAGAAGTAAGAAAGAAGGAGCAGGCTAGAAGGTTGACACTTTTTCAAGTACACCAAGAACAGTTTGTAAATAAACTTTGTCCTTACATGTAAGCAAAGAAGTAAATCAACCAGACTATGAAACAGGAAACTTGAATAATAGTAACTGTTATGCAGAACTGTTGGTATATCTCTAGGAGAATTTCACTGTACCTTAATTAATATTTAATGAAATTGACTTTCAAATCTTTGCAAATTAGGTTTTTTTTGGTTTTTGGTTTGTAAAAGGAACACTTATACTTATATGACAACATGCTTAATTTAATAAAAGCACCTAACAAAATGTTGATTTACACTGTATCACAATGTGTGTTTTGTTTGTAACCTTAAAAAAAGTAAGTGAAGAAGAACTGAAACAACAAAACTTTGCCTCACCCTGTATTTTACACATTGTAGTCTTGTCACTTCCACTGACCAAACGATTTCCTCAGTTGCAATATTGCAATATAATTGGAAGTAACAGCAGTCTTTCTATTAGTCAATTTCAACCCTAAAAAATTCATTGGCTAATGCGCATCATGTGTTTGCAAGTCGACATCACAGCAGTTTTGTCTTTGTACCCCAACTATTAATTTCCTTTTAGTACAGAAAATTCCAGAACTCAGAGGGAAAAATTAAAACGTTCGTCTGAATCCTCAGATTTCATCAGCGTTCTGAGGTGACAGGTTGCGTAACAGAAAAGTTTTGAATCCCCAAGAAAGGATTGTAATTTGCCGATAGGTCCGAGCCCCCACCCCTATACAGGGAGGGTTTCTTTTGTTTAATAGCAAAGGCCTCCTCGACTCTGCGCTTGATGGTGTTGTTTTCGTCAGATAGTACTTTTACATTGTGTGGGTTGAAGTTGTGAGCCGTTGCTTGGCAATATTCGGAAACGGTAGAAGAACGTCACCTCACAACGCTGATGAAGTCTAAGTGATTTGGACGAAATATTCGTTTCGTTTTAAGTTTTTCGTCTGAGTTTAGGAATTTTCTGTACTAAATGTCTTCGCCAGAGCAGGTAACGTATTAGTAATGTATTTATTTCGATACAACATACATGTATATACATACAATTAGCTAAGGCAGTTATGAATGCAACTCCGGGGACAAGTCCAGCCCTTTGGACCCGGGGGTGGGGGAGCTGTTTGAGGCGGCGCTGTACCTGGGAGTAGGGGGTGAGACAAATGAAAAATATCTTCTCTTTGATTTTGCGCAATACGTGTTATTTCTTGCACAGTTTACACGATGGCTGCTGACCTCAAGACTACGTATTTTTAAAGACAAACGCAGGAATTTTGAAACTCGCCCCAGTCCCCTCTCAAAAGTAGGAGAAAATGCATTTGGTGCGCCCTTTCTGCAGCTCTTAGACTATCTACCGCAAAAACGATGAGGGTGACCCCATTTTTTATTTTATGATTTTAATAAGAACAGTTCTTCCTTTCAATGAGGACAAAATTGGTATAAATCTATGTTCAGTTTTTTTCGGGGGGCAATTTTACTAAATTGTACGGATTGAGCTATAACGAGTTGAAAAGCGCGTGCTCAAATTAAGTCTACTTTGGGGCGTAAATTAAGATCGAGGGCATTATAAGACATTTTTCTGGTACGTTATTGGATAAAAATACATTCAAGTCAAATTCTGTGCGATACCACATGCATCATCGAAAAAATCTCCCCTTTTTCCTTAGTTTTGGGCTGAGCGCGGTTTATTGTCAAAGGGTCCTAAATAACCGTATTTTTCAGCATAGTGACGTGAAAACGAGCACAGTGACGCCCCACTTTTTATTTCTTTTTTAATCATCTTAACTTGTTACGTCAGTGTACCAAGTTTCATCTCAATCTATGTTACAGGTGTAGGTTCTTTTACTAAGGAATCACCTTAAGCATATCATGTGTAAAACGCATGTTAGGAAGGCCTTATTCTACACCCTAAAGTTAAGAGAAAAATTAATAGCGGAGCTCCACGCGCGCGTACCCCAATAGCCAAGAAAATCTATCTTTCCGAGAAAATTTGGTAATCAAGTGACCTTAAAGCGCCCGACCGCCCGACCGCTCGTCCGCACCACAGGCTTGCCAATGTAAAATAACTCAATCAACAGGTATGGCAACCCAAATGCAACTCGAGGTTATTTTGGCGGGAAATCGCATAGCCACACACGTCTTTTGAAGTAGAGACAACTAAAGAGCCAATAAAGACGAAAACGGAAAGCGGAAATTGTTTCTGTTTCCGTGTTGTCTAAAGTTTTAAGCTTAGATCAATTGTCATGTCCACAAATTTGGAATATAGGGCAGGAGAAGGACAGAGAAAAAGAGAAAGTAGGAGACAGACCAGCGAAGCTCAACGAGAAAAAGAGCAGCATGGAGCTAGAGCGAGAGATAAGGAGCCATTTATTGTTGAAGAACGACACGAAAATTTTGTAGCGGCGGTGACAAAAATTAATGAGAAATCCTAGCGGCCACCAAGGTGAAAATGAGCGGCAGTAAAAAAAAAAATAAACAAAAAAAACACGTACGACATTCCCTCCATAAAACGCGTAACTAGGAAGTTTTACGTTGTCGTGCAAAACAACGGCAAAGAAATGTACAAAAAAAAAATGTGCTGCACGTGCAAAGATGTGTTTTTGCTAATTAGACCTATTGTTGTTTTGTCATCGTTCTCTTTGCCTTCGCCTCTTAGCATGACACGATTCTATAACTATTTTACTTGAGCAAACTATAAATATTATCGTGAGCTTTACTTTTAGCCTTGGCTAAATCTATATAAACCTATCTTGAATTAAATTGTTGGAGAACTGTGATCATCTCTTACTTTTTGGAGCATCTACAGTATGGTATCACAGATGTCATGTCAGGCGTGTTAACCCATTGAGCCATAAGCTTATGATGTGTGAACTTTTAAATAAAATCTCTTAAATTATGAACTAACACGTAAACCCTATGAATCTTCTCTAGAATTATATGCTATTTTTTGTCTTTTAAAATCACCCTCTAAGGATTTAGGACTTAAACCAGATATAATATAGTAATGTGTGTATATTATAAAATTAAGTCTGTTAAACTTAATTTCTAATTCTTGACTACAAACCTGTTATCATTGTTAGTTTGATGAAATCCTTAGCTTGATGAAATTCATAGCTTCATGAATTCGATGACACTAAAAAGATAAAAATAATAAAACAATAAAACCTAGGCTTTCAATGTGATCACCCAAAGGCCACAAAACTCTGGTCACATTCATGAGAAGGTCATATCAATAATGTCGCAGATAGGAGGAGATCAGTACAGCATATTGTAATTCGTTCAAAATATTCCTCTGATTCTGATAAGCTTATATTCCCTGGCTAATTTGTCATATTAATAACCCTTATGGATGTTTACGTTATACGAGTAAATTTCACCACCAGGTTCTGGCTGTCATTTTATTGGCTGGGAGGGTTATCAGAAGCTCATGTTTTAATCTTTTAAAATACATTTGTAAAAATTCATTAAATTGTTATTTAAAAACATTTTGAATTTTCTCTCGAATCATTAAGGAGATTTACATGAACTATGAAGAGAAGAACACAAAACACTGTGTGTGGAATGAGAAGATCGTGTGTAACGCATACAAATGATCAACCTTGGACTAAAAATGATTAAGTATCTATTCATGCCATTTTTGTCTTAGGACTGGCAGCTGCATGTTGATCAGCCCATCCATCTGATAAAAGGGCTTATCCACTTTGCAGTCACTGTGGCTTATTCAGGGGGAAGAGTTAGCCTGTCAACAGGCTGCCAAGTGGAGTGGGGAGAAAAAGAGACAGGACCAGAGCTCCCCCATCTCCTCTTCTTCCACTGCCCATTCTCAGCTTGCCTCACTCGCCAATTTTCCTTTTTGTCCCACACCCCTCGGGAACCTGTTCACAGGCTAGGAGAGGGTCATAAGGATCTAGATCTCCCTAAATACTGTATATCCATCAGAAGCACTTGCTCAGAGTTGCCACAAATTGAATACCACATTACTGCAGGTATTTTGAGGGTATGGGGCTAAGGCCCGGTTCACACACTGAACTTTTCATGAACCAAACCTTATTCAAATTAACGCCCACCCAAATTATTTAGACCATCTGAACTGACTCAGACGCTGACCATAATTCAAGATGAACAAAACTAAAAAAGTAAAAAATGCTCATTTTGGTCAAACTGCTTGCAAAATACATTATATTAATTTATGCAGTAGGTTCGGGACATGAAAAGTCCGGCCTCCGAATCAATGTTGTTCCAAAGACACTCCAAGAGGAAAGCCAAAATTCCTGGCTGCCCTACTGGGGAAGAATGGCTGAGCCATTCCAAATTGAAATAAGTCCCTAACTGATTCAGATGCTGAACTTTTCACGTACTTAATGTATTAGGCTTGGCTCATGAAAAGTTCAGAGTCCGAACCAGGCCTTAGTAATAGAAACCAACGTGTAATAAATTGCAATTGAAGGAGGGAAATTATAGGCTTCCACTCAATCAATCAATCAATCAGTCAATCGTTTATTTATCCACGTAACGTCTAGTGGGCTAAAAAGCTCTTTCAAAATAAAAGGGGTAAAGTTGGATCCCCTTGAACAAAAATATCTGGATCTAACCCTAACCTAACCTAATATGACCTGCTATATTTTTGACAGATTGCAGAGTTCACGTATTCCTTCTCTATAGTGACAGATTGTAGAATTTGCCCCTTTTTGTAGTGTATGATTATTTTGTTCCACCACTCTCTCTTTGCCTTTCTCTGAGTGAATACATTACTAAAACTGTTCATGATACATGTAGGCCTGACACCAGAATTTAAGACACCATTGCTTTCAAAATAGTGTCTTACATGTTTTGCTTTCAGCAGATGTTCACTCTTAACTTTAAAACACTTTGACTTTAAAACTTGAGACCACTTGAAGCGATAAAGTGTTCCCGAAGGAAACCTTTTTGGGGGGACCACTTCCAATCGACAGATTTGCCGTACGTTTGCACAAGCTTTTAGTGCTATATAATTGTACTGAAAAGATTTGCTTACCTTTCCTTTAACACTGTGATCCTCGTACGTAAGCTAAAGTGGAACTTGAGAAACCCGCCGCCATTTTGAAAAGAACAAAACAACTGGAGCCCAGGTCACGCTTGTGATGTTTGTGAACGGTTACCAAGCTTGCTTAAATGTGGTCCCTAGTCCCTCGTCAACTGGACAGCTGTAATTTTCATTATTTCCTGTTTTTTGAAACGAAAGGCTTTTATTCCCTTGTCAAAAAACAGGAAATAATGAAAACTACAGCTGTCCAGTTGACGAGGGACTAGGGACCACATTTCAGCAAGCTTGGTATACTCGTCAAGCATTTCGGCTTAGCAGGCGCCAGTTTTTTAGGGCGAAGAAAAGAATTCAAGGATAGGTGCACACACGAGGGGAGAAAAGGGATTTTCCTCTCAGGCGTTTTGTTAAAACTAACCGGCGCCTGCCACGCTCGCCTGCTAGCCGCATTTGAATTCTCTGCATTGCGTGGGGCTCTCACTGAAAATTGGATAGAATAATAGGACAGATAAGCCCACCAAAGAAACAGATCTACTTTCTAGTTGTCGATCCATGCCAGTCATACTTACTTTAGTATGTCAAAATATCATGAACTCTCCATGTTTTCTCTCGTGCTCTGGGTCATGAAAATGCGCGGTCTTCCTCCTTATCTGAAACTGGGTTGCGGAAGTTTGTCCTCCTTTCAGACAGTTTTCAGACTAGGAGTGGTTGCCTATAAACCTGCACTCCATATCTCCTAGAAACGAAAAAACAATGCTCAGTGATCATGGTGGAGTGCAATCGAGTTTCACCAAGGCTCAATGCTTCACTAATATCTGTTGTGAACTTGTACACTTAGTGATAAGGCCTTTTTTGGGGGGGACAGGCGAGAAAATCGTGCGGAAGGAAAATTAGGGAAATTGCACTAAGGCTCTCTTTCCAGTGCTCCCCGCGATGTATCCTTCCTTTCCCCTACTGAGCGCCATTTCCTGCCCTCTTCCTTAGAAAAGATCAGAGAGCGTGTTCAAGGGCTAAATTTGTCAAAAGAGAAACAAAAGACAGAAAAAAATGTTGGGTTATTATTGCCCATCACCTAAATTACCGAACGAAATGTGTTAGCGATGCTATCCAGATGTCCTCCACACGCTTATCACTGTCTCATCATTCGTAGTCCTTGTCGATCTCATGATCTCCAAGACTGTTGAGACTGAGAGCAGTCTCTCTTTTTCTTCAGATTATGTGAGGGGAGTGCACGCGCGTGCTCTTTTCAAATTAGAACAGGAATTCCGAAGTGAGAAAGACAAGTTAATGGAGTCGGAAAGATCATTGAAGTTTCAAAACGAAGTGCTCCTAAGGGACAAAGAAGCTTTGCTTGAGCAAAGTCAGAGAGACAAGGAAGCACTGGCGAAGAAAATGGAACATGACAAAGAATTACTAAGTGTTTCAATCGAGGCCATGAGCCGAGAACTTTCGAAGATGAGGGAGGAAAAGAACCAACTCGCCAGTTCGTTTTCGAACGAGAAGAGAGAGCTGGAGAAGAAACACGAGGCGGAAATTACCGAGGTAAGAAGAAGGCTTGAAAGAAACAAACAGGAGCTTGTAACAAGAATTCGTGAAGAAAACAATCAAGCCACACAAGCCTTCAAGCGAACGACGGACGCAACAATTGCTGGGTTAAAAGAGAAACTTGCCAAAGCAGAGCGGAAGATCGCAGAAATGGAAGAACACTTTAAGAGGGAGAAAAGCAAACTAGAGCATCAGTTTGAGCATGAGAAAATGGAACTGGAGCGAAGAGCACAAAAGCTTAGCCAAGAGCTCAAGGTTATTTTGGAACAAGACTTTTACAGGAGAGCCCAAGAAGAAAGAAAAGTTCACGAAAACGCCCTCTCAAGCTTAAGAGCCGAAATTGTAGAGCTTAGGGAAAGCAAATCTCGGCTGGAACGAGCGCTTTCAGAACAGCAAAAGATCGCCTACGTTCTTGAGAGAGACATCAGTTTCCTTAAGAGCGAGTCACGAGTGGCAAGTCCAAGAAAACTGGAGCCGAGTCTCCTTGAGCTAGAGCTTCAAGAGTTAAGGCATAAGAATGAAAAGCTTAAGATTGCGACAAAGGAGGCGCAGTTTTACAACAACGAGATCACCCAATGGGGAGGTGGGAGGAACTGTCCAGTTTTGAGAACTGCCCAAGAACTTAAATCTGTGGTTTCAGCTGGAAAGCCCTCTCCGTTAGCTTTCTTTCCTTATGGCCGTGGAACACAAAAGGTAACAACAAAAATCATTCGCGTAAGTGTTTTAACTCTACACATGTTTCGAGGCTGAGAAAGCAACTTTAGGGCATGACAACCTGACTATCAGTACGATTATTTTCTGGGTTAGTATTTTTCATGGCTTTACTAAGAAAGATAGTCTGATTAAAGGTGGACACGACCATGCCACTGAGCCTTAATTATTTGGCTCACTCTACGCGACAAGATTTTGAACATGTTCTGCAACTCTTGTTATATTTCATACATGCATCATTCGAAATATTATACTAAAAGACTATTGGGACACCGCGTTTTGTTTATACCTCGTCGCCAAGACTTACAAATTGTTTGATACCCTAAAGGTTAGCTAACTTTAAATTAGTGTTATCGTCAATTTACGAAAGGGGGATAAGTTGTTAGAAGTATGGACTTCTTTATTGAGGCTGTGTCCCTTCTTGTTTTGTCTTTATGCAGCCTTTAGTTTCAGCTGAAAGGGAAATTTCATACGGTTATGAGCCCACATTCAGCACCAATGAAATGAGCAACTACAGGCCGGAACAACAGGTGAATTGGACCATTATGCATTGTTTCGATCAGAAAGGATACAGTAAAAACCAGCATATAAGAACCCAGTGATTTAAGAACCTACATGCTGAAATTTGGCATTTACATAGCCAAAAATATAAAAGAACCTGTTCATCCTGGCAAAGAAAAATAGGTTCTTATTCAAAAAAATAACTCCCTCCAATTTTAGTGGTCAAAATCCTCTATTTTATTGTGTGAGAAACTTCTGACAAAAGTTATTGTGTATATGTTGATTTATAATTGTTTGGATTTTCACTAGAAATATGTTTTCCATAAACTATTAAGTATTATTTAGAAGTACAATATTTCTGCCAATAGTTACACTATGACAACCTCTGAAAAGTAAGAACCTATTAAGAACCTAATCAGCCTAAATTATGAAAAACGACCCTAAAATATAAGAACCTGTTCAGTCTGACCTCGAAAATTCTCGGTTCTTATATGCGGTTTTTACTGTATTCGTAGAAACATGAGTGAGTCGTGAACACAGTTAAATTCGTTTGATGTACAAGGTTAACACCTATGACCATGATTAAAAGCAGATATTGTTTAAAGAGCACTTGGTCTCTGATTGGGCTGTTCGCCATTTCACCTCTTATTTTGGAAATGCTGATTGTATAAGAATTCACACTAATCTTACAAGCTGACTCCACCCGCGTCAAGCTACTTACATTACAATGATCTTAGTAATGTACCATTTAGTATGCATTTCACTTGTTTACAGAAGTGCCATAGTTTCATTCGGTTACACTAGACTCTAACAAAGATTTTGAAACCAAAAACAAGCAAAAATATACTTTAACATTTTTTGTTTAATTTTTTATGGCTCGGCCAAAATTTCTATAACCAGCTTGATCTCATTAAAGCCAACCAACCACTACGGTTGCAAATAGGCAATTCAGTCATGAAGAAATGCCAAATATTCTTATCAAAATTGTGCAAATAACGCTATGCCCGCTGCTGTTTCTACTTTTAAGGCCACTAAAGTTCCTGCAGAAAGGGAAATAGCCTATGTTGATGAGTCCACGATTGTCACCAACGAAATAAGCAACTGCGGAGAGCAACAGGTGAATAAATCATTACCTTAGTAATACCTCAGTAGCAGAGATGGCGACGTCTGTCCCTTTTATGGTAATAGGGAGCTTAAGCAACGGCGTTTTTGAGAGACGAACGCCAACCGGAAGTGGACTTTTTCATACTTGGGCAATGTTTTTACCAAAATTTTTGGACAAATTGTCTGTTTAAGAATAGAGTGTATAGAGTAAAGAAACACAGCAAAACAAATGTGGTAGTGTCGACACACATTGAACGGTAAAAGGTGCGTCCCTCAAAAACGCCTTTGCTTAAGCTCCCTAATTCCAAATGACATTCGTTACTTTCGCACGAGGAAACTCGTAAATTCTATATATTTTGTTGTTACTTTGCAGAGTTCTATTCCGGATTCAGTTTTTGTTGAGCAAAGAACATGGGACCCTCAATCAAACAACAGTCGTCTGGAGGAAGAGTTAGAAAAGATGGGAGAAAGGCTAGATTCCTTGGAGGACAGAAAAAATGATCTCTTACAGGAGGTGAGCATTAAATTAGAGAAACAACTTGTAATCTACTTACTTACTTACTAACTAACTGATTGACTGACTGACTGACTTACTCACTTACGTAGGCCGATCTCCCGATGAAGACTCCATGACAGAGTCTTTCCACACATTTCTATCTAACTGCTGACCGAAGTTACGTTGATATGTTTGTGGGATTTATAACGAAAGTCTTAAACATTAAATTGTTGGATATCGTTGTAGCGTCTTTCTTCAGAGTTAAGTAGTACGATGCTACAGCATTATTGACAATGTCTACTCTACTTTAACAGGTCGATAACGATATGATTCAAGCAGGAATTACTTGTAATCGATCGACCAGTACAACTAGCGTGTATACCAGCAGCTATCAGCAGCGATCACCTAGGTCGCCTAGACCTAATTTCTACAGCTAAGGTTGTAAAATGCACCATTGTGAACAAAAGTAAGTACAGCAGTATGCATTTACGGAGATTTCAAGTTTGTCCTTTGCAGTTAACTCAGTTAGGCACCGTAATGTGCATACTCCATAGTATGTTATGATCTCAGACCCCTTGCATAAAATGATACAATGGAATTAAGAGAACGCGTAGGCAGTAGAGCGAAACTTTTTCTTTGATTAAGGAACTCCTTAAAGTTTATTTCCCAAGTAAATGGGAACTAGCCTACTCAAGCCAACGAATACAAAGAAGTTAAACGAACACAGTCAACCGATACACCTATGCATGAGATACCATTGAATAGCTAATTTGCATAACACAAGATACGCGATTGACATAACGTTTTTAACCAAATATAATAAAACAGAATTATAGGACGAGTAAGAAAACACTCAGGAACAGGTTTCTAGTAAAATGTCGATTGAAGAACGAATGAAACAGTAGGCAAGATTGACGCGCATTTTGACGCGTACCTCTGATTTTGGGTTGAGGTAAAAACTAGTGTCCCGGTCAGCAAGTTCCCAAAGCTGACTGTGTCCCTTTAACACTATTATTCTACAATGTAGCTAACCCCGGTTAGCACTGCTGCGTGGTAAAGAAATGTACTGAGAATTGCAAATCACTGAGAAGCTCAGTGTGTGCACGGTACGGTACGTGCAGTTAAGGCCGCGTCCAGACGTATCTGGATGTTTTTGAAAACGGAGCATTTCTTCTCCACTTAGCCTTTCGTCCACAAGAAAACGATGCTTTTGGGCACCAAAATTGCAGGTTTTACAAAATCGGTCTCACAGTAAAGAAAAAGTTTGGTGTGGCTGGGCGAGAAGGGAGAAAAAAACATCCATTTCTAAAAAAACAAAAATATCCGGATACTGGTGGACAGGGGCTAATTTTGAGGAGGAAAGACACGCTTCAAATAACGATGCACAGCCCAAAACTAACGCGAAAAAATAAAATAACAAGATAAGCTTTTTTCAAGTGGCCTATAAGACTATAACTATGGATGGACCTCATATAACCACCTTAAAAAATTTTCTCTAGGAAAAGAATTGCTATTATTTACATATATATGTAGCATTTTTAACATTATTGTTCTTTGTTCTTAGTATTGTTTTAAAATTTAGTTAGTTTTCCCTTTTTCATTTTCATGTTTGTTCCACTTGTAGGGGAATTAATAGTACATTGATGACTTTAAGAAGTACCAAGTTAAGCCTTTCAACCCTAGTGCATTCAGTATCCATATTTTTCACACCATGTGCCTTTATTCTCCAGACCAATATGTTTCATTGAGCAGTGGCCAGTACATGCAGGTTAAAACAATTTCAAGTCCAAAAGTGGCCGAAGTCAGAATTTAAAAAAAATTCCAAATTTTGTCTTGTACCATTTATTTAGCAGCATTTAATGCTGCCAAATAAATGGTACCTTGTGAACGTATTGCCAGAGAGCTTTCATTTGAATGGTCACACCATAGGATTTCGCTCACAGACTAAAAAAATAGAACCACCTTACAAGACTCCGTCATTCACTCTGGGAGCGATGAAACTAAGGAGAAATAAGATGCTAGTGACTCTTAGAGGCTGAAAGGTTTACCTGGCGAAATTACTTAACTCAGTAATGAATCGCAGCACTCACATTTTTGGGCTTCGTTCAAAGAACACCGATCTTTTTTTGTTATTTTGTCAACCTGCTTTTTAAAGAAAGCAATATGCAATATTGGTATAGTTGTGCACTTACATAGTAAATGTAGCTTATAAAATATTGTTTTAACTTGTTTAATGACTATAAGAAACATCATTGTTTATATGCATTTGCATGATATTTTAGTGGGTTTAATTAATTCATTAAAATGTTATTTCTAT
Organism: Porites lutea; assembly: GCF_958299795.1. Classification (NCBI taxonomy): domain Eukaryota; kingdom Metazoa; phylum Cnidaria; class Anthozoa; order Scleractinia; family Poritidae; genus Porites; species Porites lutea. The sequence continues at coordinate 18,030,366 of NC_133205.1, read as the reverse complement.
GAAACGTTTTCCTTTCCGGTAGTCGGGACTTTAGGAATAGATTTGCTAACATCTTCCATTGGAAAAAATGTTACAGCACTACTAAGGTGTAAAATACAAAAAAGCCGTTTAAAGGTTTATCAAGTAAGAAATGAAGAAGTAAGAAAGAAGGAGCAGGCTAGAAGGTTGACACTTTTTCAAGTACACCAAGAACAGTTTGTAAATAAACTTTGTCCTTACATGTAAGCAAAGAAGTAAATCAACCAGACTATGAAACAGGAAACTTGAATAATAGTAACTGTTATGCAGAACTGTTGGTATATCTCTAGGAGAATTTCACTGTACCTTAATTAATATTTAATGAAATTGACTTTCAAATCTTTGCAAATTAGGTTTTTTTTGGTTTTTGGTTTGTAAAAGGAACACTTATACTTATATGACAACATGCTTAATTTAATAAAAGCACCTAACAAAATGTTGATTTACACTGTATCACAATGTGTGTTTTGTTTGTAACCTTAAAAAAAGTAAGTGAAGAAGAACTGAAACAACAAAACTTTGCCTCACCCTGTATTTTACACATTGTAGTCTTGTCACTTCCACTGACCAAACGATTTCCTCAGTTGCAATATTGCAATATAATTGGAAGTAACAGCAGTCTTTCTATTAGTCAATTTCAACCCTAAAAAATTCATTGGCTAATGCGCATCATGTGTTTGCAAGTCGACATCACAGCAGTTTTGTCTTTGTACCCCAACTATTAATTTCCTTTTAGTACAGAAAATTCCAGAACTCAGAGGGAAAAATTAAAACGTTCGTCTGAATCCTCAGATTTCATCAGCGTTCTGAGGTGACAGGTTGCGTAACAGAAAAGTTTTGAATCCCCAAGAAAGGATTGTAATTTGCCGATAGGTCCGAGCCCCCACCCCTATACAGGGAGGGTTTCCTTTGTTTAATAGCAAAGGCCTCCTCGACTCTGCGCTTGATGGTGTTGTTTTCGTCAGATAGTACTTTTACATTGTGTGGGTTGAAGTTGTGAGCCGTTGCTTGGCAATATTCGGAAACGGTAGAAGAACGTCACCTCACAACGCTGATGAAGTCTAAGTGATTTGGACGAAATATTCGTTTCGTTTTAAGTTTTTCGTCTGAGTTTAGGAATTTTCTGTACTAAATGTCTTCGCCAGAGCAGGTAACGTATTAGTAATGTATTTATTTCGATACAACATACATGTATATACATACAATTAGCTAAGGCAGTTATGAATGCAACTCCGGGGACAAGTCCAGCCCTTTGGACCCGGGGGTGGGGGAGCTGTTTGAGGCGGCGCTGTACCTGGGAGTAGGGGGTGAGACAAATGAAAAATATCTTCTCTTTGATTTTGCGCAATACGTGTTATTTCTTGCACAGTTTACACGATGGCTGCTGACCTCAAGACTACGTATTTTTAAAGACAAACGCAGGAATTTTGAAACTCGCCCCAGTCCCCTCTCAAAAGTAGGAGAAAATGCATTTGGTGCGCCCTTTCTGCAGCTCTTAGACTATCTACCGCAAAAACGATGAGGGTGACCCCATTTTTTATTTTATGATTTTAATAAGAACAGTTCTTCCTTTCAATGAGGACAAAATTGGTATAAATCTATGTTCAGTTTTTTTCGGGGGGCAATTTTACTAAATTGTACGGATTGAGCTATAACGAGTTGAAAAGCGCGTGCTCAAATTAAGTCTACTTTGGGGCGTAAATTAAGATCGAGGGCATTATAAGACATTTTTCTGGTACGTTATTGGATAAAAATACATTCAAGTCAAATTCTGTGCGATACCACATGCATCATCGAAAAAATCTCCCCTTTTTCCTTAGTTTTGGGCTGAGCGCGGTTTATTGTCAAAGGGTCCTAAATAACCGTATTTTTCAGCATAGTGACGTGAAAACGAGCACAGTGACGCCCCACTTTTTATTTCTTTTTTAATCATCTTAACTTGTTACGTCAGTGTACCAAGTTTCATCTCAATCTATGTTACAGGTGTAGGTTCTTTTACTAAGGAATCACCTTAAGCATATCATGTGTAAAACGCATGTTAGGAAGGCCTTATTCTACACCCTAAAGTTAAGAGAAAAATTAATAGCGGAGCTCCACGCGCGCGTACCCCAATAGCCAAGAAAATCTATCTTTCCGAGAAAATTTGGTAATCAAGTGACCTTAAAGCGCCCGACCGCCCGACCGCTCGTCCGCACCACAGGCTTGCCAATGTAAAATAACTCAATCAACAGGTATGGCAACCCAAATGCAACTCGAGGTTATTTTGGCGGGAAATCGCATAGCCACACACGTCTTTTGAAGTAGAGACAACTAAAGAGCCAATAAAGACGAAAACGGAAAGCGGAAATTGTTTCTGTTTCCGTGTTGTCTAAAGTTTTAAGCTTAGATCAATTGTCATGTCCACAAATTTGGAATATAGGGCAGGAGAAGGACAGAGAAAAAGAGAAAGTAGGAGACAGACCAGCGAAGCTCAACGAGAAAAAGAGCAGCATGGAGCTAGAGCGAGAGATAAGGAGCCATTTATTGTTGAAGAACGACACGAAAATTTTGTAGCGGCGGTGACAAAAATTAATGAGAAATCCTAGCGGCCACCAAGGTGAAAATGAGCGGCAGTAAAAAAAAAAATAAACAAAAAAAACACGTACGACATTCCCTCCATAAAACGCGTAACTAGGAAGTTTTACGTTGTCGTGCAAAACAACGGCAAAGAAATGTACAAAAAAAAAATGTGCTGCACGTGCAAAGATGTGTTTTTGCTAATTAGACCTATTGTTGTTTTGTCATCGTTCTCTTTGCCTTCGCCTCTTAGCATGACACGATTCTATAACTATTTTGCTTGAGCAAACTATAAATATTATCGTGAGCTTTACTTTTAGCCTTGGCTAAATCTATATAAACCTATCTTGAATTAAATTGTTGGAGAACTGTGATCATCTCTTACTTTTTGGAGCATCTACAGTATGGTATCACAGATGTCATGTCAGGCGTGTTAACCCATTGAGCCATAAGCTTATGATGTGTGAACTTTTAAATAAAATCTCTTAAATTATGAACTAACACGTAAACCCTATGAATCTTCTCTAGAATTATATGCTATTTTTTGTCTTTTAAAATCACCCTCTAAGGATTTAGGACTTAAACCAGATATAATATAGTAATGTGTGTATATTATAAAATTAAGTCTGTTAAACTTAATTTCTAATTCTTGACTACAAACCTGTTATCATTGTTAGTTTGATGAAATCCTTAGCTTGATGAAATTCATAGCTTCATGAATTCGATGACACTAAAAAGATAAAAATAATAAAACAATAAAACCTAGGCTTTCAATGTGATCACCCAAAGGCCACAAAACTCTGGTCACATTCATGAGAAGGTCATATCAATAATGTCGCAGATAGGAGGAGATCAGTACAGCATATTGTAATTCGTTCAAAATATTCCTCTGATTCTGATAAGCTTATATTCCCTGGCTAATTTGTCATATTAATAACCCTTATGGATGTTTACGTTATACGAGTAAATTTCACCACCAGGTTCTGGCTGTCATTTTATTGGCTGGGAGGGTTATCAGAAGCTCATGTTTTAATCTTTTAAAATACATTTGTAAAAATTCATTAAATTGTTATTTAAAAACATTTTGAATTTTCTCTCGAATCATTAAGGAGATTTACATGAACTATGAAGAGAAGAACACAAAACACTGTGTGTGGAATGAGAAGATCGTGTGTAACGCATACAAATGATCAACCTTGGACTAAAAATGATTAAGTATCTATTCATGCCATTTTTGTCTTAGGACTGGCAGCTGCATGTTGATCAGCCCATCCATCTGATAAAAGGGCTTATCCACTTTGCAGTCACTGTGGCTTATTCAGGGGGAAGAGTTAGCCTGTCAACAGGCTGCCAAGTGGAGTGGGGAGAAAAAGAGACAGGACCAGAGCTCCCCCATCTCCTCTTCTTCCACTGCCCATTCTCAGCTTGCCTCACTCGCCAATTTTCCTTTTTGTCCCACACCCCTCGGGAACCTGTTCACAGGCTAGGAGAGGGTCATAAGGATCTAGATCTCCCTAAATACTGTATATCCATCAGAAGCACTTGCTCAGAGTTGCCACAAATTGAATACCACATTACTGCAGGTATTTTGAGGGTATGGGGCTAAGGCCCGGTTCACACACTGAACTTTTCATGAACCAAACCTTATTCAAATTAACGCCCACCCAAATTATTTAGACCATCTGAACTGACTCAGACGCTGACCATAATTCAAGATGAACAAAACTAAAAAAGTAAAAAATGCTCATTTTGGTCAAACTGCTTGCAAAATACATTATATTAATTTATGCAGTAGGTTCGGGACATGAAAAGTCCGGCCTCCGAATCAATGTTGTTCCAAAGACACTCCAAGAGGAAAGCCAAAATTCCTGGCTGCCCTACTGGGGAAGAATGGCTGAGCCATTCCAAATTGAAATAAGTCCCTAACTGATTCAGATGCTGAACTTTTCACGTACTTAATGTATTAGGCTTGGCTCATGAAAAGTTCAGAGTCCGAACCAGGCCTTAGTAATAGAAACCAACGTGTAATAAATTGCAATTGAAGGAGGGAAATTATAGGCTTCCACTCAATCAATCAATCAATCAGTCAATCGTTTATTTATCCACGTAACGTCTAGTGGGCTAAAAAGCTCTTTCAAAATAAAAGGGGTAAAGTTGGATCCCCTTGAACAAAAATATCTGGATCTAACCCTAACCTAACCTAATATGACCTGCTATATTTTTGACAGATTGCAGAGTTCACGTATTCCTTCTCTATAGTGACAGATTGTAGAATTTGCCCCTTTTTGTAGTGTATGATTATTTTGTTCCACCACTCTCTCTTTGCCTTTCTCTGAGTGAATACATTACTAAAACTGTTCATGATACATGTAGGCCTGACACCAGAATTTAAGACACCATTGCTTTCAAAATAGTGTCTTACATGTTTTGCTTTCAGCAGATGTTCACTCTTAACTTTAAAACACTTTGACTTTAAAACTTGAGACCACTTGAAGCGATAAAGTGTTCCCGAAGGAAACCTTTTTGGGGGGACCACTTCCAATCGACAGATTTGCCGTACGTTTGCACAAGCTTTTAGTGCTATATAATTGTACTGAAAAGATTTGCTTACCTTTCCTTTAACACTGTGATCCTCGTACGTAAGCTAAAGTGGAACTTGAGAAACCCGCCGCCATTTTGAAAAGAACAAAACAACTGGAGCCCAGGTCACGCTTGTGATGTTTGTGAACGGTTACCAAGCTTGCTTAAATGTGGTCCCTAGTCCCTCGTCAACTGGACAGCTGTAATTTTCATTATTTCCTGTTTTTTGAAACGAAAGGCTTTTATTCCCTTGTCAAAAAACAGGAAATAATGAAAACTACAGCTGTCCAGTTGACGAGGGACTAGGGACCACATTTCAGCAAGCTTGGTATACTCGTCAAGCATTTCGGCTTAGCAGGCGCCAGTTTTTTAGGGCGAAGAAAAGAATTCAAGGATAGGTGCACACACGAGGGGAGAAAAGGGATTTTCCTCTCAGGCGTTTTGTTAAAACTAACCGGCGCCTGCCACGCTCGCCTGCTAGCCGCATTTAAATTCTCTGCATTGCGTGGGGCTCTCACTGAAAATTGGATAGAATAATAGGACAGATAAGCCCACCAAAGAAACAGATCTACTTTCTAGTTGTCGATCCATGCCAGTCATACTTACTTTAGTATGTCAAAATATCATGAACTCTCCATGTTTTCTCTCGTGCTCTGGGTCATGAAAATGCGCGGTCTTCCTCCTTATCTGAAACTGGGTTGCGGAAGTTTGTCCTCCTTTCAGACAGTTTTCAGACTAGGAGTGGTTGCCTATAAACCTGCACTCCATATCTCCTAGAAACGAAAAAACAATGCTCAGTGATCATGGTGGAGTGCAATCGAGTTTCACCAAGGCTCAATGCTTCACTAATATCTGTTGTGAACTTGTACACTTAGTGATAAGGCCTTTTTTGGGGGGGACAGGCGAGAAAATCGTGCGGAAGGAAAATTAGGGAAATTGCACTAAGGCTCTCTTTCCAGTGCTCCCCGCGATGTATCCTTCCTTTCCCCTACTGAGCGCCATTTCCTGCCCTCTTCCTTAGAAAAGATCAGAGAGCGTGTTCAAGGGCTAAATTTGTCAAAAGAGAAACAAAAGACAGAAAAAAATGTTGGGTTATTATTGCCCATCACCTAAATTACCGAACGAAATGTGTTAGCGATGCTATCCAGATGTCCTCCACACGCTTATCACTGTCTCATCATTCGTAGTCCTTGTCGATCTCATGATCTCCAAGACTGTTGAGACTGAGAGCAGTCTCTCTTTTTCTTCAGATTATGTGAGGGGAGTGCACGCGCGTGCTCTTTTCAAATTAGAACAGGAATTCCGAAGTGAGAAAGACAAGTTAATGGAGTCGGAAAGATCATTGAAGTTTCAAAACGAAGTGCTCCTAAGGGACAAAGAAGCTTTGCTTGAGCAAAGTCAGAGAGACAAGGAAGCACTGGCGAAGAAAATGGAACATGACAAAGAATTACTAAGTGTTTCAATCGAGGCCATGAGCCGAGAACTTTCGAAGATGAGGGAGGAAAAGAACCAACTCGCCAGTTCGTTTTCGAACGAGAAGAGAGAGCTGGAGAAGAAACACGAGGCGGAAATTACCGAGGTAAGAAGAAGGCGTGAAAGAAACAAACAGGAGCTTGTAACAAGAATTCGTGAAGAAAACAATCAAGCCACACAAGCCTTCAAGCGAACGACGGACGCAACAATTGCTGGGTTAAAAGAGAAACTTGCCAAAGCAGAGCGGAAGATCGCAGAAATGGAAGAACACTTTAAGAGGGAGAAAAGCAAACTAGAGCATCAGTTTGAGCATGAGAAAATGGAACTGGAGCGAAGAGCACAAAAGCTTAGCCAAGAGCTCAAGGTTATTTTGGAACAAGACTTTTACAGGAGAGCCCAAGAAGAAAGAAAAGTTCACGAAAACGCCCTCTCAAGCTTAAGAGCCGAAATTGTAGAGCTTAGGGAAAGCAAATCTCGGCTGGAACGAGCGCTTTCAGAACAGCAAAAGATCGCCTACGTTCTTGAGAGAGACATCAGTTTCCTTAAGAGCGAGTCACGAGTGGCAAGTCCAAGAAAACTGGAGCCGAGTCTCCTTGAGCTAGAGCTTCAAGAGTTAAGGCATAAGAATGAAAAGCTTAAGATTGCGACAAAGGAGGCGCAGTTTTACAACAACGAGATCACCCAATGGGGAGGTGGGAGGAACTGTCCAGTTTTGAGAACTGCCCAAGAACTTAAATCTGTGGTTTCAGCTGGAAAGCCCTCTCCGTTAGCTTTCTTTCCTTATGGCCGTGGAACACAAAAGGTAACAACAAAAATCATTCGCGTAAGTGTTTTAACTCTACACATGTTTCGAGGCTGAGAAAGCAACTTTAGGGCATGACAACCTGACTATCAGTACGATTATTTTCTGGGTTAGTATTTTTCATGGCTTTACTAAGAAAGATAGTCTGATTAAAGGTGGACACGACCATGCCACTGAGCCTTAATTATTTGGCTCACTCTACGCGACAAGATTTTGAACATGTTCTGCAACTCTTGTTATATTTCATACATGCATCATTCGAAATATTATACTAAAAGACTATTGGGACACCGCGTTTTGTTTATACCTCGTCGCCAAGACTTACAAATTGTTTGATACCCTAAAGGTTAGCTAACTTTAAATTAGTGTTATCGTCAATTTACGAAAGGGGGATAAGTTGTTAGAAGTATGGACTTCTTTATTGAGGCTGTGTCCCTTCTTGTTTTGTCTTTATGCAGCCTTTAGTTTCAGCTGAAAGGGAAATTTCATACGGTTATGAGCCCACATTCAGCACCAATGAAATGAGCAACTACAGGCCGGAACAACAGGTGAATTGGACCATTATGCATTGTTTCGATCAGAAAGGATACAGTAAAAACCAGCATATAAGAACCCAGTGATTTAAGAACCTACATGCTGAAATTTGGCATTTACATAGCCAAAAATATAAAAGAACCTGTTCATCCTGGCAAAGAAAAATAGGTTCTTATTCAAAAAAATAACTCCCTCCAATTTTAGTGGTCAAAATCCTCTATTTTATTGTGTGAGAAACTTCTGACAAAAGTTATTGTGTATATGTTGATTTATAATTGTTTGGATTTTCACTAGAAATATGTTTTCCATAAACTATTAAGTATTATTTAGAAGTACAATATTTCTGCCAATAGTTACACTATGACAACCTCTGAAAAGTAAGAACCTATTAAGAACCTAATCAGTCTAAATTATGAAAAACGACCCTAAAATATAAGAACCTGTTCAGTCTGACCTCGAAAATTCTCGGTTCTTATATGCGGTTTTTACTGTATTCGTAGAAACATGAGTGAGTCGTGAACACAGTTAAATTCGTTTGATGTACAAGGTTAACACCTATGACCATGATTAAAAGCAGATATTGTTTAAAGAGCACTTGGTCTCTGATTGGGCTGTTCGCCATTTCACCTCTTATTTTGGAAATGCTGATTGTATAAGAATTCACACTAATCTTACAAGCTGACTCCACCCGCGTCAAGCTACTTACATTACAATGATCTTAGTAATGTACCATTTAGTATGCATTTCACTTGTTTACAGAAATGCCATAGTTTCATTCGGTTACACTAGACTCTAACAAAGATTTTGAAACCAAAAACAAGCAAAAATATACTTTAACATTTTTTGTTTAATTTTTTATGGCTCGGCCAAAATTTCTATAACCAGCTTGATCTCATTAAAGCCAACCAACCACTACGGTTGCAAATAGGCAATTCAGTCATGAAGAAATGCCAAATATTCTTATCAAAATTGTGCAAATAACGCTATGCCCGCTGCTGTTTCTACTTTTAAGGCCACTAAAGTTCCTGCAGAAAGGGAAATAGCCTATGTTGATGAGTCCACGATTGTCACCAACGAAATAAGCAACTGCGGAGAGCAACAGGTGAATAAATCATTACCTTAGTAATACCTCAGTAGCAGAGATGGCGACGTCTGTCCCTTTTATGGTAATAGGGAGCTTAAGCAACGGCGTTTTTGAGAGACGAACGCCAACCGGAAGTGGACTTTTTCATACTTGGGCAATGTTTTTACCAAAATTTTTGGACAAATTGTCTGTTTAAGAATAGAGTGTATAGAGTAAAGAAACACAGCAAAACAAATGTGGTAGTGCCGACACACATTGAACGGTAAAAGGTGCGTCCCTCAAAAACGCCTTTGCTTAAGCTCCCTAATTCCAAATGACATTCGTTACTTTCGCACGAGGAAACTCGTAAATTCTATATATTTTGTTGTTACTTTGCAGAGTTCTATTCCGGATTCAGTTTTTGTTGAGCAAAGAACATGGGACCCTCAATCAAACAACAGTCGTCTGGAGGAAGAGTTAGAAAAGATGGGAGAAAGGCTAGATTCCTTGGAGGACAGAAAAAATGATCTCTTACAGGAGGTGAGCATTAAATTAGAGAAACAACTTGTAATCTACTTACTTACTTACTAACTAACTGATTGACTGACTGACTGACTTACTCACTTACGTAGGCCGATCTCCCGATGAAGACTCCATGACAGAGTCTTTCCACACATTTCTATCTAACTGCTGACCGAAGTTACGTTGATATGTTTGTGGGATTTATAACGAAAGTCTTAAACATTAAATTGTTGGATATCGTTGTAGCGTCTTTCTTCAGAGTTAAGTAGTACGATGCTACAGCATTATTGACAATGTCTACTCTACTTTAACAGGTCGATAACGATATGATTCAAGCAGGAATTACTTGTAATCGATCGACCAGTACAACTAGCGTGTATACCAGCAGCTATCAGCAGCGATCACCTAGGTCGCCTAGACCTAATTTCTACAGCTAAGGTTGTAAAATGCACCATTGTGAACAAAAGTAAGTACAGCAGTATGCATTTACGGAGATTTCAAGTTTGTCCTTTGCAGTTAACTCAGTTAGGCACCGTAATGTGCATACTCCATAGTATGTTATGATCTCAGACCCCTTGCATAAAATGATACAATGGAATTAAGAGAACGCGTAGGCAGTAGAGCGAAACTTTTTCTTTGATTAAGGAACTCCTTAAAGTTTATTTCCCAAGTAAATGGGAACTAGCCTACTCAAGCCAACGAATACAAAGAAGTTAAACGAACACAGTCAACCGATACACCTATGCATGAGATACCATTGAATAGCTAATTTGCATAACACAAGATACGCGATTGACATAACGTTTTTAACCAAATATAATAAAACAGAATTATAGGACGAGTAAGAAAACACTCAGGAACAGGTTTCTAGTAAAATGTCGATTGAAGAACGAATGAAACAGTAGGCAAGATTGACGCGCATTTTGACGCGTACCTCTGATTTTGGGTTGAGGTAAAAACTAGTGTCCCGGTCAGCAAGTTCCCAAAGCTGACTGTGTCCCTTTAACACTATTATTCTACAATGTAGCTAACCCCGGTTAGCACTGCTGCGTGGTAAAGAAATGTACTGAGAATTGCAAATCACTGAGAAGCTCAGTGTGTGCACGGTACGGTACGTGCAGTTAAGGCCGCGTCCAGACGTATCTGGATGTTTTTGAAAACGGAGCATTTCTTCTCCACTTAGCCTTTCGTCCACAAGAAAACGATGCTTTTGGGCACCAAAATTGCAGGTTTTACAAAATCGGTCTCACAGTAAAGAAAAAGTTTGGTGTGGCTGGGCGAGAAGGGAGAAAAAAACATCCATTTCTAAAAAAACAAAAATATCCGGATACTGGTGGACAGGGGCTAATTTTGAGGAGGAAAGACACGCTTCAAATAACGATGCACAGCCCAAAACTAACGCGAAAAAATAAAATAACAGATAAGCTTTTTTCAAGTGGCCTATAAGACTATAACTATGGATGGACCTCATATAACCACCTTAAAAAATTTTCTCTAGGAAAAGAATTGCTATTATTTACATATATATGTAGCATTTTTAACATTATTGTTCTTTGTTCTTAGTATTGTTTTAAAATTTAGTTAGTTTTCCCTTTTTCATTTTCATGTTTGTTCCACTTGTAGGGGAATTAATAGTACATTGATGACTTTAAGAAGTACCAAGTTAAGCCTTTCAACCCTAGTGCATTCAGTATCCATATTTTTCACACCATGTGCCTTTATTCTCCAGACCAATATGTTTCATTGAGCAGTGGCCAGTACATGCAGGTTAAAACAATTTCAAGTCCAAAAGTGGCCGAAGTCAGAATTTAAAAAAAATTCCAAATTTTGTCTTGTACCATTTATTTAGCAGCATTTAATGCTGCCAAATAAATGGTACCTTGTGAACGTATTGCCAGAGAGCTTTCATTTGAATGGTCACACCATAGGATTTCGCTCACAGACTAAAAAATAGAACCACCTTACAAGACTCCGTCATTCACTCTGGGAGCGATGAAACTAAGGAGAAATAAGATGCTAGTGACTCTTAGAGGCTGAAAGGTTTACCTGGCGAAATTACTTAACTCAGTAATGAATCGCAGCACTCACATTTTTGAGCTTCGTTCAAAGAACACCGATCTTTTTTGTTATTTTGTCAACCTGCTTTTTAAAGAAAGCAATATGCAATATTGGTATAGTTGTGCACTTACATAGTAAATGTAGCTTATAAAATATTGTTTTAACTTGTTTAATGACTATAAGAAACATCATTGTTTATATGCATTTGCATGATATTTTAGTGGGTTTAATTAATTCATTAAAATGTTATTTCTATGAAACGTTTTCCTTTCCGGTAGTCGGGACTTTAGGAATAGATTTGCTAACATCTTCCATTGGAAAAAATGTTACAGCACTACTAAGGTGTAAAATACAAAAAAGCCGTTTAAAGGTTTATCAAGTAAGAAATGAAGAAGTAAGAAAGAAGGAGCAGGCTAGAAGGTTGACACTTTTTCAAGTACACCAAGAACAGTTTGTAAATAAACTTTGTCCTTACATGTAAGCAAAGAAGTAAATCAACCAGACTATGAAACAGGAAACTTGAATAATAGTAACTGTTATGCAGAACTGTTGGTATATCTCTAGGAGAATTTCACTGTACCTTAATTAATATTTAATGAAATTGACTTTCAAATCTTTGCAAATTAGGTTTTTTTTGGTTTTTGGTTTGTAAAAGGAACACTTATAATTATATGACAACATGCTTAATTTAATAAAAGCACCTAACAAAATGTTGATTTACACTGTATCACAATGTGTGTTTTGTTTGTAACCTTAAAAAAAGTAAGTGAAGAAGAAACTGAAACAACAAAACTTTGCCTCACCCTGTATTTTACACATTGTAGTCTTGTCACTTCCACTGACCAAACGATTTCCTCAGTTGCAATATTGCAATATAATTGGAAGTAACAGCAGTCTTTCTATTAGTCAATTTCAACCCTAAAAAATTCATTGGCTAATGCGCATCATGTGTTTGCAAGTCGACATCACAGCAGTTTTGTCTTTGTACCCCAACTATTAATTTCCTTTTAGTAC
>NC_133205.1:17912937-18017546 GCF_958299795.1 Porites lutea | reverse complement strand
CATGTTTTAATCTTTTAAAATACATTTGTAAAAATTCATTAAATTGTTATTTAAAAACATTTTGAATTTTCTCTCGAATCATTAAGGAGATTTACATGAACTATGAAGAGAAGAACACAAAACACTGTGTGTGGAATGAGAAGATCGTGTGTAACGCATACAAATGATCAACCTTGGACTAAAAATGATTAAGTATCTATTCATGCCATTTTTGTCTTAGGACTGGCAGCTGCATGTTGATCAGCCCATCCATCTGATAAAAGGGCTTATCCACTTTGCAGTCACTGTGGCTTATTCAGGGGGAAGAGTTAGCCTGTCAACAGGCTGCCAAGTGGAGTGGGGAGAAAAAGAGACAGGACCAGAGCTCCCCCATCTCCTCTTCTTCCACTGCCCATTCTCAGCTTGCCTCACTCGCCAATTTTCCTTTTTGTCCCACACCCCTCGGGAACCTGTTCACAGGCTAGGAGAGGGTCATAAGGATCTAGATCTCCCTAAATACTGTATATCCATCAGAAGCACTTGCTCAGAGTTGCCACAAATTGAATACCACATTACTGCAGGTATTTTGAGGGTATGGGGCTAAGGCCCGGTTCACACACTGAACTTTTCATGAACCAAACCTTATTCAAATTAACGCCCACCCAAATTATTTAGACCATCTGAACTGACTCAGACGCTGACCATAATTCAAGATGAACAAAACTAAAAAAGTAAAAAATGCTCATTTTGGTCAAACTGCTTGCAAAATACATTATATTAATTTATGCAGTAGGTTCGGGACATGAAAAGTCCGGCCTCCGAATCAATGTTGTTCCAAAGACACTCCAAGAGGAAAGCCAAAATTCCTGGCTGCCCTACTGGGGAAGAATGGCTGAGCCATTCCAAATTGAAATAAGTCCCTAACTGATTCAGATGCTGAACTTTTCACGTACTTAATGTATTAGGCTTGGCTCATGAAAAGTTCAGAGTCCGAACCAGGCCTTAGTAATAGAAACCAACGTGTAATAAATTGCAATTGAAGGAGGGAAATTATAGGCTTCCACTCAATCAATCAATCAATCAGTCAATCGTTTATTTATCCACGTAACGTCTAGTGGGCTAAAAAGCTCTTTCAAAATAAAAGGGGTAAAGTTGGATCCCCTTGAACAAAAATATCTGGATCTAACCCTAACCTAACCTAATATGACCTGCTATATTTTTGACAGATTGCAGAGTTCACGTATTCCTTCTCTATAGTGACAGATTGTAGAATTTGCCCCTTTTTGTAGTGTATGATTATTTTGTTCCACCACTCTCTCTTTGCCTTTCTCTGAGTGAATACATTACTAAAACTGTTCATGATACATGTAGGCCTGACACCAGAATTTAAGACACCATTGCTTTCAAAATAGTGTCTTACATGTTTTGCTTTCAGCAGATGTTCACTCTTAACTTTAAAACACTTTGACTTTAAAACTTGAGACCACTTGAAGCGATAAAGTGTTCCCGAAGGAAACCTTTTTGGGGGGACCACTTCCAATCGACAGATTTGCCGTACGTTTGCACAAGCTTTTAGTGCTATATAATTGTACTGAAAAGATTTGCTTACCTTTCCTTTAACACTGTGATCCTCGTACGTAAGCTAAAGTGGAACTTGAGAAACCCGCCGCCATTTTGAAAAGAACAAAACAACTGGAGCCCAGGTCACGCTTGTGATGTTTGTGAACGGTTACCAAGCTTGCTTAAATGTGGTCCCTAGTCCCTCGTCAACTGGACAGCTGTAATTTTCATTATTTCCTGTTTTTTGAAACGAAAGGCTTTTATTCCCTTGTCAAAAAACAGGAAATAATGAAAACTACAGCTGTCCAGTTGACGAGGGACTAGGGACCACATTTCAGCAAGCTTGGTATACTCGTCAAGCATTTCGGCTTAGCAGGCGCCAGTTTTTTAGGGCGAAGAAAAGAATTCAAGGATAGGTGCACACACGAGGGGAGAAAAGGGATTTTCCTCTCAGGCGTTTTGTTAAAACTAACCGGCGCCTGCCACGCTCGCCTGCTAGCCGCATTTAAATTCTCTGCATTGCGTGGGGCTCTCACTGAAAATTGGATAGAATAATAGGACAGATAAGCCCACCAAAGAAACAGATCTACTTTCTAGTTGTCGATCCATGCCAGTCATACTTACTTTAGTATGTCAAAATATCATGAACTCTCCATGTTTTCTCTCGTGCTCTGGGTCATGAAAATGCGCGGTCTTCCTCCTTATCTGAAACTGGGTTGCGGAAGTTTGTCCTCCTTTCAGACAGTTTTCAGACTAGGAGTGGTTGCCTATAAACCTGCACTCCATATCTCCTAGAAACGAAAAAACAATGCTCAGTGATCATGGTGGAGTGCAATCGAGTTTCACCAAGGCTCAATGCTTCACTAATATCTGTTGTGAACTTGTACACTTAGTGATAAGGCCTTTTTTGGGGGGGACAGGCGAGAAAATCGTGC
Source organism: Porites lutea (assembly GCF_958299795.1). Lineage (NCBI taxonomy): Eukaryota > Metazoa > Cnidaria > Anthozoa > Scleractinia > Poritidae > Porites > Porites lutea. Next base: position 18,015,072 of record NC_133205.1, on the reverse strand, counting down.
GGAAGGAAAATTAGGGAAATTGCACTAAGGCTCTCTTTCCAGTGCTCCCCGCGATGTATCCTTCCTTTCCCCTACTGAGCGCCATTTCCTGCCCTCTTCCTTAGAAAAGATCAGAGAGCGTGTTCAAGGGCTAAATTTGTCAAAAGAGAAACAAAAGACAGAAAAAAATGTTGGGTTATTATTGCCCATCACCTAAATTACCGAACGAAATGTGTTAGCGATGCTATCCAGATGTCCTCCACACGCTTATCACTGTCTCATCATTCGTAGTCCTTGTCGATCTCATGATCTCCAAGACTGTTGAGACTGAGAGCAGTCTCTCTTTTTCTTCAGATTATGTGAGGGGAGTGCACGCGCGTGCTCTTTTCAAATTAGAACAGGAATTCCGAAGTGAGAAAGACAAGTTAATGGAGTCGGAAAGATCATTGAAGTTTCAAAACGAAGTGCTCCTAAGGGACAAAGAAGCTTTGCTTGAGCAAAGTCAGAGAGACAAGGAAGCACTGGCGAAGAAAATGGAACATGACAAAGAATTACTAAGTGTTTCAATCGAGGCCATGAGCCGAGAACTTTCGAAGATGAGGGAGGAAAAGAACCAACTCGCCAGTTCGTTTTCGAACGAGAAGAGAGAGCTGGAGAAGAAACACGAGGCGGAAATTACCGAGGTAAGAAGAAGGCGTGAAAGAAACAAACAGGAGCTTGTAACAAGAATTCGTGAAGAAAACAATCAAGCCACACAAGCCTTCAAGCGAACGACGGACGCAACAATTGCTGGGTTAAAAGAGAAACTTGCCAAAGCAGAGCGGAAGATCGCAGAAATGGAAGAACACTTTAAGAGGGAGAAAAGCAAACTAGAGCATCAGTTTGAGCATGAGAAAATGGAACTGGAGCGAAGAGCACAAAAGCTTAGCCAAGAGCTCAAGGTTATTTTGGAACAAGACTTTTACAGGAGAGCCCAAGAAGAAAGAAAAGTTCACGAAAACGCCCTCTCAAGCTTAAGAGCCGAAATTGTAGAGCTTAGGGAAAGCAAATCTCGGCTGGAACGAGCGCTTTCAGAACAGCAAAAGATCGCCTACGTTCTTGAGAGAGACATCAGTTTCCTTAAGAGCGAGTCACGAGTGGCAAGTCCAAGAAAACTGGAGCCGAGTCTCCTTGAGCTAGAGCTTCAAGAGTTAAGGCATAAGAATGAAAAGCTTAAGATTGCGACAAAGGAGGCGCAGTTTTACAACAACGAGATCACCCAATGGGGAGGTGGGAGGAACTGTCCAGTTTTGAGAACTGCCCAAGAACTTAAATCTGTGGTTTCAGCTGGAAAGCCCTCTCCGTTAGCTTTCTTTCCTTATGGCCGTGGAACACAAAAGGTAACAACAAAAATCATTCGCGTAAGTGTTTTAACTCTACACATGTTTCGAGGCTGAGAAAGCAACTTTAGGGCATGACAACCTGACTATCAGTACGATTATTTTCTGGGTTAGTATTTTTCATGGCTTTACTAAGAAAGATAGTCTGATTAAAGGTGGACACGACCATGCCACTGAGCCTTAATTATTTGGCTCACTCTACGCGACAAGATTTTGAACATGTTCTGCAACTCTTGTTATATTTCATACATGCATCATTCGAAATATTATACTAAAAGACTATTGGGACACCGCGTTTTGTTTATACCTCGTCGCCAAGACTTACAAATTGTTTGATACCCTAAAGGTTAGCTAACTTTAAATTAGTGTTATCGTCAATTTACGAAAGGGGGATAAGTTGTTAGAAGTATGGACTTCTTTATTGAGGCTGTGTCCCTTCTTGTTTTGTCTTTATGCAGCCTTTAGTTTCAGCTGAAAGGGAAATTTCATACGGTTATGAGCCCACATTCAGCACCAATGAAATGAGCAACTACAGGCCGGAACAACAGGTGAATTGGACCATTATGCATTGTTTCGATCAGAAAGGATACAGTAAAAACCAGCATATAAGAACCCAGTGATTTAAGAACCTACATGCTGAAATTTGGCATTTACATAGCCAAAAATATAAAAGAACCTGTTCATCCTGGCAAAGAAAAATAGGTTCTTATTCAAAAAAATAACTCCCTCCAATTTTAGTGGTCAAAATCCTCTATTTTATTGTGTGAGAAACTTCTGACAAAAGTTATTGTGTATATGTTGATTTATAATTGTTTGGATTTTCACTAGAAATATGTTTTCCATAAACTATTAAGTATTATTTAGAAGTACAATATTTCTGCCAATAGTTACACTATGACAACCTCTGAAAAGTAAGAACCTATTAAGAACCTAATCAGTCTAAATTATGAAAAACGACCCTAAAATATAAGAACCTGTTCAGTCTGACCTCGAAAATTCTCGGTTCTTATATGCGGTTTTTACTGTATTCGTAGAAACATGAGTGAGTCGTGAACACAGTTAAATTCGTTTGATGTACAAGGTTAACACCTATGACCATGATTAAAAGCAGATATTGTTTAAAGAGCACTTGGTCTCTGATTGGGCTGTTCGCCATTTCACCTCTTATTTTGGAAATGCTGATTGTATAAGAATTCACACTAATCTTACAAGCTGACTCCACCCGCGTCAAGCTACTTACATTACAATGATCTTAGTAATGTACCATTTAGTATGCATTTCACTTGTTTACAGAAATGCCATAGTTTCATTCGGTTACACTAGACTCTAACAAAGATTTTGAAACCAAAAACAAGCAAAAATATACTTTAACATTTTTTGTTTAATTTTTTATGGCTCGGCCAAAATTTCTATAACCAGCTTGATCTCATTAAAGCCAACCAACCACTACGGTTGCAAATAGGCAATTCAGTCATGAAGAAATGCCAAATATTCTTATCAAAATTGTGCAAATAACGCTATGCCCGCTGCTGTTTCTACTTTTAAGGCCACTAAAGTTCCTGCAGAAAGGGAAATAGCCTATGTTGATGAGTCCACGATTGTCACCAACGAAATAAGCAACTGCGGAGAGCAACAGGTGAATAAATCATTACCTTAGTAATACCTCAGTAGCAGAGATGGCGACGTCTGTCCCTTTTATGGTAATAGGGAGCTTAAGCAACGGCGTTTTTGAGAGACGAACGCCAACCGGAAGTGGACTTTTTCATACTTGGGCAATGTTTTTACCAAAATTTTTGGACAAATTGTCTGTTTAAGAATAGAGTGTATAGAGTAAAGAAACACAGCAAAACAAATGTGGTAGTGCCGACACACATTGAACGGTAAAAGGTGCGTCCCTCAAAAACGCCTTTGCTTAAGCTCCCTAATTCCAAATGACATTCGTTACTTTCGCACGAGGAAACTCGTAAATTCTATATATTTTGTTGTTACTTTGCAGAGTTCTATTCCGGATTCAGTTTTTGTTGAGCAAAGAACATGGGACCCTCAATCAAACAACAGTCGTCTGGAGGAAGAGTTAGAAAAGATGGGAGAAAGGCTAGATTCCTTGGAGGACAGAAAAAATGATCTCTTACAGGAGGTGAGCATTAAATTAGAGAAACAACTTGTAATCTACTTACTTACTTACTAACTAACTGATTGACTGACTGACTGACTTACTCACTTACGTAGGCCGATCTCCCGATGAAGACTCCATGACAGAGTCTTTCCACACATTTCTATCTAACTGCTGACCGAAGTTACGTTGATATGTTTGTGGGATTTATAACGAAAGTCTTAAACATTAAATTGTTGGATATCGTTGTAGCGTCTTTCTTCAGAGTTAAGTAGTACGATGCTACAGCATTATTGACAATGTCTACTCTACTTTAACAGGTCGATAACGATATGATTCAAGCAGGAATTACTTGTAATCGATCGACCAGTACAACTAGCGTGTATACCAGCAGCTATCAGCAGCGATCACCTAGGTCGCCTAGACCTAATTTCTACAGCTAAGGTTGTAAAATGCACCATTGTGAACAAAAGTAAGTACAGCAGTATGCATTTACGGAGATTTCAAGTTTGTCCTTTGCAGTTAACTCAGTTAGGCACCGTAATGTGCATACTCCATAGTATGTTATGATCTCAGACCCCTTGCATAAAATGATACAATGGAATTAAGAGAACGCGTAGGCAGTAGAGCGAAACTTTTTCTTTGATTAAGGAACTCCTTAAAGTTTATTTCCCAAGTAAATGGGAACTAGCCTACTCAAGCCAACGAATACAAAGAAGTTAAACGAACACAGTCAACCGATACACCTATGCATGAGATACCATTGAATAGCTAATTTGCATAACACAAGATACGCGATTGACATAACGTTTTTAACCAAATATAATAAAACAGAATTATAGGACGAGTAAGAAAACACTCAGGAACAGGTTTCTAGTAAAATGTCGATTGAAGAACGAATGAAACAGTAGGCAAGATTGACGCGCATTTTGACGCGTACCTCTGATTTTGGGTTGAGGTAAAAACTAGTGTCCCGGTCAGCAAGTTCCCAAAGCTGACTGTGTCCCTTTAACACTATTATTCTACAATGTAGCTAACCCCGGTTAGCACTGCTGCGTGGTAAAGAAATGTACTGAGAATTGCAAATCACTGAGAAGCTCAGTGTGTGCACGGTACGGTACGTGCAGTTAAGGCCGCGTCCAGACGTATCTGGATGTTTTTGAAAACGGAGCATTTCTTCTCCACTTAGCCTTTCGTCCACAAGAAAACGATGCTTTTGGGCACCAAAATTGCAGGTTTTACAAAATCGGTCTCACAGTAAAGAAAAAGTTTGGTGTGGCTGGGCGAGAAGGGAGAAAAAAACATCCATTTCTAAAAAAACAAAAATATCCGGATACTGGTGGACAGGGGCTAATTTTGAGGAGGAAAGACACGCTTCAAATAACGATGCACAGCCCAAAACTAACGCGAAAAAATAAAATAACAAGATAAGCTTTTTTCAAGTGGCCTATAAGACTATAACTATGGATGGACCTCATATAACCACCTTAAAAAATTTTCTCTAGGAAAAGAATTGCTATTATTTACATATATATGTAGCATTTTTAACATTATTGTTCTTTGTTCTTAGTATTGTTTTAAAATTTAGTTAGTTTTCCCTTTTTCATTTTCATGTTTGTTCCACTTGTAGGGGAATTAATAGTACATTGATGACTTTAAGAAGTACCAAGTTAAGCCTTTCAACCCTAGTGCATTCAGTATCCATATTTTTCACACCATGTGCCTTTATTCTCCAGACCAATATGTTTCATTGAGCAGTGGCCAGTACATGCAGGTTAAAACAATTTCAAGTCCAAAAGTGGCCGAAGTCAGAATTTAAAAAAAATTCCAAATTTTGTCTTGTACCATTTATTTAGCAGCATTTAATGCTGCCAAATAAATGGTACCTTGTGAACGTATTGCCAGAGAGCTTTCATTTGAATGGTCACACCATAGGATTTCGCTCACAGACTAAAAAAATAGAACCACCTTACAAGACTCCGTCATTCACTCTGGGAGCGATGAAACTAAGGAGAAATAAGATGCTAGTGACTCTTAGAGGCTGAAAGGTTTACCTGGCGAAATTACTTAACTCAGTAATGAATCGCAGCACTCACATTTTTGAGCTTCGTTCAAAGAACACCGATCTTTTTTTGTTATTTTGTCAACCTGCTTTTTAAAGAAAGCAATATGCAATATTGGTATAGTTGTGCACTTACATAGTAAATGTAGCTTATAAAATATTGTTTTAACTTGTTTAATGACTATAAGAAACATCATTGTTTATATGCATTTGCATGATATTTTAGTGGGTTTAATTAATTCATTAAAATGTTATTTCTATGAAACGTTTTCCTTTCCGGTAGTCGGGACTTTAGGAATAGATTTGCTAACATCTTCCATTGGAAAAAATGTTACAGCACTACTAAGGTGTAAAATACAAAAAAGCCGTTTAAAGGTTTATCAAGTAAGAAATGAAGAAGTAAGAAAGAAGGAGCAGGCTAGAAGGTTGACACTTTTTCAAGTACACCAAGAACAGTTTGTAAATAAACTTTGTCCTTACATGTAAGCAAAGAAGTAAATCAACCAGACTATGAAACAGGAAACTTGAATAATAGTAACTGTTATGCAGAACTGTTGGTATATCTCTAGGAGAATTTCACTGTACCTTAATTAATATTTAATGAAATTGACTTTCAAATCTTTGCAAATTAGGTTTTTTTTGGTTTTTGGTTTGTAAAAGGAACACTTATAATTATATGACAACATGCTTAATTTAATAAAAGCACCTAACAAAATGTTGATTTACACTGTATCACAATGTGTGTTTTGTTTGTAACCTTAAAAAAAGTAAGTGAAGAAGAACTGAAACAACAAAACTTTGCCTCACCCTGTATTTTACACATTGTAGTCTTGTCACTTCCACTGACCAAACGATTTCCTCAGTTGCAATATTGCAATATAATTGGAAGTAACAGCAGTCTTTCTATTAGTCAATTTCAACCCTAAAAAATTCATTGGCTAATGCGCATCATGTGTTTGCAAGTCGACATCACAGCAGTTTTGTCTTTGTACCCCAACTATTAATTTCCTTTTAGTACAGAAAATTCCAGAACTCAGAGGGAAAAATTAAAACGTTCGTCTGAATCCTCAGATTTCATCAGCGTTCTGAGGTGACAGGTTGCGTAACAGAAAAGTTTTGAATCCCCAAGAAAGGATTGTAATTTGCCGATAGGTCCGAGCCCCCACCCCTATACAGGGAGGGTTTCCTTTGTTTAATAGCAAAGGCCTCCTCGACTCTGCGCTTGATGGTGTTGTTTTCGTCAGATAGTACTTTTACATTGTGTGGGTTGAAGTTGTGAGCCGTTGCTTGGCAATATTCGGAAACGGTAGAAGAACGTCACCTCACAACGCTGATGAAGTCTAAGTGATTTGGACGAAATATTCGTTTCGTTTTAAGTTTTTCGTCTGAGTTTAGGAATTTTCTGTACTAAATGTCTTCGCCAGAGCAGGTAACGTATTAGTAATGTATTTATTTCGATACAACATACATGTATATACATACAATTAGCTAAGGCAGTTATGAATGCAACTCCGGGGACAAGTCCAGCCCTTTGGACCCGGGGGTGGGGGAGCTGTTTGAGGCGGCGCTGTACCTGGGAGTAGGGGGTGAGACAAATGAAAAATATCTTCTCTTTGATTTTGCGCAATACGTGTTATTTCTTGCACAGTTTACACGATGGCTGCTGACCTCAAGACTACGTATTTTTAAAGACAAACGCAGGAATTTTGAAACTCGCCCCAGTCCCCTCTCAAAAGTAGGAGAAAATGCATTTGGTGCGCCCTTTCTGCAGCTCTTAGACTATCTACCGCAAAAACGATGAGGGTGACCCCATTTTTTATTTTATGATTTTAATAAGAACAGTTCTTCCTTTCAATGAGGACAAAATTGGTATAAATCTATGTTCAGTTTTTTTCGGGGGGCAATTTTACTAAATTGTACGGATTGAGCTATAACGAGTTGAAAAGCGCGTGCTCAAATTAAGTCTACTTTGGGGCGTAAATTAAGATCGAGGGCATTATAAGACATTTTTCTGGTACGTTATTGGATAAAAATACATTCAAGTCAAATTCTGTGCGATACCACATGCATCATCGAAAAAATCTCCCCTTTTTCCTTAGTTTTGGGCTGAGCGCGGTTTATTGTCAAAGGGTCCTAAATAACCGTATTTTTCAGCATAGTGACGTGAAAACGAGCACAGTGACGCCCCACTTTTTATTTCTTTTTTAATCATCTTAACTTGTTACGTCAGTGTACCAAGTTTCATCTCAATCTATGTTACAGGTGTAGGTTCTTTTACTAAGGAATCACCTTAAGCATATCATGTGTAAAACGCATGTTAGGAAGGCCTTATTCTACACCCTAAAGTTAAGAGAAAAATTAATAGCGGAGCTCCACGCGCGCGTACCCCAATAGCCAAGAAAATCTATCTTTCCGAGAAAATTTGGTAATCAAGTGACCTTAAAGCGCCCGACCGCCCGACCGCTCGTCCGCACCACAGGCTTGCCAATGTAAAATAACTCAATCAACAGGTATGGCAACCCAAATGCAACTCGAGGTTATTTTGGCGGGAAATCGCATAGCCACACACGTCTTTTGAAGTAGAGACAACTAAAGAGCCAATAAAGACGAAAACGGAAAGCGGAAATTGTTTCTGTTTCCGTGTTGTCTAAAGTTTTAAGCTTAGATCAATTGTCATGTCCACAAATTTGGAATATAGGGCAGGAGAAGGACAGAGAAAAAGAGAAAGTAGGAGACAGACCAGCGAAGCTCAACGAGAAAAAGAGCAGCATGGAGCTAGAGCGAGAGATAAGGAGCCATTTATTGTTGAAGAACGACACGAAAATTTTGTAGCGGCGGTGACAAAAATTAATGAGAAATCCTAGCGGCCACCAAGGTGAAAATGAGCGGCAGTAAAAAAAAAAATAAACAAAAAAAACACGTACGACATTCCCTCCATAAAACGCGTAACTAGGAAGTTTTACGTTGTCGTGCAAAACAACGGCAAAGAAATGTACAAAAAAAAAATGTGCTGCACGTGCAAAGATGTGTTTTTGCTAATTAGACCTATTGTTGTTTTGTCATCGTTCTCTTTGCCTTCGCCTCTTAGCATGACACGATTCTATAACTATTTTGCTTGAGCAAACTATAAATATTATCGTGAGCTTTACTTTTAGCCTTGGCTAAATCTATATAAACCTATCTTGAATTAAATTGTTGGAGAACTGTGATCATCTCTTACTTTTTGGAGCATCTACAGTATGGTATCACAGATGTCATGTCAGGCGTGTTAACCCATTGAGCCATAAGCTTATGATGTGTGAACTTTTAAATAAAATCTCTTAAATTATGAACTAACACGTAAACCCTATGAATCTTCTCTAGAATTATATGCTATTTTTTGTCTTTTAAAATCACCCTCTAAGGATTTAGGACTTAAACCAGATATAATATAGTAATGTGTGTATATTATAAAATTAAGTCTGTTAAACTTAATTTCTAATTCTTGACTACAAACCTGTTATCATTGTTAGTTTGATGAAATCCTTAGCTTGATGAAATTCATAGCTTCATGAATTCGATGACACTAAAAAGATAAAAATAATAAAACAATAAAACCTAGGCTTTCAATGTGATCACCCAAAGGCCACAAAACTCTGGTCACATTCATGAGAAGGTCATATCAATAATGTCGCAGATAGGAGGAGATCAGTACAGCATATTGTAATTCGTTCAAAATATTCCTCTGATTCTGATAAGCTTATATTCCCTGGCTAATTTGTCATATTAATAACCCTTATGGATGTTTACGTTATACGAGTAAATTTCACCACCAGGTTCTGGCTGTCATTTTATTGGCTGGGAGGGTTATCAGAAGCTCATGTTTTAATCTTTTAAAATACATTTGTAAAAATTCATTAAATTGTTATTTAAAAACATTTTGAATTTTCTCTCGAATCATTAAGGAGATTTACATGAACTATGAAGAGAAGAACACAAAACACTGTGTGTGGAATGAGAAGATCGTGTGTAACGCATACAAATGATCAACCTTGGACTAAAAATGATTAAGTATCTATTCATGCCATTTTTGTCTTAGGACTGGCAGCTGCATGTTGATCAGCCCATCCATCTGATAAAAGGGCTTATCCACTTTGCAGTCACTGTGGCTTATTCAGGGGGAAGAGTTAGCCTGTCAACAGGCTGCCAAGTGGAGTGGGGAGAAAAAGAGACAGGACCAGAGCTCCCCCATCTCCTCTTCTTCCACTGCCCATTCTCAGCTTGCCTCACTCGCCAATTTTCCTTTTTGTCCCACACCCCTCGGGAACCTGTTCACAGGCTAGGAGAGGGTCATAAGGATCTAGATCTCCCTAAATACTGTATATCCATCAGAAGCACTTGCTCAGAGTTGCCACAAATTGAATACCACATTACTGCAGGTATTTTGAGGGTATGGGGCTAAGGCCCGGTTCACACACTGAACTTTTCATGAACCAAACCTTATTCAAATTAACGCCCACCCAAATTATTTAGACCATCTGAACTGACTCAGACGCTGACCATAATTCAAGATGAACAAAACTAAAAAAGTAAAAAATGCTCATTTTGGTCAAACTGCTTGCAAAATACATTATATTAATTTATGCAGTAGGTTCGGGACATGAAAAGTCCGGCCTCCGAATCAATGTTGTTCCAAAGACACTCCAAGAGGAAAGCCAAAATTCCTGGCTGCCCTACTGGGGAAGAATGGCTGAGCCATTCCAAATTGAAATAAGTCCCTAACTGATTCAGATGCTGAACTTTTCACGTACTTAATGTATTAGGCTTGGCTCATGAAAAGTTCAGAGTCCGAACCAGGCCTTAGTAATAGAAACCAACGTGTAATAAATTGCAATTGAAGGAGGGAAATTATAGGCTTCCACTCAATCAATCAATCAATCAGTCAATCGTTTATTTATCCACGTAACGTCTAGTGGGCTAAAAAGCTCTTTCAAAATAAAAGGGGTAAAGTTGGATCCCCTTGAACAAAAATATCTGGATCTAACCCTAACCTAACCTAATATGACCTGCTATATTTTTGACAGATTGCAGAGTTCACGTATTCCTTCTCTATAGTGACAGATTGTAGAATTTGCCCCTTTTTGTAGTGTATGATTATTTTGTTCCACCACTCTCTCTTTGCCTTTCTCTGAGTGAATACATTACTAAAACTGTTCATGATACATGTAGGCCTGACACCAGAATTTAAGACACCATTGCTTTCAAAATAGTGTCTTACATGTTTTGCTTTCAGCAGATGTTCACTCTTAACTTTAAAACACTTTGACTTTAAAACTTGAGACCACTTGAAGCGATAAAGTGTTCCCGAAGGAAACCTTTTTGGGGGGACCACTTCCAATCGACAGATTTGCCGTACGTTTGCACAAGCTTTTAGTGCTATATAATTGTACTGAAAAGATTTGCTTACCTTTCCTTTAACACTGTGATCCTCGTACGTAAGCTAAAGTGGAACTTGAGAAACCCGCCGCCATTTTGAAAAGAACAAAACAACTGGAGCCCAGGTCACGCTTGTGATGTTTGTGAACGGTTACCAAGCTTGCTTAAATGTGGTCCCTAGTCCCTCGTCAACTGGACAGCTGTAATTTTCATTATTTCCTGTTTTTTGAAACGAAAGGCTTTTATTCCCTTGTCAAAAAACAGGAAATAATGAAAACTACAGCTGTCCAGTTGACGAGGGACTAGGGACCACATTTCAGCAAGCTTGGTATACTCGTCAAGCATTTCGGCTTAGCAGGCGCCAGTTTTTTAGGGCGAAGAAAAGAATTCAAGGATAGGTGCACACACGAGGGGAGAAAAGGGATTTTCCTCTCAGGCGTTTTGTTAAAACTAACCGGCGCCTGCCACGCTCGCCTGCTAGCCGCATTTGAATTCTCTGCATTGCGTGGGGCTCTCACTGAAAATTGGATAGAATAATAGGACAGATAAGCCCACCAAAGAAACAGATCTACTTTCTAGTTGTCGATCCATGCCAGTCATACTTACTTTAGTATGTCAAAATATCATGAACTCTCCATGTTTTCTCTCGTGCTCTGGGTCATGAAAATGCGCGGTCTTCCTCCTTATCTGAAACTGGGTTGCGGAAGTTTGTCCTCCTTTCAGACAGTTTTCAGACTAGGAGTGGTTGCCTATAAACCTGCACTCCATATCTCCTAGAAACGAAAAAACAATGCTCAGTGATCATGGTGGAGTGCAATCGAGTTTCACCAAGGCTCAATGCTTCACTAATATCTGTTGTGAACTTGTACACTTAGTGATAAGGCCTTTTTTGGGGGGGACAGGCGAGAAAATCGTGCGGAAGGAAAATTAGGGAAATTGCACTAAGGCTCTCTTTCCAGTGCTCCCCGCGATGTATCCTTCCTTTCCCCTACTGAGCGCCATTTCCTGCCCTCTTCCTTAGAAAAGATCAGAGAGCGTGTTCAAGGGCTAAATTTGTCAAAAGAGAAACAAAAGACAGAAAAAAATGTTGGGTTATTATTGCCCATCACCTAAATTACCGAACGAAATGTGTTAGCGATGCTATCCAGATGTCCTCCACACGCTTATCACTGTCTCATCATTCGTAGTCCTTGTCGATCTCATGATCTCCAAGACTGTTGAGACTGAGAGCAGTCTCTCTTTTTCTTCAGATTATGTGAGGGGAGTGCACGCGCGTGGTCTTTTGCGTGTCTCGCGTGTTTTGCTCGACGGACTAAGAAGAAAAAAAGACTGCTCTCAGACTGTATCTGTTCGGCAGTTCTAATACTCATGATGGCGTGACAATCTGCGAGTGACATCTACGTCCTCATTGCCTTTAATTGGATTAAGCTCCGCAGTACGTCATCGCACCCCATTGCTGAAGGAAGCTAAAACGCTCATGTTTTTGACGTTTCAGTTTAAAACAAAGCATTGTGAAAGTACTACAAATTAGGGGAACAAAGGTTCATTTAAAGACGGTAAGTTACGCTAAATGTATCTAATATGTCAAGCTAGGACAATCGCCAAAATGTCACCAGTTAGAGCAGTACACGGATACGGGATATTGTAGATTGCTTATGTTGTCGTCAGACTACTTAAAGGCTTTTTTTTAAGATAAGCTCTCGATAGTTTCACTAATTGTTATATATGTACTTGAACGAAAGCGAAAAAGGCAAAATCGGGTGATTCATCCAGCGTGTGACTAGTAGTGATCGAAGACAAAACTCATCAATGACAGTAACATACGGTATGCATTAAGTGATTAATCATGTGGAAACCATGATTAATGTAATTCCCCTTCCTCGATTCGTTTTATGTTTGTTTATGCAGGCAGGCTCGCTGTTGAAAGATATTGATCTTATAAGATTCTTACTGAAAACATTTTATTCTGGGTAATTGTATTGAACATTAATTACTAAGAGCAAGTTATCAATTCCTTATACTGTAAGGTATCCCCCTCCGTCTCTTCTCTTTGTTTGTTCCCGGAGAGGTATAAGTTAAAACAGTTTCGGTTTAAAAAAGCTTACAATTTGGTTAGTTCTTGGATAAAGATTTTCGGCGACGCAATTGTTTTCTTTTAGGAGTATTCGTCCCTTAAAAAAGCACACTTTGAGTGATTTTAAGCAGCTAGTGGGAACATTCATTACAGTGTGTTTGCAGAAAATAGGATATCATATTTGGGTTCAGGTCGCAGCTGTTTTTCCGGGATAAGACAACCCCCTCCCCACCCCCATCCGTGTGCGCTGTCAACATGATAGCATTTTTCAACGCAAATGTTTGCTAAACGTTAAAAAAAATGCTAATTATAGGACGTGAACGTTTGCTGCAATGGATATTTTTATTTTGTATCTTTGCTTTGACAGTGATTTTTTGCACACAACATTTTCTAATCGAATCGGACTGAAAGTAGTTGTTAAGTAAGACTGTGTTAACAGAGTAGAAGATATAACCATGGATTATTATTGTAATTTTTACAGAACTTAAAAGCATGGACTTTTCACCTCTTCTACTTGTTCAAGCACTCTTAATTATGGGGGTCTTTATAGACATTGTCGATGCAGGTAAGAAAAATATGATACAAGTAAAGAGCCAAAAATGAATCCGGATTAGTATGTATTTGACGTTAACAATCACTTAATTATTAAACCAAAGTCCTGGGGGTACTCAACAAATTTTTACGGAGAGGCTTCACACTGAGGTCCGACCTCTTACAGGCTTTTACATACTATTTTTGGACGAAAAGGTACCCCTTTCGTAAACCTTTTGTTAACAAATGGTAACCCTTTCACATACCGTAAATGATCTATTAAACGCCCTGGGCGTTTATTAAATTTCAGGGATCCGAGAGGGAGCGTTTAATAGACGGGAGGCGTTTAAAAGAGAGAGGCGTTTATTTTTGTAACTTTTAATACAATATGCTTTCGGCCAAAAACGTATGTGCGTTAACAGAATCTCGACTGCAGGCTGACGGCTTTTGCACTCCAAGGTTTCTAGTGTAATTTTTTTCTCTTTTGCTACAATTAAGAGGGTACGCACCGAGATCAAGAAGATCAAAGAGCGCTATCCTTACTTTGAACTTGAAATTGAACATGACATAATACACAAACCGATGTTAATCAAACAATGAAATTAATAAATTGATTGATTTTGCTCTATTTTGCCATTTCCTAGTATTTTGGAGCAATTTTCACGGGGGGCTGTTAGCCCTTTTGGGTCATTTTTACTCACGGATTTCGCTACCCCGTCATTATCTTTAACTAATGACATCCCACCCTTTCTAATACCTGAAGCCTAAAAAGAAACCCCTTTCGGGTGGAGGCTTCCCGTAAAGGCCATCATAGAAAGTACGGTACCAGCAAAATTACTCGTGGGCTGTTCACAGTTCCCTATTTTCCCGTAAGATCGTCGAGATCGAGCGCTTTACGTAATGGTCGGCCATCTTGGTTTCAAATGTTCGAAGTCTAGCCCAAATGAGTGTCAAATCTACTTAGAGGATTGGGAACGCACGCCGGTACCTTCGGTACATTCGAAACCAAGATGGCCGTCCGTAAGGCAGAGCACTCGATCTCGACGATCTTAAGGAAAAAAAAGAGGGACTGTGAACAGTCTAAGTGACTCGTTGTTTGAAACTGCTTAACTGACTTACAAAGTGTTTCTTTTCAGTTCCTGCGGCCCAGAATTGTACGTCTGCTCCATGTCAGCACAGTGCACGATGTTTGGATAACAAGAACACCTCAGGATTCACATGCGTCTGCTCATCAGGGTACTCTGGTCAACGCTGTGAAATTGCCATTAACCAATGCGCATCCAATCCCTGCCAGAATGGGGCTACTTGCATTGATAGCGTCAACAATGTGACATGTACTTGTGCAAAAGGCTTTACAGGTATAGTGCTGACTAAAAAGGCCCGTCCACAGGGATAATTTTGAAAACGGACATTCTTTTCTCTGTTTTATCCTTCCGTCGACACGTAAAAAAATGCTCTTTATTTGAGTGTCAAAGTATTTTGCGCGAAAGTGCTAATTGGGGTCACTATTTTTCGTCTCCAACTGGTGGACCGCCATTTTACATGGTAATCCGAGCCACGCGAAGGTCTACCCGCCAGCAGTGCAAAGGGAGTACCTTTATTTCTCAGCTATTTTTATACCATGAGTATTGGTCCGGCCACGGGAATCGATCCCCCGACCTCCCGCTCTGCAGTCAAGCGCTCTACCGACTGAGAGCTAATCCTGCCGCGGTAAGCTTAAGTAGGTTGAGTACGATCGTCCGGGTGAACTTAGGCCTGAACAGGACGGTTGTTGTTGACAGTGACTGACACTTTGACAACCTGTGTGGTAGTCATCTTCATCGCGTCAGTTGACGGCATTAAACTCTGATCAGGTGATAGTGTTGTTTTAGTGACCAGAAATCATATCATCTTGGCGTTACCCCCGAAAGCGATACCTTTTCGGCTTCAGGTACATGAAAGGGTAGGGGTTTCAATAATTGAAGTATGTGAAGGCGTAGGAAAATCTGTCATTTCGTTCTGTACAAGAAGGATTTTATGGTTGTGAAAAAGTGGAGAAAATTTTGTGACTTATTCATATTTAAAAGCAAGTGTATTTACAACAGTTAAATGGGATGCTATGTGAAAGAGGTACCATTTGTTAATGAAAGGTATACGAAAGGGGTACCTCTTCTTTCGAGAATGTTATATAAAAGGGTATAGGGATTAGGCCCCGGAGCGGAGCCTCCCCATTTAGAACATTGTTGAGTACTTCCTGAGGTCTTTCTGTTGATAATAGGAGCATTTTGTGAAAGAACGCGAAGAAGACGCTGTGGTGATCCCCCTAGTATAGCTAATGGATACGTCAAGAGGAGTAAGACACTTGCGCTTTACAGTTGTAATAAAGGTTACAGAGCTATTGGTTTTCTGTTCATAAAATGCAGCCGGGGCAGGTGGATTGGAAGGACTCCCTCGTGTCTGTTGCCCGGTAAGTATGAGTATGTAAGAATACCACACACGCGTTAATCTTATGTAAGGTCCGGTAGAATTAGCTAGTGTCCGCTGAGAAAGTTGGTTGCCTCCCAGAAGGGAAAGGTTTGAGGGCTACGTACGCGCATTTCATTGGTCATCTGCATATGCGAATTCTGCGTGATAAGTGACAAAATTATTATTGTTATTGTTATTATTATTATTATTATTATTATTATGATAATGATGATGATGTGCATGCTTCACACCTATAGGTGGCCTTATTCACCAAAGCATTAAGCTCTCTCCTATAGCCTTTGGCGTCTAGGGTCCTTCTTAGGATCTTAGCTGTTCCCAACAAACAAGCTTTCTGGAGCAATGCAATAATCCCAGGTGTTCCCAACTTGCTGATCCACATCTTTAGGTGTTTACTCACAGTCCCAAGGGCTCCAATTACAATAGTGAAGGCAGATACTCTTCTGCAGTTCCAAATCTTTTGAACGTCCACTTTCAAGTCCTGAAAGTGGTCGATCTTGTCCCTTTCTTTTTCTGCTACCCGTGAATCAAAAGGGCAAGCTACATCGGCTCCATCTTTCCTCTTTTTCCAGCACCACAATATCAAGTCTATTGTGGTCTAAATGGTGATCTCTGTGAATTCTGAAATCCCACAGTAACTTCACTTGGTCATTTTCTATCACTGCCTCCGAAGAACTTAAGCAACCTTGTCGTGTCTCCAGTTTTTACACTGGATTTGAGCTACTATTTCGCCTTCTGCAGTTATATGGCGGACGGATTCTATTATTATTACTATTATTATTATTATTATTATTATTAATATTATTATTATTAGGTCATACTTCTTATTTCTTTCAAGTGTAACTATATTGTTCTCTTTGTTGTTCATATCCTTGTTTTCAAGCCCGCTAGCGTGATTTTACTTAACCCGTGAAATAGGTAGTAGAATCCTACGCACTTTTATGCACTAATTCCATAATCTTCTTTTGTTTACTAGTAGCTATTTTGCAGTAGTTGCTAGTATTTGTTTCACGGGCTAAGTAAAATCACTATATGATTCGGATAAATAGTCATTTCTCCATCTTCCTTATTTGGTCCGCGACACGCCATAATGATCAATAACCTTTTTTCTTATTAACAGCAAAACCAGGGCCATCGTGCGGAAGACCACGCCGCATAAGACACGGGAGATTTACGCCGGATAGAGATCGCTTTGATGTCGGTACAACTGTCAGGTATATCTGTAAAGACAAATACCGCCTCAGAGGAGTTGACCAGCTTACCTGTGGTACAAATTTAAAATGGAAACCACGAAGACTACCCAGTTGTACAGAAAGTAAGTGCTTGTCTGAAGTAAAAATAAATAATTATAATTGTAATCAGTGACAATGACAATGATGATGACAATTACGAGGATGATGACGCTGATGACGATGATGATGATGATGATGGTAGTGGTGGTGGTGATGACGATGATGATGATGATGATGGTAGTGGTGGTGGTGGTGGTGGTGATGATGATGATGATGATGATGATGATGATGATGATGATGATGATGATGATGATGATGATAATGGCGATTACGATGTCGATGACGACGACGACGACTTTAACAATGATGATGGTGGCAATGATAACGATAACGATGACGGTGATGATAATGATAATGATAATAATGATGATTATGATGATAATATTAACGATCGTTTTCGATAGCCTATGGTGAAAGCGGAAAAGTTCAAGGTTCGCCTGAAGGAAATAGACGACCAGGGGCCCGTTTCTTGAAAGTTCTGGTAAATATAATTTTCGGGCCCGAAATCAAACATTTAAATTAAAATCTAAGGAATAACAGCGCAGGTCGGCGCCAAAAAAGCAAGTCCATTTTGTTTTGTTCTTTTAATTAACTGATAGTTTTATCTTATTATCTGAAAAACTACTGAAACCTCAATCTTGAATGCAAACAACAACAGCTCTCCCGGCCTGTTAATCAATTATCAGGACTTTCGAAAAAAAGGGACCGGAAAACTGTTACAAAAGACGGCACCATCCTTGAAATATAAGGTGCATAGTTTTCTATTATTTTATTATTGAGGTCAATCGTAAAATAATAGAAACTGGAAGTCCTCAAAATTTGCTTAGCGGTAGCTGGTTATGAAGAATTTTCCGTAGGATTTGAAGTGAATCAGGAACAGAAAAACATTGAATGAAAAGTAATGATAGGTGTTTGTCAAGAGAGGATAAAGGGGACAGAGAAGGCATCCCCCATACACACCCTATTCCGCAGGTAATTCGTCTCGAGTTATTTTTAGAATCGGAATAAAGTTACCTCGCGCGCTGCGTGGATGTTTCGTGGAGGTTTCGCATGACTAAACGCCGTGCAAAACATGTCGGGTGAAAGGCAATGAAAGCGTAAAGAGATCGAGGGTATTCCCGAATATTAACGTGAAATGAGTCGGCGCTCACCTGGGAAAAGGGAATCGCTAGACTCTTTGACAACCTGTGAAATCAATTTTACTCCAAATTTTCGTAACCTCAGTGCTTTAATAAAATGAGAAATTTTGCCGGTCTTTTGAGACCGGTCGTTTGTAGAACAAAGGAAGTAGGATGCCAAGTGTTATGTTTGTTGAATAATAAAAGACTAATAAAAGAATAAATATCAAACCAGAAATTGCTCTCTTCAAACTGTAAATTATAAATGATTCTGAGAGAATATTCAGTGTGTTAAGGATTTCCCTGCTGTACTGTTAGCTCTATACAAGAGAGGAAGGGCGATTCTTTTTTAATTTCCGTTTCGCTGACACAGCTTTAGCAGAAATCTCTCTGTAGTCCTTTTTGTCGACAAAACGAATAGCAATATCGCTCTCCGCGTCTTCCATTTTGTTCTCCGTCAATTCGTGAAGGACGCGTGGCTCTGAGCGTGGGTCATCCACGCGGAACACATTCGCGCTATGTGATTGGCTGTTGTCTATTCCCCCTTGGGATCTGTGGTCTTAAAAATAACTCGAGTCTAATTACCTATGGAATAAGGTGTGTATGGGGGATGCCTTCTCTGTCCCCTTTATCCTCTCTTGGTGTTTGTGTAAAGTCCTGAGCAATAGCTCACGAATTGACAACCAGTACGGAAGTCAATCATCAGCGATGCCGGAAGTCGCACGTCGAGCTACAAGTACTGTTCACAACTGTCCGATTCAGCATTACACTTTCCCCCACGATCATATACATTCAGCTGACCCAAGTCACCTTTTTGTTTTTCTTATCTAGAGATAAAGTGTCCAGATCCAGGTATACCTGACAATGGTCAACGTAGCGGAAGCTTATTTTACGAAGGAACTCAGGTCCGCTTCTCTTGTGATGATGGCTTCGAACTTGACGGTTTAAGGTCGCTAGAATGCGTTCGCCTGTGTTATTCCTGCAGTTCTGTGCGATGGAATGGTACTACCCCAACCTGCAGGAGAATAGGTAAGTACTTATGTCCTACTGACACTTCTTTTGCAAGTGACGTGTTTCCTTTGTGTCATTGAATCTTTTTATATATTAAGGTATTGACATTAGCTTCCTGTATTAGATGAAATGATTTGGTTAAGTAGGGGTTGAGCGGGTCTCTCTAGGCTTGTTTTTAAACCGCTTGAGGTTGCGCATTCAAGTTAAATAGCTGAGGTGATGAGGCGAACCACTTTGCTCGGGCAACGCGATCCAAAACGAATTGTTCGCGAGGATAAATGAGGCCTGGGGTCTAGCCAAGAGAACGGCATTTACGTTGTAATCATTCCAATTAAAGTGTCCGAGGACGCGTCTTCTGCATGATGCTGTTAACTAAAGTATTTGATGCTAAAGTCATGGTTGAGATTGTTCGTGGCCACAACCTGCCAACAGAGTCTCCTTATGTCTTCCTGAGTTAGGAGGAGAAAAAGGGGCTCTGCCTGAATCACCTCAAGCTGCCTTTGCCGTCGCCGAAGCCCGAACTCCTGGACTATTTAATCTTGGACTATTTTTAAATTGAGAATCAAATCTCTCTTCTAAATAATAATAATAATAATAATAATAATAATAATAATAATAATAATAATAATAATAATAATAATAATAATAATAATAGAAATAATATAATCTTTATTCAAGTGACAAAAGTCATAAAAAATTATAAATAAGTTAAATTAAAAATTACAATTAAAGTAGAATCATATTCTGACTAAGTTATAACTATAGCATAGCCTATTTACAAAGCAATTCTTAAAGGGCTCAGTGTTGACTATAGGAGGCTGAAATTTTTTTTCCTCGAAGCCTTTCAGAAGAGTCCTTTACAGTCCGTAAGGTAGAGTATAGTGGATGGTGTTCGTCCTTGCTAATTTTATCATGGGGCTTTCTGTCAAATTACAATTGTTCCAAAAAATCACATATACTTAGTTTGTCCGAGACGTAGCGTCTTTTGTGACATCTCTTTAGAAAGCAATCCATAACAACAAGGTCAGCCTTGCTATCACCACAAATGTCGGACAGAATACGATTTGATATTTCTACAGAAGCTTTTAAAATTATCCTTTAATCAAACCACAACTTATCAGAGACGAATGATTTGTTGTAGATCCCTTGAGAGGGCTTCAGAGGGTCGCGGAAAGCCTTCGTCGACATTTTATCGACAAACTAAGCTGGAGTACTAGCGACAGCTTTGCACGGTCTGGCTTATCCTCGGGCGCAGAAGGCCTGGACCTGGTGTTTGTTTTCGATAGCTCGGCAAGTGTGGGCAAAGCGAACTTCAAGAAGGGAATAGCTTTCGCCAAAACAATCATTGATGAGTTCGGTATCTCGAGTTCTCCCTCGGGCACAAGAGTTGCGGTTGTTATATTCAGTTCGACTGCAAGAGTGGTTTTTAATCTACAAACAAACGCTATGCCCAACAAAGATAGAGCTATTGAAGTTCTTGGTAAGTGTTTTGTTTTTAATACATACTCCCTTGCATCATCATAAAAGTTTATTTAAAACAAAATCTCAACCATTGTTTTTACTTTCGTCTTATTTTTAATGGTTGAAATGAGGTGTGTGAGCTGTCAAGGACAATGCTTTCCTATCGAATTGACTGAATTTTCTATTTCGGTCACTCAGATTGCTTATTTACAAACGCGTTGTCTTGCATTAAATCATCATCATCATCATCATCATCATCATCACCATCATCACCACCACCACCACCACCACCACCACCACCATCGTCATCATCATCATCATCATCATCATCATCATCATCATCATCATCATCATCATCATCATCATCATCATCATCATCATATCATTTCCTCACCTTTTTATCGAAATTATCATTATCAAAATCATTTTCTTGTGTTCTTCGTTTTCTTCTTGCCAACTTTTTTTCATTAACACCTCACCCACTATGGACTCCATTAAGACAACTCTTGCCCCCCTTATGCAGAAGTTTCGTTCCATCATCTTTGTAAAATTCATGAGTTGGTTTGCTGAAGATGTATTAAATGAAGCAAACTGATATTTTTTTTAGAAAACCTGGATTTTATAGCAGGAGGCACTGCAACAAGTATTGCGTTAAACAAGACCATCGAAGAAATTGTACCTGAAACTCGCAATAACAGCAAGAAGGCACTGTTCCTTATCACAGATGGCAGATCAAACATTGGTGGGGACCCTGTGGCAGATGCAATGATATTACGTGACAGCGAGGACTTTGAAATCTACGCTATTGGCGTTACAAATAGCGTGGATGAGCAGGAGCTGCGAGGGATTGCGTCGGAACCGTTTAGAACCCATGTCCATCTTCTTGAGAATTTTGAAGACTTGACCAAACTGAAGGAACTTATCACGGCTAAAGGAAGTGGTAAGATTAAATAAAGTATTTAAGAGACTAACACTTATGCTTACCTTGAGATGTGATAGAACTGAGATCTTTAATTACCCCAACTTTTAGTACTGGCAGTCAATGTGAAAATGATTTAGAAAACAATCGTGAATCGTGAATAGATTGATATTTTTTGCCCTAATAAATTGATTCTCAAAGTTTGAGTTTTGAAAACAAGTAGTAAGAAAAAGTTTTTTATACCCGAATAGAGCGATAGTCAATATTAATTTCCGTATGATTTCCATATCCGATCACGGAGCGCTGTGCATTTCAGGTACAAACCCTTACCCACGTTTTTCTGTGGCTTGTTATTCTTTTTTGCTTTGTTAAGATTACAGCGCATGCGGAGTTGCGGGAGACACACAGCTAAGAAATGACGAACGCGGTGGTTCTCGCATCGTGGGTAAAAGTAAGGCTAAACCTGGCGCCTGGCCGTGGACTGTAGCAGTTTACGTGAAAAGCAAATTTCGGTGTGGTGGCGTGCTGATAAAAAGGAACTGGGTCCTAACTCTGGCAAGGTGTTTTCTTAACCATGCTAACATCGTACCAAAAGATGTTGTCATCAAAGTAGGTAAGAGATGATAAGCATTTCTAATATAAGACACTTTTCATGGGTTATTTCCTATTGAGTCTGTTCTCTAGATAAGACCTCAGAGCTCTCTAATGTATCAACACTGAATTTTCTTTCCTTGAAAACTTTCAAAGGTAGTTTGTATCCAATTTTTGCTTGGAATGTTTCGGAAAAGCTAACATTTACACCAGAGGAGTTGGTGTCAACCACGGGGACGAGGCAGGCCATGGCGGGAGCGTGAGACACGGTCGACGGGCAGGCCGCCCCTTTCTTCGCCCGGCCAATTTTGTTTTTTCTCACGCTCTCTTTGCGCGAGTGTCACTCTCCATGTCCGCCCGAAAAACTCCAAAAATAAGGCCAGTTTTTTTAGGTTAGTTAAGTTCCAAACACTTATTGGTTGTCGATTACATAGGTGAGCATGATCGAAAAAGAGAAGAGGGAACAGAACAAAACGTACGAGCTAAGAAACTGGTCATTTATCCAAACGCCAGCATGACCGGGCTGGAAGATGACTTGGCGTTAGTACGCTTGAGGGAGGATGTTAAACTATCGCCGTTTGTGAGAACAGCGTGCCTACCGCAGTCAGGTGACGATTTCTATGTAAGGACTGGAAAGCTAAGCGTTATAGCGGGATGGGGATCTTCTCAAGAGGTGAGAGGACGTCTGTTTTCATTTTCTTTCATTCTTCTTTCTTTCATTTATTTAATTTTTTTTTTTCGCAATGGGCTACAATTATTGAGAAAACAGAAGATCTCCCTTAAAAATGTTTTGTTAGAATCCGAGCATTCGGTGACCCGTCATTATTTAATTCAATGGCTTAATTAAGGGATTAAATCAAAACGTGAAAACGTGTAACAGAAGTAATATCTTATTGTTTTGGATTTATCATTTTTCTCGTTTTCACTCAGTTTGAAACCATGGAATGCAACAGACCTCTTTGGCTAGATTTTGTTGTCGGTGTTGATTTAATTCAGGAGCAAGGTGCCTTATTACGAAAATGACACCCTATTTGTTTTGCAAACTTATTGTACTTTTGGTGAGGTCACAGAGAAGCATCCCAACCTGTGCGCCCAACCTGTGCGCCCAACCTTAACTTGGTGAGAATCGAAGGCGTGTTCCGCAGACCCACGGCAGCTGAAAACAGATTTTGCTATATTTTTAGGAGTCTGCAAATCATCTTTTTAACTATGTTTAATCTCAGGTCCCTTCAGATGTAGGAGGTGCCCTACTTCAGGTCCTGCAACAGACACAAATTAAGTTTGCGTCTCTCCGCGACTGCCGTAAAAATGCGACCAATCCTGCTGCAATAACAGAAAGAGTCGTCTGCGCTGGGAACTCTACTGGGGACAGAAATGCTTGCAAAGGCGATCGTGGATCCCCACTAATGGTTTGCTTTTTAGTGTTATGTAGATTTATATTGTTGTACACTTTAAACCTTTCAATTGCAAGGACCTTAATAGGCCGTTTGCATGATGACGTCATTTTACTACTACGACCAGAATCCCTAAGGAGTTTGCTTCAGTATTCGGCGAATGGAAAGTCCGTTCCATTCTAGCTCTTGCAATAGGGGACCCGACTTAGAGTCATGACTAGAAATAGTTATGATCCTAGTTTCACAGTTTTGGAGGGCTAGTCCTGAGTCCAGGCCCTCCCAAGCAACGCAGCAAAGTAGGGCTGAATGAAAGAGTTTTTCATTGTTTGGAGGATTATGTGGATGGAGGTGTTTATAATGAAATCATAAATTTGACATCATAAGACGTTTTTGTTGACGACATTTGGTTACAGCTATTGCCAAGCTATTGCTATTGTCGCTGAATAAAACAATGGTGGTAACCGATTATGGACATCACGAAAAGTAAATGGGCTGCGAACACTGGAAATAACAGTAAAAGAGAAAATAAACGATTTTCGTATCATTTTCTTTCGTCTTTGCTTGCTAAGAAATAAAGAATTAAATTTTCCCTGTTTTAAAAACAATTCAATATTTTTTTTGTATAGCAGTGGACGTTTTCTTTTATTCCTGTTGACAATAAGTGACACCATTGGCAAACAACTTCGATAACTCTTTAAACACTGTAGCTACAGAGCATTTTCACATGAGGTCAGTCGGCCATACAATAAAACTGAGACTGCCTTCTTGGTGTTCCAAACAAATCCTATGGGAGTTAAAGTCTTTTCTAATGTAATAAAACGCTTTCTTTTGTTCCCATAAAGTTTGCATAGATACTGCCCACGTGAGTGAAAATGCTCTATTGGAGAAATCTTTGGGGATAGCAAATCATAATGACGTTCACTCTTGATGATTTCATGTCTCAACTGTTTGCAGATAAGACGTTTAGATAATCGAGACAGCTGGGCAGTGGTTGGTTTAGCGAGTTGGAGTCAAGGGTGTGCCACCAAAGGAAAATATGGCGTCTACACGCGCGTCGACAAGTATATACGATGGATCAAAAGGAAAATCAACAGAAGGAATAAGAAAGACTAACAAGAGGATATCTCACAATTCCAGAGTCCAACATAGCAATATTATTTAGCATGGAAAAAGAACGGACCCCTGTAGTCATACTTTAAGTAGATGGGTTCTGATCGTTCGGCTGACGTGAGTGTAGACCTTAATTGGACTGTTTTCGATTGTGACTGACGTTTCTGCAATAGGCCATTTGCACGATGGCGTCATTTTACTACTACGACCAGAATTCTTTTCTTTTTCCCTTTCATATTTAAATTTGGTAGCCCCAGTGAGGTTTAAATAACAAAAGCCCTCATTTGCACAAGAAAGCAAAACCCTAAAGGATTCTGGTCATAGTAGTAAAATGACGCCATCATGCAATTGCCTATTTGCGCGGTTAATAGCCGTTATTCACGATATCCGCCATTTAATTTTTGCACGCGCTTTAGGATTGATGGGAAAAAGCAACGTCACGTGGTTTCTTATTCAATGGGGCAGACAAGTTATAAATTTTGCCAATACGATTAACCGTGGTCAAGTGTGTTCATTCTCCCAAAACAAGACGACGATTTTTGTCTTGCAAAAATTATGTACAGTTCGAGTTTCTATAAGTTTAACGTGAGTATTGCTTGCTGTGAGGACATCTACGTTAATTCGCTTCTGCATCCAGAAAAGAAAAAATGATCATTTCCAGTCATAATTTTCCATTATCACCTTTACGGTAAAAAGTTTCTTCATTTTCTGTTCTCTAAAATAAACAAACTCGTTGCCGATTTCTTCTTTTGGCAGATTTAATCACTTGTTTGTCCCCCTGGGAAACCGCGTGACATTGCTTTTATCCCATCAGTTTTTAAGCGCGTGCAAGATAGCGGTTATTGTGAATAAGGAATAAGGTCTACTATTTGATTATGATAACCACCTAGATTGATAAAGAAGTCGGGATAGACTGTCGCTAACGGCCGTACTAGCGTTCCACTCACTTAGACGAAGACGATCTTCATATTTAACCTACTTCATGTTATTAAGATCACTGTTTGATATATAGAGAGAAAAAGCAAGAAAAATGCAAAAAAAAAAACCTTTCTCCTTGTAATTTAAAAGCGAGAAAGTAACCGATTAGCGTGAGAAAACTGCCGACATTTCGCAACGCTACCATTGGTTTCCACGCAAAATGACGTCTGAGAAACGACTGCAAAAGTTCTTTCGTGGTGATGACGTGTCACTGTCTAGATCTGGGTAGAGCTTTCTGATCGATTGTGCCACGAGGGAAATTTGCTTCAACCAATCGGAAGCACTACCCAGATCTGGGTAATGACGCGTCATCAATATGGAATTTCTGCACTCGTTTCTTAAGTGTCATTTCGCTGGGAAACCAGTGGTGGCGTCGCAATAATGTCGGCTATTATCTCAGGCTAGTAATCAACATTTACTTTTTCCTTAAAAAAAAAAAATTGGAAAAAAAAAATGGAATTAGCAAGCAAGTAGGTGTCAATTTTTTATTAAGTGAACGTTTTTTTTCGAGGGAAAAAAGTAGCCTGTACCAAGTCTTCAGCTTGTAGAGAGGATAAATTTTGCCCGTAAAAGTAGACAAATGGCAATTTGTGTTGGACGTATTAAAGAAGAATTGTGCAGCGTATATTTAATTTACAATACTAAAAGACTAGCCAAAAGTGTATTTCTTTTTCTCTTTTTACAATTATCTTTTGTGGTTTATTTCTGTAATTTTCTCTTATACTCTAACGTAATATTACGGTACATTGTTAAGCATCTTCATTTTTGGTCTGTGTAATAATAAACGTTGTAATTAAGATCGTTCATTCTTCTAATTCTTAAAGAACGGAAATCGGACTAACCAACTCTTTCTGTCTGTCTTTTTTACTTAATTACGTTTAGATACTTAGTTTCAATGAAAGTCTTCGTCATGGGTGATTAAATAAACATTCAACATGATAACCCTCATTTTTATAAGATCGCTCTCTGCTTTGTACTTCAAATTCAGCAGTGATGTTATGGTTATTTTGGAGCTAGCGCTGAAGACATTTTGCTCTAACTGAGGTTAGGGTAGTTGATAGGTCCTGCACTTCGTGTCCGTTGAAAAATGCTTGAAACGTTTCTCTTTTCATCTCCTGGAATAGATTACTAGGGTGGAGGTTCACTTTTTGTACCTGAAAGGAAACTAGACTAAATTAGATAAAATACTTTAATTTATGTAGCAACACCAGGATATACAATGAATTCAAGTCAATATGTCGATTTTTTTGCCATTAGGGACCTTAAGATCCGAGGATGGCGACGGCAGCGAAAACGTCGCTGAGAAAGTGAATTCGCGTTCTTTCAATCTTCATAGTGTTTACCCCAAATCACTAACTTTGTCAAATGTTGATGAACCCTCCTAAAATTGAATTCCTAAGAACCA
Source organism: Porites lutea (assembly GCF_958299795.1). NCBI lineage: Eukaryota > Metazoa > Cnidaria > Anthozoa > Scleractinia > Poritidae > Porites > Porites lutea. The sequence continues at coordinate 17,987,777 of NC_133205.1, read as the reverse complement.
TATCCAGGTTCACAAAGAGAGAGGAAAATTCCCTCCCCATTCCATTCCATTTACGTGCTAAAAACAAGCTTTTAGTTATGAACTGTCTTTATTTATCTGCAGAAATCTGTGTTTAAAATGCCATGAGTATGCCGATATAATACGAAATGTAAGTCATCTTTCTGAACTGTTGTTGATAACATACGGAAACTAGCTGCACACCTTACAACGGCTTGGCTGATGGTAGCTCAGAGCAGTAAGCGTGATGTGCGGTTCACGGTATGATTGTTTATGCGGCACAAAAAATGCGACAGCTTGCTATAGGTTACCGCATATGAGTCACCAAATATAAGGTAATCCAAGACAGTCTTGGATTCTGGATTCCACGTTGTGGATACGGGATTCCTTGTCAGTGGAACTTGATTTCCGGATTCCAATCGTTAGCGGGATTCGAATTCCTTGAACCGAATCCGGGATTCCAGATTCTAAAAGCAAAAATGTCTCGCATTCAGGAATCCTGATTACCTTGCACCGGGCGACATGAGTTAACACACGTTACCTTATAAACTTCCAATGCTTCCATAGTCATATGCCGGACTAGCAGGACATTTAATCCAAGTCTCAAATCCTTTTGATCTTCAAAGAAATAAAAGCATACGATTTTAAAATCGAGGCTAGAAAGTATTCTTAACTTTTGGCCTGATATTTTAGCATGCCACTTGAAATTAATTCTCTTGAATACCTTTGTGAATAAGATATGTTTGTCCACTTAAACATTCCTCCTAGGAGTGATTTACTAGCCTGCACTCGCTGAAGCAAAAGGACAGTTTGTCGGACATGCGCAGAAAGCAAAATTTCTCTTCCCCCCTGGTCATGTCGTCGATATAAGTCAAAGACTATTACAGGAAGTTTATGCGTTTTTCTTCAATCTATTTGACTGAATTTGAAGGGTGCTCATTCGGATATGGTTAGAAAGTTTTAAAAAATGATGATGTCACGAGTGGTAGGTGTCACTAGGATCCGCAAGGGTGGTTTCAGGCGGTTCAAAAGATAATAGTAGGGTTTAAAGTAAATGTACCAGCTTTTAATTTTGTTGGCAAGGCCTTCAATTTTTAGATGCCACTCACCTTCCGCTTGAGTCGTTAAACTTCTTGCAAATTGTTCTGCATTCCTGAATGTCTTGCCGCACGTGTTCCAGCAGAGCCTCGTGTTGTCTGTTCAATTTTTGAAAGAAGGTCAATCGCTTTTTTATCCGGTTTGTCGTGTCCTCATTGATACAGTTTCGAAATGCATCCAAGCGAAGTTTTTCTTTTTCGATCAGTATATCTTGTTGACTCTGTGCGTCGCGAAACTTGCTGAGTAAACCAAGAATCTTCTCCCTACACTCTGTACCTTCATCTCCGTTCTTCGCCACTTTTTGCCAGTTATGTACCTCTGTCCTGATTTGAACCTTTTATAAATATCGACACCTTTAGATATTCATTACCTTAAAAGCATTTGATCTGCTCAAGTTCACGAAGCTGAAGAATCTTTATTAATACCCCCTCCTCCACCCGCCTCAACCCGCCAAAAGGCACATTTCCAGTCGTCGCTTCTCTCCACCCGGTGGGAGAGAAGCGACGACCGGAACTACGTCTGCGGTTCGCAGGCTATAGCCTACGTAGCTGGCAGTTTGTTTGGCTACGTACGTAGTTTATAGAATTTCGGTTCGTGCTTGGCATTATAGCTGACATGGTTTACTTAGTATACGTGGTTGTTAGCATCCTTATTCTGAGCGCGTCGATACAATTTCAGTAAATAAACCGTCCGCGCTCTCAGAAAAGAAACGGAAAAAGAGAAAAGAGATAAAAAATAAACAGTAAATTTAAAGAAGAAACAAGTCAATATCTAGTATTTGTTTAGTTATCAAGAAATCTGTTATTACAGTACCTGGAAGATTTTCTTCTGTTCTTGATAATGCTGGCAGAGTTTGGTAAAATGCTCGAACTTATAATCTGGTGGAGATTGGACTGTCACCTGTACCTGGTAAGAACGAAATATCCACGCTCATATCTTTGATTGTACTTACTACTGAAGTTTGCTACCTGAAATATTATATGTCATTTTGTAAAGAGAGCAAATTTACTATTTTCAAATCCCCCATAATACACTCTGTTTGGCCCCAATATATTTTGCTTTTTAGGTTGTTGTTTCAAATTAATGCTCTTCGAGAGTGTTCCTCTCTGAAGCTTTTGGAAACAATACTTAGTGTAATTATGTAAACAATTGGAGTGAGAAACAAAGTGCATTATGGGAGATTCAAAAATAGAGAGATGAGTGTGTGTTCTGGAAGCTTTTTATCCCATCAGGGACACTTTCTCGCATGTATCACTGGCAGGCCTGCATGCTTTAGTAGGTCTATTTCTTCTATATTGGGCTTAAAATCAGCGGTGTGCAAATCCTCTGTATTGAAATCATAATAGCGAACTTACCTTTTAAAAGATTTACATAAACATCAAAATAGACACAGACAGACATAAGTACGTTACAACACACTTGTAAAAACAGTCCATACTGTTAAACTGTTGCTGTTTTCTTCTGCTGTCAGGGTTCTGTCAGTCAGTTACAGAGTGAACAAAGACAGAAAAGCTGAAACACATGAAAACTACAGAACAAGCATTAACAAACAATTCAAGACGGGGAAACAATGTTCAGCTTTGAAAGATATCAAAAGTTTAAAGAAACCAGGCGAACTAAAAATATTGATAAAAATGTTAAAAATAATATAGAGCCTAATTAATCAACGGTAGTATAGTTCATGTATTGCTTATTATCATCAATTGTCGGTCAACAGCAGCTTCTAAGTTGATGATTAGTTCTATTACAGTTCTAGGTAAAAATAAAATAAAATAAGTTACACTGCCCCTATTCTTTCTTGAGCTTAGTTTCAAGGAAAAGGAATTACTGTAATTCCTTTCTTTTAATTTTTTTGAAAAATGTTTTTTAGTTTCGTAAAAACCGGACCCGAGAAGAGAATGGTTAAAATGAAAAAACGATAATAAAAATAAAAGTGACCGCCTAGATAGTCGAGTTTTTAAGACTATCACGTGATCTTGGGCAGATTCAGAATGATGAGTAGCCTGGGACCAGGCTCCGCAGTTGGGATTAAAGACAAAAAAATTAAAAAAAAAATCGGCAAGTGAGCCACCGCCCTTTCCCCCTTTCCAGTCTACCACTCGCCTCGCGAAAGTTTAATGTCGTTTCCCTCAGTTTTTCGCCAATTTTTCCCCACAGCGTAGCCTGGTCCCAGGAGTATAGAATAAGCTGTGTGTTAAACTAATCACGTGATCAATGGTGGATTCAGACTGAGCTATATATGATCGGTTAAACTTGTTTTGCCACTCCTTGCGCTTGCTTGTTTTTACCCCAAGATCTCGATTGTAAAGTGTGCTCAACAAAATTGAGATTTCTCTCCCCTTGCCCATCGCTGTTCCCCGAATAAAAGAGTGAAATGAAAAAGATAGCCTGATCGTAGCTTAGGGTAATCATTACATGGATTCTGTGATAGCTGAACCCAACCCGAAGTTTCCTAAAAACAGGCAAAGGTGACTCGATTGCCTCCTGAAGGCTTGCGGAATTGTTAGTCTCTTTCAAGTATCACTTTAACTTATGAATAGCAATAAGGTCTTCAGTGCTGGTAAATAAAATTAAAACAATTCAAACCTGAATAAGTTAATGAAAATAATACTAATTTACAAACCGTGTTATTATTTTGTTTAACAGGTGGCAATGCGGGTGGTTTATTGGCCAAACCTACGGAGCTCATTGTTGTTCCCATGGCAACCTACTTGAGGCTTTGGTTCAGGGGAAGTAGCTTTGCTTCAGTTTATTCTGAAATAAACAAAAATTTTTAGCAAAAGCTAAAGAAAATCTCTTTTTCCTCTGAATAAGGGAAGATAATTGCACGCATAATTCTTGGGCACATGCACAAGAAAGACGACACCTGTTTTGGAATTTACGGATTATCAAATTTTCTTGGGAGATTTTCCAATAAATTCGCTCTTCAAGACCTTTGTAAGATAACTGGCAAGGTCTGCTTTATTTCTTTTTTCTCTATTTTTCACGCATCCAAAATACGAAAGTGAAGGCCGATACATTTAAATTACTTCCTTAGGAATAACGAAACAACGGAACTGAAATAAAGCTTGGCTAGATAACTGTGGTTATCCGTTGTATAGCAAATTATGAACTCTCGTTTTTGCGTTTTTGGAAAGAAAAAAAAAATTATTGCAAGATTAGACCTTAACAATTAAAAATTGGGTACAAAAAATCCTTTAACAAAGTTCGAGGTCTAAACTCGGCATTACGAATAGCGCATATGCGTAGGTACGTGCAATTAGGCATATTGAAATTGAAATTGAACACTACAAGCACCTGTTACTGTAAAGGCAAAAAAACAGCTCGAGAATGGTTTAAATTAACAGAACGCTGTGCAAAGTATACTGTACCTGGCACCTGTAGTTTGTTGATGGAGGAATGAAGTGTAAGAAGCTGTATTCTGTACTAAACGGCTCAATAGTCAGAGCACTAGAAGCGTGAAGGTTGAGAGGATTACGCTGGCGATGATAGTCTTCTCCTTTGAATTGTCCTTGAGAATGCGGATGTTCTACTTGGATATTTCTTTCGCTTGACTGTTCTCGTCCTTGTGTGGCTTGAAAGAGTGCTCTATGGGCGCATGAAAAAGCTTATAAAGTGAAATCATCATGTCTAACTTGTGCTGTGTTATTTATTTCGCAGTACATACGCCCAGTGCCGGGTATCGACCCTATGACACCACATGGGCACAAGTGAACAACCTTATTATTAACCAGTAGATTTTAACTGGAAGGGCGCGTCCATGTCAGCGGTATCCCCCATTAAGGTGGGGTATTTCGGCACGCTTCCAGTATATTTGCTTGTGTTTTTGGCCGGACACCAGTTCTATTTGTTCAACCCTTATGGTATATTATTGCGATGTTTTAAGACAGCGTTCAAAAACTAAATGCGGACGCCTCAAATTCTTTAGAACTGCCTAATAAGACAACGAACTGTTCTCGACGGCGACCTCTTCCTAGAACACCAGCTGTTTTCGAAATAAGCCGTTAAGATAGGCAACCGTTTTGCTAAACAACGGACACACCTGAAAAACAATACGCGGCGCTGTTTCAAGACTTTCAAAGCTCACTGAAAGTTATTATTAACACCATTGTTTGTTTTTCAATGTAAACATCAATCAAAGCCGAAGCGAACTTTTTGATAATCTCTCAGACTTGCTCAGTCTAGCCTTAATATTATTTATCGCAGAGCTATTACACAGAACTATAAGCAAGGCCAAAAGAAATATTTTTATGTATAAAAAAAAAAAAAAAAAAAAATGGAATGTTCAATTTTTATACGACCTTAAACTATATGATTCGTTTCATTACAAAGAGTCACATTAGCCGGGATTGTTGATGCTCCATTACTATCAAACTGTGGACAGATTTTGAGGCTGTTTAAAGGGAGGATGAAATATATGTAAATAATTATACAGCCACCTGTTGAAGGTGCACTCCAGGAATGCCAAAATAAACGAAAAGTACTATTACACACATGCTTAGTCGGCTTTTAATTCAATATCTTTCTGTTACCTTACTGAAAAATCTGAAGAAAAAAAAAATATTTAAAAAGAAGTAAATAGATAGAAGACAGGACAAAAATACAAGGGCATACTATTTTAATTGTCAAGGCCTCAATTACCGAGGCCCCTAGAGATGTAAGAACTTGACTGGAGCCTTAGTGCATTTAATTCAGTTTGACTTATGCTTGTAGAAGTACTCGCTACAGTCGCTACAGAGAGACTAAAAAGAACAAAACCTTAACTTTGCCTCAAAAGACATTTCTAAAGCTTCCCAAACGAAATGGAACGAACTATTCGATTTTTCAATCAGAAGTTTACTTCCCTTACTGTCCCTGGGGTTGGCGAGAGGGATTTACACATATGCGCAGTTAATTAAGTTTTAGGTATTAAGGTTTGAATAGCACCTGCTTACTGTTGTACCCACATTGGCGCCAAAACTTGTGACCACAGGTAATACTGGTTCCCAGGCCCTTGCACAGCACCACCAGTTGATTAGAAGTACAGTCAACTCCCGATAACTCAAATCTTCTAGCTAGGGAAAGCGAAAATAGTTCGAGTTATAGGTAGTTCGAAGCAAATAACCGGAAATGAGGACATGAGCAAATGCGAAGGGGAAGGAATGCAAATACAGGATTAAGATTCACGTTTACCGCAAAAGGCAAACGTCAGACTCACGTTGAGAATTTCTCCGAATAGGAAATAAGCAGATAAAAACAGCCCCGAACGATTCCTGTGGTTAAATCTGGCATAAAACTACTTATTTTTGTGTAGAAGCAATAAAGAGTAAACGGAAAGTAAGGGAAAAACTTGGTCACGTGGTACAAATTCACGTCGATATTTTGAAAAAAGGAATTGAAGCAACAAAGCTTGAATAATATACAGGGCTAGATACTGTATTTTTCTTGTTATTTCCCGACCTCGGCCGGTCCCTATAACAAAATAACTACGGCGAGTTAGCTACATGTAAATAAATTCAGCAATTTAGTTTTATCTATGGTCCAGATTCAATGTTTATCTGGCGTAGCTCGCCAGGTTTTCTTAAGAGACCCTAGCATTTTAGAAGAAAGCACAGGCAGAGGTTTAATTCAGTGTAACAACAACTGTAGTGAACAGCAACGAAAATAATCTTTGTTTTCCTTAATTCAGGTTATTTACAGAGGTGTACCGGCCCACAGGTAGCTATAATAGTGCTAATTTTGGCAGGTCAGTCATTTTAAGTATAGGAGACAATTTATTCTTTTATTTGTATGGTTGTTTAAATATCAAAGATTATACACAGGAGAGAAAGAACTTACAGTATACAGAGGATCTGAAGTATATAAAGTTCATCGAAAAAAAAAAGGTCGTATCTATTCATGCTTTACCTTATATTAGAAATGGTCAAGTATATCAATGAACGAATCTACTAGGAAAATAATCGGTAGCGCGCTTTGAATTCTTTAACTGAAAAAAGCTTTTCGGTATAGTTCTCTCTGGCCCTGTCCACACTAATGCGTTTTCAAATGTATGCCTATTGTCTTCGAAAATGCATCGTTCGATTCGCGTCCACAGGTAGCTATAATAGTGCTAATTTTGGCAGGTCAGTCATTTTAAGTATAGGAGACAATTTATTCTTTTATTTGTATGGTTGTTTAAATATCAAAGATTATACACAGGAGAGAAAGAACTTACAGTATACAGAGGATCTGAAGTATATAAAGTTCATCGAAAAAAAAAAGGTCGTATCTATTCATGCTTTACCTTATATTAGAAATGGTCAAGTATATCAATGAACGAATCTACTAGGAAAATAATCGGTAGCGCGCTTTGAATTCTTTAACTGAAAAAAGCTTTTCGGTATAGTTCTCTCTGGCCCTGTCCACACTAATGCGTTTTCAAATGTATGCCTATTGTCTTCGAAAATGCATCGTTCGATTCGCGTCCACACTACCGTTTCGATGCGTTTTCGACTGTCCACATTAAAACGTTCGAAAATGATAGAAATGCACGTTGTGACGTAAGTTGAACTCAATGCGCATGCGACAAACAAAGACGCGGGTGATATTTTCGGTCTTCGTTTTCACTTTCACGCTTTTTCGACCGTCCACCCTAATACGACATGTATACGTTTTGTTTGGATCCACTTTCAAGACGTTTTTCCATGTAAACGCTCGGCGAATTAGTGTGGAAGCGAAAGGCCTATAATAAAATGCATCTAAATGTATGCGTTTTCAAACGAAAACGCATTATTGTAGATGGGGCCTCAAAGAAAATGGTATCGCATACCAGAGTTTTCCGCCTACACGCGAAAAAGCATGCAAATGCATTTGACGTCTATCTTCCTTTCTCTTCTCTTTCTTCTTCCTTTCCCCTCCCTCTCCCCTTCGGGTATGTCTTTGTTATGTGGCATTAATGAAGTAAACGCTTTTGCAGACAAAACAACAGCCAGCTTAATAAGTCAATCTCTACTTAAATCTTGAGCTTTCCCAAACAGATCTTAAAGAAAGTTTATGTTTTTCTCCTACCCAAATGTAAACACCATTATGGAACAAGTGAATCATTATGGCGAACGTGATATTTTTACAACCAAATTAAATTACAAGTGATAGCTCAAGGTTCCTCTTAGCTAATGCACAGAGCTATAAATATTAACCGAAGTAAGTGGATTTGCTTTTAATCATCTGCGCCGACTCATCGTACATGTATGCAGTCTCCCGATGATCTTGGCGTCGATAAATGTCACATACGCCGTATTGGAGGATCCTTTGATGTTACTTTCCTCATGGGAATAGCCATATCAATTTTCGGGAGAATTTTTTCCCGGCTTTCCTTATTTGCAAGGAGAACATCGGAGATGCAATTGGTTGCCGAATCAAAGGCGACGGTAAAATTTGACTTATTGATAAAAATCCATAATTTAGGTCGTTCTTGCACTTGACAAGTGCTCTAGGGCCATATGACTAATTTATACTTTTTCATTTTTCCATGTGTCGTTATATATACAGTTTTTTTTTAAATTAGATGACATCCTAACTTCAACAAAGTTATAAACAAGATGAAAACCACGGAAAAGTATTTCGTTTTCCTTTGATTTTTGTTGCCTTTGAAAACCGTTATGATTTTGTTTTCATTGTTTCGATTTTTCCACACCAATTTGGAAGGGATGCTGACAGTCAATGCGACTAATTTTGAGGCAAAATAATTTCAGTTGACTTGCTTTAGCTGTTTACTTGTACTAAAGTTTTTTCAAAGAAACGCATTTTAAACAATTTCAAATGGAAACAAAACTGAAAAATAAGTGACTTTTTGGAGGCTTGAGAATTTCATTTTGAGAGTTATATTATTCTTAAATCAAAAAACATGAACATTCTCAAAGAAGAAGAAAAAAAATAAAAAAATCATGTTTTGGCGAACTCGATAGAAAAAAGGAAACTAATTAATGGAATTGCGTTTTGCGTACAAATGAAAACACTAGATAAATTTTTCCTTCTTATTACCTTTTCCGAAACCATTTTTTTATCGCTGTGAAATGATGATAACCTGCATTGCAGTGAGCGTCTTGCAGTCAGCTTTAGACTTGAAGTTATATTCCATCATCTCGTTCGATCTGCGCTATAGAAATATTTATACAGTGTATGGTCATATTCTAAAGTGATAGTAGAGAAGGAGTCAAATGAATGTATTTTTTTGAAAACCCATCGTCCCTTTGTTACCTAAATTATTAATCGTGTCTCCGCTAATTTAAAACATCATAAAGTAGATAAAGTTATATTTACTTTAGGTACAACCAATAGCAATGCCATCTAAATTGGATTATAAATTAATATTTAAATTCTCGGTTTTGCACGAAACCCAAAATATCATAGCCAAGAGAGGAGAAAAGCGCCCTAGTCAGAGTCTTTTAGTTTACCGTTTGTAAGATTATTCTACCTGCTGGCATATAGTGGCTGGCAACCTTCGCCGTCATAGGCTTCAGTTTAGTTCTTTCAAAAGAATACTTTTGAAGCCTTGTTCGAGAGCCGCCAGAAATGGAAGGAAACAAACTAGTTTCGAACCAATATCGGAAAAAGGCATTAACTTTTTTAAGTTTGAGTTTTTAAAATCCAATTACATTTTTTCACTTTCTAAGTTTATGAATTATGCTCTTAATTTGTTAGACGTTTGCACTATTATTTCGATTCTTGGGTTGCACGTGACGTCACCATAAATCAAACTAAGAAACTATCGATTCTTCTGAGTTTCTACTTTCACGAAGTATTACAGTACCTAAACATCTTTACATAAACAAATTTTTGGTTGGAAAGGGTTCTTCGTTTTGCGAGAGAGGGCGCTTGAATTTCCAGGCTTTTGCGTTACGCGACATTTAGCTGGCGGCCGGGAAAGCTCTTATGTGGGTTAAAAACATTACTAATTTTGGGAGATTTTGCAATCTAAACATTCCTTGTCTCAGAATAAATATTACTGTAATCTTTATGAGTTCCTCAAGCGAAGAATTCACGCATTAGTAGGAAAACTCGAAAACAGATGTTTTTGTTGGTATCCGGCGGCCATATTGGTGTTCCTGAAAGGAACACCAACATGGCGTTTCCATACAAAGCTTTATAAATTTAGGTAAACCGTTTTTCCCAATATCTCGCATTTGAAATATTTCACAGACCTGATTCTTGGCAGGGGTTTTTGTATATTTATCTTTTTTCATTTCCCAGAATCTAGTCCTTCTGTATTGAATGGTTTGCATTTTTATTTTTAATTGCGTGACAGTGCAAGCCAAGAATAGAGAGCAACTAAGCCCATACTGAAAGAAATCGCAGTGCATGAGGATATACCAGACAAGATGCGCTTGTTTTTGTTTGGTGACACATTCAAGGCTATATTCACGCTACACCCGATAACTATTTCAAGCCAAAACGAAAGGCTATGCGGTTTACCGTACAGTATGAACAGCAACGGCAAAGATCAGGAACAAGTCCCTCACTCACATCAAACAACGAGCTGAACGTTTGGCCGAGAGGGTTTGGTGAACTGCGTCCCAGCCCTCGCCCCTGAACTTCCGTCTTAGTGCAATCCAGTCCTCTCTCTACTTATTCACTTCCGCTACGGTCCAAATGAACTGTTTACACTGCACTACAGTGTGACGCAGAACCTATCCGATATGTGACGCGTCACTTTCGATATCTCAGCGGGCGCGGCGCAGATTCGCTCCGTAGCAGAAATCGCGCCAAAATCACCGTAATTTTTAGTGTACAGAAGCCCTATGGTTATTAAATCATTTTACTTCTCAAGTAACTTTGGAAACGGCAAGAAAGACACAAACGCTACTGTATTCTTTCGAACCCTAGCCTGCGTAGTCTCCCTCGCAGGCGTTTTTTGCATGTCACACAACGCTCCCCCAAAAGACCCTTGGGGAGCGTTGCGTAACATTCAAAAAACGGCTGCGAGAGAGACTATAGCCTGCGTTGCTGACGTAATCTAACCACCCCTGCTAGTAATGGATCATTATACGTTTCTGGAATACTGTCCACCTACCCCTCCCCTAAGTCAACATTTTGCCCTAAGTGGACAGTAAGTGTTTTCGTTAGCTAAGGAGAGGGGTAGGTGGGCAGTTTCCCAGAAACGTATAATTCCTAGTAACTGATATCTGATGTGAATTTGTCTGGTTCTTTAGGATGTTGATTTTTCTCGGTGTTGTCGTGATGTAATATGCACAAGTGCAGCCAAATGTGCCAAAGACTTGTTGACAAAAATGGAGGGCATTCAAACACAACTTCAAAACGAAGTCATTTTGTGGAAATTACGGCTTTTTCGTGGAATCTACACAGAGGAAAGCCGAAAACACTTTTACGAGCTGTTACATCAGTTCACCACCTTAAATGGGATGCTGGATTCCTTGATTGACGGCGAAGTTAAGTACCTGGAAGAAGTGGAAGAAAAGCTGCAGAAAAATGAAGAAGCAGCAATAGAACAACTAGCGGAGGAAACCGAAACTACGCGGCATCAGAGTCGATATAAAGAAGCTGCAGTGGTAAATGCATCTGAACTGAAACGTCAGAAAACGCAGGAAAAACATTTAAGACGAAGAAAGAAGTTTTTCAGCAAGATTCACGAACACAGCGTAAAGTTGTTGACTGTAGTACTTAATGAGGTAAATGAGTGTCGCTCAATGATTGAAATAACTTCCGCCAAGGCCCATGAGGTGTCTCTAAACTGTAAGATGGCACAGAATAGAACAGAAAATACGTCTTTATGTGTTCTGGAAGAATCGCTAGAGAAACTTACTACAACAGCCTGAAAAAAAAAAAAATAATAATAATACTAATAAGATAAAAGATAATCTGTCATCTCTTTTCGTCCTAGCTCAAGATCAAGCCAGACTACTACACTATTAAACTCCGAAAGGAAAAAGGGGACATGATCTGTTTGGCCAGCAGTAATTATATACGGCCCCATATACATGTATATTTTCGTTTGCAAAGGAAAATAAAGGAAATAAAAAGAAAGAAAGTCCAACCTAACTTGGATTCCTTCGAGTAAAATGTATCTTAGACCCAAAGGACAGGTTATTGGTTGGGACGGATCGTGTGTTCACTAGGCAAATTCATTGTTAAAAAATAAATAAATAAATTATTACTATTATAATCATTAGCTACCTTAGCCAAAGTTTTGTGGGGAAAAAGAAGTAAGTGTTTTTCCAACTACTGTTGCTTTGTATTAACTTCCATCAAAGCCAGGTGTCTTACAAAACAAGTAACTGAATAAAGGATTGAATTCCAACAAAGTGAACTTACTATAACTTAATACTCTCAGTGTGTGTCCGAATACAAAATCAGGAAAAAATATACAGTAAAAACCCGAGAGTAAGAACCTACATTTTCTGGAGTTAGCCTAAACATGTTCTTATTTAAATGGTAGTTAATACAATTTTAGGCTATTTAGGTTCTTAAATAGGTTCTTATTGCTGTTAGAAATAAACAAAAAACAAAAAAAAACAAGCTCCAAAACAAGATGGTAATCAGCCTGTTTTTCAATTTCAAAATGTGATACAACAATATTAACCTCTTGCACTTTATTTTTTAAATTACATCAATTAATTAGCACTTTCATTTTCACAGCAATGCCAAGCTCCTAATTCTCTAAACAGGATTCTTGCAAAGCTTTGCAGCTGCATTTCACTAATATGATTTTAAAAAAATAAGAACTTGTTTTTCATTTTCTAGGCTAAACAGGTTCTTAATTTTCAGGTTCTTACTCGCGGGTTTTTACTGTAATCGCAAAATTCGGTTAGAGTTTAGTCAGACAGTCTAGTCAATAAAAACTCCATTATTCCGGCAATTTCTTGTAACCAGATGCCCAAGTCGCACAGTACGTTTGGGCCACGAGTGCTCTGCATGATAAGCAATTGATTAGTCTCGCTTGCGTAAACAGCGAGACTCATAATCTGCAACTCGTTTTTCTTCGTATTTATGACACAAAAGGGGGGTGATTGTGGCAGACGTTCCTAGCGGAGACCGTGGAAACTGGGAATAAGAATCGTTGCGTGACCGAAGCCACGTATGTTTCGCGAAGAAAGCCTAGGAAAGATTAGATTTAGAGCTTTTCCGAAATGTGTTGGTCCACGAATTCTATCGCTTGAAAGCGTTGATTACTTTGGAACAAGTGAACACTTCTGAGTGGTCGGGAAAAAAATAAGAATCTTAATTAGCAACACTGCGATGGTCGGGTGTTGTAAACTTTGATTGTATGCAAATAAGTCTTGTGATGAGCATGCGGTTTATTTTCGGCGATGATTGAAATGACGTGCCATGTAAATCACTTATTTGATCTCTGGCAATGATGTAATTTGTCTGGAATCTAGGCCCTTGAATTTTCGTGTATTTATGCACGCGTGTAGCCTGCGACCGCAGACGAATTTCCGGTCGTCGCTGACACGCGTACTAAATCGGTGCAAAAACAAATAAAAAGTAAATATCCTGAAGAATGCTCGACGTCGATGAAGAAGGAAGTAAAAAAACCTTTAGCGAGTAAATCCTGTTTCGTGTAGAATTAATCGCCTCCTCATTTCTAGATCTAATATCGAAGCAAGCAAGACTGAAGGCCGCTGTAAGAGCGTTTTAATGTTAGACTTTAAATTGCCGCCTACAAGTAGCACTTAACATTTGATCGTAAATGGCCCATGCCAGCAGCACCGCTTTCAACGGAGCTATTTTTTTAAACAGGATAACATTATGTAAAGTTTTCATTAAAATATCAAGATTATTATCACACTAAAAGGAAAAATATTTATTCAATAAATTCGGAAGCTATCTTTTAGGATAATTAATCTATGGGCTGAAAACTTTAGAAATACATTCTACACACCTTTAACCTAACACACACTTAAAAACTCAATTAACTTTGTAAGACCACTTAACTCGTTTAAATCTTCAGACCTCCTAATTTTTGACTTACTTTTGAAGCACCCGGTGATAACATTCTATTAGCATTTTCGATCTTTTGGAAAAGCATTTCCTTAGAACAGTGTTATATAAATGATTAACAAAGACCAGAACTTTTATCCAATATCATCCAGGCTCTCAAGTCAAATTGTCACTAGTCTTAAAAACAACCTTAATTAAATTGACTAGAGAACCTTGTAGCCCCTTAACAGTTACTAGGAGATCTCATTCTGTTGTGGTGGTTTACGACAAGAAATTGTCCGTTTAAAGCCTTCTCGGAAATTTTTAGTGCGAAAAGCGTAGATAATGGGGTTAAAACAAAAACTGGAAACAAACACAAAATCTATCACAAGTAAGACATCATAATACAACTTAGAGTTTGTCTCCACAGGAAGCCCAGATGCTACGCCTGTATAAAAAATTGCTGTTGGTGTGTTAGCGATAAAAAATCCCACAGTTACAAGTAGGAAGGTCGTAACAAGTTTTCTTTTCTCGGAGCTTCTGTCTTCATCTGTTTTCGGACATACCGTGTTTGTAAAGTAAAGTCCCCATATCAAGGAGCCATAGCAGTAGCAGACGACTGCTAGTGGGATATAAGAACTGAGGATTGTGTTTATGACCACGTAAATTTTACTTGGATAATTCATGTGTAACCTCCATGCTCCAACACATGTCGAATAATATTCGCTCCATTCATTGAGGAAGAATTCTGGAAGGCATATAAGGATGCTTGCAAACCAAATGAGAGCAATGCGCTTCTTGATGTTATCTTCACTCAACCGAAGTCCTGTTCTAAAAGGTTTCAGTAAAGCGTTGTATCTTTCCACTGCTAGTACAGTAATCGTAATAGACGAAACCACTATAGATATTTCAATAAGGACGACAACTTTGCAAACGAATTTCGCAAACTCAAAGAAGTACAAAGGCCACAATACGATGGTGATAGCATCGCTTATGGCCATGCTCGCTAGAAGATAATTAGTCGGTGTGTGCATTTCTCGAGTTTTGTGCACAATTCGTATCACGAGCACATTTCCAACAAATCCAACAACATAAAATGGAATGGACGCTAAAGAGAGGCCAAATCCTAGTTCAGACATAACGACACTGCTGTGATTTTTGATGTGATACTAGACCTTGGAAGTAGAATTCTCAAGTCCTAGTAAGGTGTTTCAACGTTCCATTTTTGCCTGGTAAATTAATGTCATGGTAGGTACTTCCAAGATCAAATACTCATTAAGCATTTTACCCGAAAACGGACAACCTGTTAGTCTCCTCACCCCAACGGAGAGTAAATGAATATTGCTAACACATTCATTCAGTTCACCTCAGGCAAAATGAGTTTCGTTCCAGAGTGAAGTTCGTAACCCAGTACACAATTCACATGATAAAATTAACCGTCTCAGTCCATCAAAACTGTCACGAGAACAGAGTGAATGAATAACAAACAAAACCTTTTAGCGATGATTACTTTGAAATATCATTAGGATTCAATACAATACAGTGCGATTCATTTTATTACTTCTCCCAATTGGGTTTTTCAGAATTAATTTACAAGATTGTTCACTAAGTATAATGTGCAAAATAGGTTAAAATTCCATGTATGAAAGACAATTAAATTTGAATGCTAAAATTCTAATTATAAAAAAAATTAAAAGACTAATAAACAATTAATTACAAAGATCAACAAACTATGGATAAATTTTCTATTTCCGCCTTCTGATTATCTCAAGCCCTCACTTCTTTTAGAAACCTCAACAGAGGCAGAGTTTCTAATATCATTGGGAAGACTGTTCCAATATTTAGACGCCCTGAAACGAAAGGCATACTGTGCGGCGGAAGTTCGGCACTGACGGAGGTTAAGTTGATCGTTCTGTCTAGTGCACTACGAGTGAGTTTCTGAGCGTTTTACAAACTTAGTACTTAAGAAGCTGGGCACAAGACCATTGAGAAATTTAAAGATCATATAGTTACATCATGTAAGCATAGTAGCTCTTCGATGGTGAGCCAACCAAGTTCATGTAAGACTGGTGTAATCTGATCAAACGTTTTTGTGTTAGTAATTATTCGGCCGGCAAAGTTTTGGATGAGTTGTAGTTTATGGATGTTTTCTTGAGAAGTTCCAGACCATATGGTCGAGCAGTAGAACAGTTTGCTAAATACTTGGGAATTTAGGATTATGTATATCTTTAGAGAACAAGTGTCGTACCCTATTTATTTGAACTAATGTTGACAAAAGATAGGAGGTTAGTGAAGCGATATGCATATTGAAGGTCAGGTTCGAGTCAAGTGTGACGCCAAGGTCTGTGACGGAAGTTACAGGTACTAGGTCTTGACCAAGGAAATTTACGGTGATGTTACTGGGCAAAATAGAGATAAGTTGCCTCACCCCAAACAGGACAAACTTGTTTTTTTTTTTTTTTTCAGGATTGATCAAAAGGTGGTCAAGAATTAAAGAGACCTAAAAAATGGCGGATATAATGTGGATGAAAACAATTATTAGCTGAAGCCGTCAAAATTACTATGAATTTGGATCTTTAGAAAGTCTTAGTGCAGCTATAAACTAGCATTTTTTCGATCGCCGTAAAGAAAACTCATGCAAAGCTTGTTTAATGGAAGTGTTTAAAGCCGCACTCTTGTTTTGCCAAACGAGAACCACATACTTCTTCACATTATACGAATGCCGAACTCAATAATTGTTTTTTCTCAATTCAAAATATTTCCAAATTATTAACAAGCTTACCTTGATCTCGTAGACTTTCTTTAAATTTTTGCCTATTTCTCTGCCCGGCCTTTTCAGGCTGTAAACAGATGTTTTTTTCCTTGCATATACTCCTTAATACCATCGAGCAATATGTTTTGGGTATTCTTGCATTTCTTCTGTCCAGTTTTTGTCAGAAATTCAGCTATTTCTTCTTCGGATAGCTTGCGTAGCCCTAAATGCCTTTTTTTAGTCCGCTTGTGAAAACGAGGTTGATCGATGGTCTATTGCCTATGCGCAGCCTCGTTTCCAATCAAATATACTATCGAATCGACGGTATATTGCTTGCATCTTCCAAATATGGTTAGTGCCCGTTGGTCTTGAAGAATTAGTCGAGGGATTGCCAATCAGCCAATCAGAACTAGACTAGGAGCAGACTAATATTTTTTCCTTGCAAAAGAAGGTGAAGAAAATTGTTAATACAACGCTAGAAAATGCAATTTCATCGCAAGACTCGTGCATGAAGAAGTGTACAAAGTATAAGGAGTATGTATCATCGACACAAGCACATGAAAAATGCGTTGACCAGCTACGAAAGAAGCCACTCGCCGAAATGTTCATCCGAAAAAAGCGAAAAGGAATATAAACCACCAGCAATGCATCTAGCTCAAAATCAAGGAGTATCAATCACTCTATTCAATCCAGGTATCAGTATAACCGGTTCTGATCTCGGAAGATGTTATCCACCTCGGCCTTTATAAGTTTTCACATCTTACTCAGCCTCATTCAAAAAAAGTTAACTGCTTAGTTAAATCTGCCGAGACGAATCATTACTGTGACTTGATCCTGGATGCCAAAGGAAATGCGAAAAAAGTCTAGAATGCGGTCAATGAATCTTGCCAGCGCAACTCTACTTCAGAAAGTATCCAGTGCATTATGATGGAACTAAGCACACTACACCTAAATCTTCAGCAATGAATAGCTTTTTCTCGTCTAGTGGTAAGCGACTGGCTGAACATAACGACAACTACCTGGTGGAGTTGTAACTCAAGTAAAGAGCTGCTGGAAGTCCCATTTTCAGTTCTCTGAATTAGAGGAATCGTTTGTGCTTCAGTAGCCTCTCGCCCTGGGGACAAATAAGGCGATTGGCTTGGAAAACTTAGTGCACGATTGTTCAAAAAGTCTGCTTATACGATTGCACTATCTATACGACTAAGTTACTGAATCTACCAATTAAAACTATAGTAACTTTCCTAAATTATGGAAATGTTCTAAAATTATAGCCCTTTTTTAGTCAGGGGAAGGTAAAAATACATCAAACTATCGACCTATCTCTATTCTGCCTACACACGGCAAGATTCTCTATAAAGCTGTTCGTGAAACTGCAGTTCTACCAGTTCTTGGTTGCCAATAAGCTTCTAATCGATCTATAAAAAGCAGATTTCCAGTTGGCAATGACACGAGTAAGTAAACTAAAGATTAAAAAAAAAATCGCACCTCCTTTTTACTGGTCCGCGAGGTTTAAAACACGGTTCAATGCCCTCACACTTACTGATAAAAAAATTGCTCTCTTTAAGTAAAAACCACACGAGCTTGTTGCTAACTTATCGCACATGCAAGTGCAGTATAATAAGCAACTGTTCGTTTTTATATGAAGCAAAAAGATCACACCTGTTTTATTCAAAGTGCGTTGTCGAGCAAAGAGAAAAACCTGTTGTTTGAGAACATATTCTTGGCCGCTTGCATGGATAACTACGACTAAACTTTGCAGCAACAGCATAAAAGCATCAGGAGAAGTCAACGCAGGCGGCGGGTTAATGCAAAAAATAAAAGCAATGATGGAACTAAAAAAACAAATTTTCAGTTCACTGCCTCAAAGATTAACAATTTGTTGACCTCTTTACTGCATATGAAAATGCTTCTTCTAGAAGAATAGCTCTCTCTATATAGCTCCTTTGACTATTTCCGTCGGTGCCCCAGTGAGATTTCTTTCTTCACAGATCAATTAGCACTCCCCACCCTCCGTGGTACACAAGTTTGCCAAGCCGAAGGTTTCCGATTATTCAAACAAGCTTCGGGTCGGTCTGAGAAGGTGTCACCTGAAACAAAAGATCTATTCTTTTAAGTTTGATGGGCAAATTCAGGTCGGTACAATAGACCATTTCTTGATACGCTCAAGCAAGCAGTTTGAATTCCGGAAAGAACTTTCAACTACATCTGCTCTGACATCCTTTTCGATGAAGTCCTTTTTAACATGGAACAGGGTAGCCTGTTCTAGGTGTTCAGATCGTGAGGACAGCGCAAAGAGATGTGAGCAGAAAACAACAACAACAACTACAACAACAACAACAACAACAACAACGGGGGGTAGGGGTAGGGGGTGAGAGTGAGGGAACGCCTGTAAGACGTTTTAACAAAACCTCGTTTCGGTATACCAGATTCTGGTATACCCTATGACTGCTCTTGTTTGACAGCTCTTGTCAGCACTAAGGGTTCAATACTTTGATTGGAAATGTGGTGCGCTAGCAATGACATTACATATCAGGTTACTTTGAAAGCGTGGTGAAGTGATTCGAAATAAGCAACACGGTTGATGTGGAATATCATCCCTGAAGAACAGGGGAAGTCGTTCTTAGGTAGGATCTAGTCAACAGAAAGAAGGGCTTCCGATTTTACCACTTATTGGCTTTTAAACGAGTTCTTTCCTTTTAGTTCTCTCCAGGAATATTAAATAAGGGGCATGAACCTTCTTAACCTTCTTTTGATATGAGTCTTTGTCTAGCCTGCGAATACAGCCGTTTCACTTTGGCCTTGTTCCTCCCCGCTAGGGACGTTTCTCCTTAGCGGCTACTCAAGCACAACAGTTTAACAGAGTCGGAGTCGCTACAACAGAAGGGAAGCGTGGGCAAATTGGCTTGGAATGTATATAGAAGACAAGAAAATGCAGCTTTTTTAGCCCTGAAATCCTGAAAGCTGGCTGGCATTCAGCTGGATATTTTGAAAGCCAATTTTGTGAAAACGAACAAATGCGCTAGTCTGGGGACGTGCTTTTGAGATCTCTAGCCGTTTAACACGTCTCCCGTTTGGGGATAAAAGAGGAGAACAAGTGACGTCTTTTTACTAATAGTAAAGTAGTAATAGTAGCAGTAACAAAGGAAATTTCGCTATTGGAACAAAAATTGCGCAGCTGTTCATCAAAGGTGAATAATTAGTTAATATAACTTATTGCTGACGCCATGAAGTGACAATTCCTCTTATAATCAAAACAAAACAAAAAAGAAATTAATGAGTAAGAACCTTGTTTTTAATATGCTGTTTTTTATGCATGATATTTCGCCGTTAAGAAATCTTTTTAGTAGGGTCAAATGAAATTCACAGATAATATAATTATAGCTAGGCATATATGCTACTAGAGGTAGTAAGGGGAGCAAGGGTGGTGCAGTGGTGAGAGCGCTCGCCTCCCACCAATGTGGCCCGGTTTCGAATCCTGGCGTCGACGCCATATGTGGGTTGAGTTATTGTGAGTTCTCTCCCTTGCTCCGAGAGGTTTTTCTTCGGGTAAACCGGTTTTCCCCTCTCCTCAAAAACCAACACCTCCAAATTCCAAGTCGATCTGGAAAGCACGGACACGTTTCAACGAGTGCGTAAGAACTCCTATGTGCTCCGTGGGTAAGCAAATTGCAAAAAAAAACTCACAAAAAAAGGTAATTATCATCAGAAAGAGGTAAAGTACGTTGGAAATTTTCAAACGCTCATTTACAAGAACCGGAGCAAAAGTATGGAACCTAATTCCTTTTGACCGGAGAAATGCTTCTAAATTAAATGCTTTTTTTGGAGAAAAATTCGCGGATTTCTATTCGGTACTCTTTTGGATAAGGGCGACTATGTTGAAGTCGACAATTAAATTGGTTCAAAGACAACATGCCCCGCGGGCTCTTCAAAATAGATGTAGGCATTAATAATTAACTAATTAAGCCGTACAGGGTATCAAATTGTTTTCTTTTTGTAGAATTATTTTGCTAGTTTTCTTGTTTTTTTCTTTCTTTCTAGTTCACTTTACCTTGCGCCTAGATTAGCTTAAGCTAAGTGCGGTTTGGGTGAAATATTTCCTTTTCCCTTTTCAGTTTAATTTATTACTTGTAAACTTTTTCATGTGAAATAAAGTGTTGTTGTTGTTGTTTCCGGTTTTCTACGATGATCGCATTTTGTTGAGAAAAACTATATTTATGCCATCTTTGAAACTCACAGGCCCGGGAAGGCACCGTACTTTCAAGCCAAACTTAATTTAACTTTGTCTAGCTTAGCATTTGCCCAAACGGAATCGAACACTGCTGTTTTTGATAATCACAAAACTTCACGAACGCGACTTGGTTTGAATTTCTAATCGCCACTTAATATTTTATGATCGCAGAGGGAGAGCAGTGAATGCTATTGCGGCTGTTTAAGATTTTCTCACTAAGAACTTTGCGATCGCCTTTATTGACTAATCTACACAGCCGTTTTGTAATAACAGGTTACAAGCCCTATTTACTTTAAAAGCGAGTGAAAGTTTTCTTATAGCCATTAGATAAGGGGACAAAGATTTTTCAAAAACAGCTTCTTTTTTTACCAGTTAAGAACAAGAAAATGAAGCAAGTGTTCACCAATGAGAACTTGTTAACATATTGTTTTATAATCTTACTTTGACTTGAAAGGCGTCGCCGCCTTCTAGTTCAATTGAAAAGTAGACTGCAGTGACTTTGCGTGGGCGGCATTCAAGAGTCAAAGTTGGGGAGGAAGAGATAAGAGTGGTACAGTGTACATGCTTACATACAATAAACTGAACATAGCGATTGTGCTTTGCGTAATAAATAAAGTATAAAAACGTGTTGAGAAACTGTGTATTTTTCCACCCGTATGGTGCATTTACAAAGAAGAGGCTTATTCGAAAAGCGATAGCCATTTGTGGATTTAAGAAAAAGTTATTTTACGCAACGTAAACACGATAAACAGGTGCTATTGTAAAAAATTATCAGGACTAGCGTTTATCACCAACTACCACGCACACATTGAATTTATCATTGCGCCCAGCAGTGCCTATAGGTGGTTTTCATGCATATTCGGGAGACACAAATAACAATGGTGAAATGAACAAATGCTGGTGGACAAACAAAGCGAGCTAATGAGCGATCTTTTGTTTACTGTCCACCAGCATGGCGGCGATGACGTAACGTGAAAACCACTTATAGCATTTTGCATCTATGAACGAGTGTAGTTAAGGGTTGTTATGACTAACAAGAAAAATAAAAAACAGT
This sequence comes from Porites lutea, assembly GCF_958299795.1. NCBI lineage: Eukaryota > Metazoa > Cnidaria > Anthozoa > Scleractinia > Poritidae > Porites > Porites lutea. The sequence continues at coordinate 17,965,754 of NC_133205.1, read as the reverse complement.
ACATGGAGTGTAATATTGAAATATATTAATTTGTTGGGTATAGAATAATTAACTTCATAAATTATCAGAAACTTTTTTCAAGTTGGATTATTCAAGTTACACTTTTCTACTACTCATTTGTTATTTTTATTATTTATTTATTTATTTATTATTTAGAGGGCCACAAGTTTATTAGCCCCGGCTATTTCGTGCTAACCCTCATAAATAAAGTCTTTACTTACTTACTTACTTACTTACTTACTTACTTACTTACTTACTTACTTACTCTATACAGTTTCCCAAGAGGCTTTGTTCGGCCAAAGCTAATTGGGGTCCTTTAGCTAAAAATACACTACATCAAATAAGACAAAGCAAGAACGCTACTATATAAAGAGAGGCAATATAGATGAAACACTTTAATTAGTTCAAAGACAACATGCCCCCCCCCCAGGCTCTTCAAAATAGATGTAAGGTATTTAGTAAGTTAGACTATTCTTAGCTAATAATTAGGCCATGCATGGTATCAAATTTTGCTCTCTTTGAAATATTATTATAATGGCTAGTTTTCTTATTTTTTTCCTTCTAGTTCACTTCACCTCCCGCCTCGATTATCTTAAGCTAACTGCAGGTTGCGTGAAACGTTTGCTTTTCTCATTTCAGTTTACTTTATTTTATTTCTCGCAAACTTTTTCATGTAAAATAAAGTCAGTTGTTGTTCTTGTTGTTGTTAGTATTGGCATTCTAAGATCGCATTTTGTTCAGAACAAATTATATTCATACCATCTTTGAAAAGCATAGGCCCGGGTAGACATCGTACTTTCGAAGTCGATGAAGTATGCTTCTTTCTTTCAAAGGTCGTGAGGACAGTGAATGCAGCACGTGATATACTAGAATCCTAAATCTCGTTTTATAAATCTTGCTGCTCGTCTCTGGACCGCTTCAACCACAAGTGGCCCAAACGTACTGTGAGAGTCTGAGAATCTGGGTACTAGAAATTGAATAATGGAGTTTTTTATTGAATAAACCCTAGCCGAAATCTTTCAATTAACATGTACAAATTAAGCTTGAAATAAAGTGTTATTATACCTCTCAAAGTCTTATTCGTTCGTTTTGCCCCTTTGAGATCTGTAATAGGCGAGTTTCGTATTTCCAGGCGGCCTAGGACGAGCGCTTGTTTTTGCGCGAAAGCGAGGCTAATGCGGGTCACTTCTCACCAAGACGACAAACAAACATTAGAAAACTGCGGCTGAGTTGGCGAGAAAAAGGAAAATTTGAAATGTTGAAAGGTTTTGAAGGTCTCAAAACTTTACTTACCGACTTGAGAAATCATTGTTTCATTGAACAGCAAAAAGGAAAATCAGCTCGTCATCACTAAGAAAAACAACGAGCATGACCAGAAATTGACCGAAATAGTGGTCGGTGACTGAGTTCAATAAAAATGCGAAGATGGTTTCAAAACCCTTAAAAAAGGCAATATCCTGAAGTCACTTTAATGGTATTTTTATTGATGGTTGAAACCACTTTAAGCCATACCTTCCATTAGAGTGTAGGTACTTGTCGAAAGTTTGCAAGTTAATCTGAAACCTTCTTTTTAGTTGACATTTTTTCTAACAGAGCGAATGCAAAATCTTGCGTACTTGAAAAAAAAAAAAAAAAAACCCACAGGGCGGACGTTCTGCATAAATTCCTTGCACTGTAAGGAAATAAATCGGTTTAACCGAAGATGACTTAAACAGTAAACAGTATACATGTAAATAAGCTTACATTTAGCTTACATTATTTATGAAAATGTACGCACATTTCATTCGACAAGAGCTCGAGCACAAAATTTTATACAGATCAAGATATACTGAACAGTTTAAACTCCATTTTACTGATAAACACAAGAGTAAAATAGAATACTTAGAAGTAAGAAAATTAAAGGGAATAAAATATTGTCATTTTAACAAATTTTACCCTGTTCAAGCTTAAAAAGTTTACATGTTCGAAACACCTGGTGACAACATATTCAGTAGCATTTTCGATGTTATTGCAAACGCATTTGTTTAAGCCAGTGTCTTATAAGTTATTCACAAAGACTAAAAGGTTTACCCAATATCATCCAGGCTCTCAGTTCAAATTGTCACTAGTCTTCAGAACAACCTATTAAACTAGAGAACGGAGTGACCCCCTTGACGGTTACAAGGTGATCTCATTCTGTTGTGGCGGTTTGTGACATGAAATTATCCGTTTAAAGCCTTCTCGGAAATTTGTTCCGCGAAAAGCGTAGATAATGAAGTTAAAGCATAAACTGGAAACAAACACAAAGTCTATCACATGTAAGACATCATAACACAACTTAGAGTTTGTCTCCAAAGGAAGCCCAGCTCAGATGCTGCGCCTGTATAAAAAAAATTGCTGTTGGTGTGTTACCGATAACAAATCCCACTGTTACACTTTTACTTCCAGTTTGAAAGGCGGGAATCGCCGCTTAAGGTCTCCGAAAAAGCGCTACCTTCTAATTCAGTTAAAAAGGGAGCTACTTTAACTGGGCGGCATTCAAGAAATGCAGTTGCGGAGGAAGAGATAGAGTCGGAACACTGTGTGCACACCCACGATAAATTGAATTTAGCGATTGTGCTTCGCGTAAGGAAAAAAATGTAAAAGGAATCGGAAAATGTGTATTTTTTTTGAAAGTAGAATGGGATGTCAATTTGCAAAGAAGACGTTTAGTCTAAGAACATTATAATTAATAAGTTAAATCTTAGAAAAAGTTGTTTTCTCAAAGGGAACTCGACAACTGACTCGACAAACAGGTGCCATTGAAAAAATATCGAGTGGCCTATTCAGAACTATCAATTACACTAAGTTTATAACTGCAGATTACTCAGCATGCCTACGATATTGCACTCATAAAACAGGTGTACACTGTAGTTAAGGGATGTTATGAATAAATACGGTAAATGGAGTGTAATATTGAGACACTGTTAGGCAATTCTTCAAACTTAAAAAACACCCCCTCAAGCTAAAACCTCACTTTATATAGGGACACAATATGGATGAAAACTATAACCTGGAATATACTTTTTTCTACTCAAGAATTCCGTTCTTAGTCATTGGATTAATGGGAAATGTATCAATAATACGAATTGTTTACAAACTACGGGAGATGCACACGCCAACAAATTATCTTCTGGTTAGCATGGCCGTCAGTGATGTCATCGCCATTTTGTTGTGGCCTTTGCAGTTCTACGAATTCTGGAAAGTCGTTTCCAAGTTAGCAGAGCTCATTGAAGTCTGTATACTAGTTTCCTCTTTTACTATGACTGTTCTAGCGGTCGAGAGATATCACGCCATATTGAAGCCGTTAAGAAATGGACTGTGCTTAAGAGAAGACAACGTCAAGAAGGCAATCGCTTGCATTTGGATTGCAAGTTTTCTTTTATGCCTCCCAGCGACCTTTTTCAAAGAATGGAGCGAAACTTATGAGACATGTATCGGTCTATGGACTTTATACTTGAATCGAGGTAGCAAAGCTTGTGTGATTTTAGATGTAGTTATATCTTTTATTCAAATAGTTATTATAGTATACTGCTATTGTTCCTTGATAAGGGGACTTTACTTCGCCAACACAGTCTGTCCAGACACAGGTGGAGAAAGGAGTCCTGAGAAGAAACTTGCTATCACGTTCGTGTTGGTAACTATTGGATTTTTTATAGGTTATACACTAACCCTAGTTTCATACGTGATCATTCCATCAGGAGATGAAGAGATAGATGTTAGTTTTTACGGTCAACTTACGGCTGTAGTGGATTTTGTATTCGTTGTAAGTTTATGTTTCAACCCTTTTATCTACGCTTCTCGCAGCACTAACTTTAAAGAAGGGTTCAAACAAGTAATTTTATGTAGAAATCCCCAAAGACACGATGAGAGTTGCTCAGCTTAGTTAAACAAAGGTTATACAGTGTATACTGTATCGATTGTTGACCAATGAGGTACCATTTCGTCGTTTTGGAATTACCGGTTTTTCGCTATAATAAACTGCGATGCAGGCAGATGTCTTGATTTCCGGTTAAAACATTTAGCGGGTGACCAAGAACATTCCCAGTTACGGGAGACAATCGTAGCCCGCTTAAATTTCTACCTTACCCTGCTTAGCAGGTGGTTTCTCTTTTTGGTGTGTCTTTCGTTTGTATTTCGTAACTGATAAATCAGAGGTTAAACGAGAAAACAATGGCCTATGGGGAAAGGAGTAGGGAAAATCAGGAAAGATGAAGAAAAGGAAGATTGAAAGTAAGCTGGTCCAGGAATGAGAATATATTTCAGAAATTACCGGGAACATAGCGTTTTACAGGCGAATCCTTGTTTAAATTTTTTGCCTCATTAACATAGGCTCATCATTGTCTGATGAAGCTAATAAAATGAAATTTCTGAATATTAAAAGAGCAGAACAATTTCAGTTATCTTTGAAAGTTTGAGCCCGAAATACCAAATAGTTTCGGGGAAATTCTCTTTGAAAAACACAAAAATTTCTAAAGAATGTATGAGCTCATTTACGTTTTGCCACCCAGTAATTTTGCAGTTTTTAATTGCTGCTATTTTCTTTGCTACTGATTGCAAAGAGCTGAAACTTTCACAAACTGCATAAAATAACCAGCTCTTTTAATTTTTGAACCTAATTGGTATATGCGGCTACATCTTCTTTGGGTTAACTGGTATGCTAATGAGCCAAAATGTAAACAATGACGTCACGATGAATACGCCTATACTTTCACCTCGCCTTGTACTGCGGGACTCGTAGCTCGCCTTCAAAAAAAAAGCTACGATTTTGTAAGATTTACAGTTGAAAGGAAGGTCTTGCGGGGGGGGGGGGGGGGGGGGGGAATCGAAATTGCCGAGAAAAAGGTTTACAACAGCGTAGGCAAATACACATTAAACTGAACCAAGCCAAAAGAACATGTAAAAATAAGGAACTTAGCCATACATTTTTTGTTAATGTATTATTTGCATTTGAATCTTCGTACCTATTTTATACTCTCTAAGCACGCTACAATTATATTCGCTTTGCAACTTCTTCGTATGAGATAGGACCATAAATTATGAGCATTGTTTGATACGCGTCTATGTACAGGAAATGGAAATAAATGCAAAAAAGATGGATTTTTATGCCGGTATATATTTGCCTCACGTGTATTTAACAATTATATTTATTTAGCTTCGCCTAACTAGAATACAATCTTTATACATGAATACATAAAATTAATCCTCGAGCCCGAATAGGCTCTGAGTCAATAGTCCACGAGGCCGAAGGCAGAATAGGCTATTGACTTAGAGGCCATGAGGGCGAGAGGAATAATTGTTTTAGTAAAATCCAACCAGTTGGTCAAAAATATCGAGACAAAACAACTTAAGCTAGCAAAACGGGATTCAGCTACCATTGTTTTGGTTTTCAAAGCCGGCGCTTTACGCTACTAGGGCGCTATAATATATAGCCTAGTAGTAGCTCAACCAATCAGAACGCAGCATTGATAAGAGACCACTAGTTTGATTTTACTAAAAGGTATAAGTCTTCATTACATGTAAATTGACCCCAAAAAATACTCAAAGGATAATTTTATGAAACAACTAAGAAAAATTCCAACTGAAAAACTTGGTTACAGACAAGCTGCAGCCGGACCGTATCTTCACGTTTCTGCTGGAAGAGGGAACAAAAAAAAGGTTTCCGGTACGGAATTCCACGTTTCCTCAACATAAAGACACGATAACGATTGTGGAAATACGTGATTCCTGAAACGGAAATCTGTTAGAGACATGTTAAAAAGTGCTCCGATTCGGTTGTGAACGTAGCGACGGAAACATGAAAAACCGTAAAGTATACGCTAACGGAAAAAGAAGGTAGCCGCTGTGTTTTCGCAACGGAGTCGCCTGTTTCCGCCATGTTTAAGTTTACGGATATCTGTGTTTTCGCCCTGTGGCAATGTCTATTTTTTTCTACTCGTGTGGTGCATTTACGACAGAAAAAAAATCCCATTCTAAGAAAAACAATTCTTTGTATCTAAGAATAATTTGTTTTCGCAGCAGGAACTCGAAAAGGCGCCTAACATTTAATAATGTGACATCGATCTCGACAGCGGTAAGGTGTATTGTGATGACGCATATCAATTATCCTAACTTATCAAAAATGCGAAATAGAAGAACAACGGAAAAGCAGCAAGTACTTTTTCCTCTTTTCTATAAAATGTATTTCCTTTCTTGTATTTCTGACTGTTATCTTTGAAATAATTTTCAAATCGAGAGCTATGCCATTTAAACCGAATCTAGATCTGGATGTGACAGTCAAAACTTTCATCAAAGAAATTATAAAGTAGCCTATTAGGGAACCGTAAAAAAAAAACATTCTGGTGCATGCAGTGTGATGACTGCAATATACTGATTTGCTGAGTATAGAATAATTTATCCTCATAAATTATCTGAAACTAGTTAAAACTGGATTTAAGTTGGATTTTCTTTATAAAAAAAGACTTTGTACAGCCACAAATAACTGCAGTTTTCAAACCCAAAATATACTTCATCAATTTAATAAGACTAAGGCTGGAATGCTTCAATACTAGGCGAGAAATGTGAACGATGAAAACTACAACCTGGAAGATACCTTAAGAGTCCTTTCAAGCATCCCGTTCCTTGTCATTGGATTAATCGGAAATGTGTTGGTAATACGAATTGTTCACAAAAAACGGGAGATACACACTCCGAGGGTGGTGTGCGGTTTTCAGTGATGTTGTTTGGATCTACTGATTTCAGCCTACTAGTGTAATCAAACTTGATTCAAAAGTATTTTTTTCTTAGCTCGATGGAAGAGATTTACATTTTCGGTCTCTTAGCGGGATATCTATATTTTTTTCTTCAATTATTAATCAACTCTTCCCTCAAAAGGTGAATAGAGGGATCCTAATATTATACTGTAGACTTGGGGATTTCTTGCTAATTGCTTAAGGTTTTATTATAAGCAATTAAATGGGAACCGCGCTTTTAGGCTTGAATTAATCTATAAATTGTGTCCTGAGAGTGCCAAACTTGCCTACATTCAAAAAATAACAAAAAAATTGTGATTTTTGCAAGATTTCAAGGGTTCCTTGGTATTTCTAAGTAGATACTGTAAATATTTTCCAGAGAAATCAGACTTGGGTATCCTGTGGTATTTGGGCCCAAAATAAGAGACCCTCCGCTTAATTTAAAACGTTTACCACCACATACCAATTATTATTTAGAGGGTAAAAATTCACCACATTTCAATTTCAAACCTTTTCTTATGAGGCTTTTGGTGGCGTCTGCCACCCGACTAAAAACATTGGAATTTTCAGTCGGGGGGTCACTGCCTATCCGCATCTTTAAACGAGTGCTCGATATTTTTTAACCTTGCTTAAGAAACCGCTGATTGTGTTAATCACTCCACAGAACATTGCGAATTTTCACGAAAAACGTCACATATCATCTGGTATAGCATCAATTACCAGCCTTAATGAATGCAAAAGTCAATCAGTGATCTACCCTTAACAAACACAAAGCATCAAGTAAGCTAAGCTATTTAAAGTTGGTCTGCCAACTTTGTCTTATTGATCAACTACGGATTGAAGCATGACCGACATCGTTAATCTTCCATTAGCGGGAATCCCGTTACTTGTCATCGGATTGATCGGAAATCTTCTTTTGGTGGTACGAATTTTGCATAAGAATGAGAAATGATGAGCAGTGATTAGAGGACTTTGCTTAAGTAAAATAGTGTACCCAGAAACCGACAGAGAGACGACATCAGAGAAAAGGAAACTTTCTATCACTCTGATCTTGGCTACTAGAGGGTTTTTAGTGGGTAACACGCCATATCTGTTGTATTTTTGGGCATTTAAAGTAACAGGAAGTGATAGAAACGAAGACTTTCTAAGCATAGCGGATTTATTTCTTGTTTGCCGTTTCGTATCATTTATGAATTTCGTGGAAAAAAATTCCGAGAAGGCCTTAAACGAATGCTGTTTTGCTGGAAATCGACAACACAGAACGAAATTCCTTCTCGACTGAATAACTAACTGCTTCTCTCAGCTGTTTTCGTCATTAAATAAAAATTAAAAATTTTTCGCCGTTTTTACGAAATAGTGTTTTCGTACAGAAAGCTTTGACAACACAACAGTGTTGACTTTTACTTTTCGCTTCTCTCCTTCCCTCTTCTTTCGCTTTTCTTGCCCCTCATTTCTCTCCTTTGCTGGGTCGATTTTTTGGACGGACGTTACATGTTTTTTGGCCTTTTTTTCAGGCGTCCTTGACTGAATCGTGCTCATTCTGGAATAGTTTCAAGGATATATTCTTCATGTTTGCATGGTGCATTTGCGCAAAAGACGTATATTCAAAGAACGATAATCATTTAAATCTTACTGAGTAATTTAGGCCCCTTGATTGACACAAACATGGCGTCTCTATTCAAAGCTTTACTTTTGGGTAAAACGTTTTTCCGAATATCTCGCATATGAAATATTGCACAGACCTGATTCTTGGCAAGGCTTTTTGCATATTAATCTTCTTTCATTTGCCAGATTCTAGGCTTTCTGTATTTAAAGGTTTTCATTTTTAATTTTGATGGCGTGACAGTAAAAACCAACTAAACAATAGGGCCGTTTATACGAGAGAAAATAAGCCGCGGCTTACTCTGGCCGCGGCTCACATAAGACGCGAAAGGAACCATTTATACGAGTACGGCTTATATTAGACGCGAACTGCTCATATAAATGGTTCACGGCTTAGTTCGCCGCCAGGTTGTACTTTTAATAAGCGTAGATTTAAAATCAAAATCGGCAAACTTACGCTTGCCGAGGTAGCACAGACATCGAGCTGCCCCGCAATCTCAAGCTCGCTGCATAGAGTGGTTTTCGTTTGAGTGTCGTAAAACCAAAACCAAAGTAATTACTCTGGCCAATCACATAGGACACAGACAATACATTGAACCAATCAAAACACGAAGTAATTACATGTGGCTGACGCAAAGCGCGGGAAAATGCATGCGAGCGCGTCACAATTGGCTTTGGTTTTACTTCTGATTGGATGAAAAGGTAGCGCGAATCTTTTAAGCCAATCGCATCGTGTAGAAAGTGCAAAACCAATTACTTTTCGACACTCAAATGAAAACCGCTCTATGAGCAGGATTTGTTTTTCTTTTGGGGGACTCCACACATTTCTTTTTTTACATGAATCTCTATCCGCCATTTTCCACGGTGTAAATGTAAACAAAACTCATTTTCCCGCCATTGCAACGCGCGTCTCTTGGCCGTGAAGGTCTGGGATATAATTGAAAACAGAGCATGCGCAGCAGTCGTTCACGGCTTCAGCAAGCCGCGGACAACGTTTGAGTGCATTTATACGAACGCTTTCACGTCCAAGGTAAGCCGCGGCTTGGATAAGCCCATCCCAAAACCCCTCGGCCAGGATAAGCCGCGGCCTGAGCTGGCCTTGGGCTGAATAAGCCGTGAACATAGATTTTGTACCATTTATACGGGGGGTTCGCGTCTTACGTAAGCCGCGGCTTATTTTCTGTCGTATAAACGGCCCTAATGTTACTCGATCTCAAGGTTGATAATTTACCCTGGTCGATTATTTTTCTATAAAACACATATCAGTTATCCTAACGAGTCATGGAATTATGCTAAATAGAAGACCAGCTGGCAATTAGAGAGAGCTGAAAGGACTTAGGATATGAAAGTCATAACTCAGTTTATCGAAGTTAGTAGCCTATTAGGAACTACAGCTGTAACACGTAAATGCGGTCAGCACTGCTATTAACGAGTGTATTAGGGCTTTGTTGAATACGGCACCTGCAATGTGATATTAAAATAGTTATATTTGTTGAGTATAGAATAATTAATCTGCATGCATTACAGGAAACTTGTTAAAGTTTGATCTAAGTTGTATTTTTTCATAAAAAGGGTTTGTAGAAACAATTAACTGCAATCTTCAATCCCAAAATAAACTCCTTAAGACAAAGCTAGAACGTTTCAAAACAACGCGATGCAATATGGATAAAATTTTTAACCTGGAATATACCTTATTCTTTTCGAGCATCCCGTTCCTTGTCATTGGATTCATCGGAAATGTGTTGGTAGTACGAATTGTTCACAAAACACGGGAGATGCACACGCCGACAAATTATCTTCTGGTGAGCATAGCCGCCAGTGATATTATTTCCATTTTGTTGCGGCCGTTGTATTTCTTTGAAGTTTGGAAATTCATTTGCAAGTTAGTTGTGCTCGTTGAACTCTGTATAATGGCTTCCTGCTTTACTATAGCTGTACTAGCGGTGGAAAGATATCACGCTTTATTAAAGCCTTATAGAACCGGACTGCGCTTAAGAGACGACAACGTTAAGAAGGCGATCGCTTGCATTTGGGTCGCAAGTATTCTTATATGTCTTCCAGAAACTTTCTTTAAAGAATGGAGTGAAACTTATGAGACATGTATTGGTCCCTGGACTTTATACCTGAACCAAGGTAGCAAAGCTTGTGTGATCTTAAATGTAGTTGTATGTTTTCTTCTACTGGCGATCACAATGTACTGCTACGGATCTTTGATAAGGGGACTTTACTTCACCCACACGGTGTGTGCAGAAACAGATGGAGAAAGGAGATCTGAGAAGAAGAAACTTGTTATCACGTTTATATTAGTAACCATTGGATTTTTTATCGGTAATACACCAACTCTAGCTTCATACGTAATCATTCCAGCAGGAGATGGAACGACAGACGTTAGGTTTTATGGTCAACTTACGTCTGTGGCTGATTTTATATTCTCTGTAAGTTTATGTTTCAACCCTTTTATCTACGCTTCTCGCAGCACTAATTTTAAAGAAGGGTTCAAACGAGTAATTTTACGTAGAAATCCCCAAAGGCACGATGAAGTTGCACAGCGTTAAGCGAGAAGTGATGTTTTGAATTGTAAGTATATCGCTGAGATACCATTTCTTCGATGCAGAATTACTGACATTTCGTTTTGACAAACGCGTGTGATGCCGGCAGACAGATGGTTTTTTTTTTCAGAGAATAGAGCATGCACTTTCTCCTAAGAAAAGAGTTGGATTTGAACCTTCAAATTTCCTAAAAGTATATAGAAGTGCTGTATTAGCTGAAGCAAGTTTTTTCTAAACTTTTTTATGTTGCTTTTGCTAACCTTTAGTAGTTATTAAATAGCATTTTAATACTGTTGAATCTGCCTTTCGTATAACCTGAAATAAAATATGTGGATATCCACTCAGCGCCTATTGTTGGTTAAGCAGTGAGATATTTGTGAATTTGAACACAGCTAATTCGAGAGAGGTTGTCGGATAAAGTGCACGCGACAATCCCGAAAGGTATTGTGGGAGATTTTGAGTTAACTGTTCTTCACAAAAATTGGAAAGAATGGTTCGAGCGACGATGGATGTATGTTTGCGAGTGCTAAAGGAAACTGAAACAAAAGTAGGTTCGACAGCTATGTAACAGTTCAGGAACAGTGTATTGATCATATCCCATATTACCCTTCATGACTGTCGTGTGCACATTTCCTCCGACAACCTTTCTAGAAATAGCTGTATGATTTACAAAATAAGGTAACCAATGCGTACTTTCGCAATGTGTAATAATCATCGCACTTTGTAATACCTGTCGTCGCAAATTTTAGTAAACTCTGTCGCACTTTGAAATAAACAGCTGTGACGATCGCAGTTTGTAATAATCAGGGGCGTGTTAGGGAATGTTTGATTGGGGGAGAGGGGGAGGAGTCCAAACTTTGGTTCAGAAAGGACCGTTGAACTTTATTGTGGCAAATTACTTCTCCCCCACACCTCCTCCCACCAGTCGCGGTTGAGAAAGTAGAGACGACCACGTGTTTTTCAATCTATGAACATCTGTAACAAATATTAGTTAAAGATCCTAACTTATAAGAAATGCAGAATAGAAGAACAGCGGAAAGCAGCAAGTGCTCTTTTTTCTCTTTTCCAAAAAATCTATTTCCTTTTTTGAATTTCTGACTGTCATCTTTGAAAAAATTTTCATATCGAGAGCTATGCCATTTAAACTGAATCTAGATTACTTTCATCAAATAAATTAAAAAGCAGCCAATTAGGAACCGTCACGTGCACCAACACATGAGGTCAGCACTGCATGTCTACATGCATTTACCCAGAACGAGTGTGATTAGAGTTACTTAATATGAGAAAAAGAAAATATTTCGGTACATACAGTGTGATGACTGCAATATACTTATTTGTTGAGTATAGGATAACTTAATATCCTCACAAATTATCTGAAACTTGTTAATGTTGGATTTAAGTTGGACTTCCCTTCATAAAAAAAAGACTTACCACCAATGCTTTTATTGTGTTAGGTTTCTTTTTTGTCAGCTTCAAGTTGTAGTTTTCGTTTTGTTGCAGATTGTCTTTTGTGAATGTTAACTGTACGTGTGTATGTTCAATAAAGTTGTATTGGAAAAGAAAAAAAAAAAGGAAAAAAAGACAACGTACAAACAAAGTAAGTTAAGTTATCTAAAGTTAGTCTGCCAATGTAGAGCTGTTTTTTTTTAATTTGTTGTATTGATCAACTTGATTGAAACATGACCGAAACCATTAATCTTCCATTGGCCTTTTTTGACGCGTTAATCCCGTTCCTAATGTCATCGGATTGATCGGAAATCTTTTGGTCGTACGAATTGTGCATAAGACAGGAGAAATGCACAGTGCGACAAATTACCTTCTCATGAGTATAGCTGTTAGTGATGTTATCACCATGATGCTGTGGCCACTGTACAGCTTTGCCTTCGCAAAGTTGCTTTGAGTGCAAGTTTTCTACGCTTGCTGAAATCGGAATCAAAGTTACACTGTGCCCTGATATAATAATGAAATGCACGCTCCGTACGTGCTAAGAATACGGACTGTTAGCAATGCTAACGGTTTGTACGTAGCGTAGCAGTGGTAATGCATTACAATATGAATTGGTAAAGAACATGACAGCGTGACAGTTTTTAAAGCAGTCAAGTTTGCCAAATCTTTTTGAAAGATTTTACCGCAGTACGAAATTCCGCCAAGAAAAATGGTGGCAAGTCAGCTTTGTTTCAAAATTATAACAATGCGTACGTTTCCTTCACGCTTTAAAGTGGATAAATATAATTACAGAACAAAGCAGACTTAGATGCACTATATGATCTTTGGGCCCAAATAACACAAACAACCTATAGCACAATTTTACTCCACTTACCCTTCGTACCAGGTATTTATCAGGGGGTAGAGTCTGCTACCATCCCCTTTTAACCCTTTAAGGCCTAAGAGTGATCAGCATCAAATTTCTTCTTGTAGTATCAATGCTTTGTAAAACAGAGTGGTCATGAGAATTACGGACATGATCATCCAAGATGAATTTGCCTGACATTTTATCATTTTCTCCCCACAACTTCTGTAGGAAATGCATAGGGCCAACAAATGAGAATTCATATTTTGATCTTAGGGTTTAAAGGGTTAAACCTTTTCTGAAATTCGTGTGTTGTGAAAAAATCCCCATTTTCTGGCTTTTGCTAACAGACTTATTTACCACCATCCTCGGAGACCCAGGGGCAGTTAGTCGGGTCGATAAAATGTTCGTGGTGAAAGTTTACTGTAAGATCGAGACGAGCTCGTCTCGATCTTACAGTAAACTTTCACCACGAACATTTTATCGACCCGACTAACTGCCCCTGGGTCTCCGAGGATGATTTACCACTGTTTTAAGGTTGAAATTTTTGATTGCGGTCACCGCTTATTATATTCCTTGTATCTTTAAGCAAGCGCTCAATAATAACTTTTGTGTTAACCATTCTACAGATTATTCCTAATTTTCCCGACAAACGTCAACGCCACTGTTGTGAAAATAATTACCAGACTTTTAAATATTAATTGCAAAGTCTATCAATACCTGTCATGATTTACCCGCAAAGAAACTGGAAACGTTATATAAGCTCGTGTTGATGTATAAGCGAGATTGTCAGCGTTCCACAACCTTAAACTGTGTCGTATTGACCAACTTCGGGCCTGAAGTATGAACCAGACCGAAAACGTCCCTTTTTACGCGGGGATCCCGTTTCTTGTCATTGGATTGATTGGAAATCTTTTGGTCATACGAATTGTGCATAAGATACCAGAAATGCACACCCCGACAAATTATCCAATTGTTAAGGACAGCTTTGCTTTTCTTTCTAGTTCTGTGCAAAAAGTTATGTGAAATCTTTGAAAAAAAACTTAAGGAAATATAAATCTGCGTATGGTAAAAGTGCTTTTTAGGAGTTATGTATCTGGTCCGGCCTGTAATGTTTTGAAGTAGTAAGGAAGTTAAAAATGACTACAAAAAAATAATAAGGAAATAAATAAAACTAAAAATGATGATAATAATAATGATAATAAAAATAATGATAATAAAAAAAATAAAATAATAATAATAATAATAATAATAATAATAATAATAATAATAATAATAATAATAATAATAATAATAATAATAATAATAATTCTATCTCCCTGTTAAAATTATAGTCAAACTTGTAACATTTGGGGCGAGGCTTCACTGGAATAACAGATATAACTAACGATTGCGACTTATAAAGTTGCCACCACTTATAACTTCGCGATCGCCTGTGTTTACTAATGAACAGAACCGTCTTGTAATAACAGCTTATAAGCCTTACTTACTTATCCCAGTAGCATTTATCAAAAACTCCTTTTTTACTAATTAAGGAAAAGAAAAGGAACAATTAAAGCATAAGTTCACGACTTAGAATAAATTTGAGAAATGGCTGAAACATAGTGTTTTATACTCTTCCTTAATTAGACTTGAACAGCAGGAGCCGCCGCTTGAATTAAAAAAGGCGCCGTTTCTTGTTTACTTGAAAGGCAGCTACTCTGCGTGGGCGGCATTCGAGAGTTAAATTTGGGGAGGAAGAGATAGAATGGTACAGTGTATGAACACACACACAATTAATTGACCTTTGCCATCGTTCTATACCTAAAGAAAATGAAAAACGTGTTAGGAAACGTGTAATTTTCCAGGTACAAATTGCATTTACAAAGAAGACATTTATTCGAAAATCGAGATCCATTAGGATTTTAAAATGAGTTGTTTTCGGAACAGGAACTCGATAAACAGGTGCTGTCAAGAAAAATTATTAAGACTAACCTATTAGGAACTATCAAGCACTCATTAAATTATTGCGGCCCGTCGCATCTATAAAAGAGTGTAGGTATTAATTGGGCCGGTTGCATTGTCAATCAATGAAGACAGAAAATGTCAAGCGTAATATTGAAACATAATCATTTGTTGGGTATAGAACAATTCACCTGCATAAGTTATATAAACCTTTTCTTGAGTTAGTTAATTAACAGTCATTCCAAGAGTGCCCGTTGGATATGAGTTTGCTGTAATCATCTCGTATCGATTTTCAGTTTGTTTTTAATTTTAAGCAGACGCGCACAGTTACCATATTTGGAGAGCATCATATGATATAATAACAATTATTCCATGAGTGCTAGTTGGATATGAGTTGGCTATAATCATCTCATATCCTACAAGCGGCAGTGGAATAATTGTTTTATTAAAACACCCACAAAACATCTCCCCGACTTTATTTGTAAAAACAACCGATTTTCAGCTTGTTTTAAATTTCGAGCAGACGCTACTGTTACCATATTTGGAGAGCATAGTATAATGGCTCATATACCATGATGGCTAAGCCAATCAGAGCTCTAGAATTGCATTATTCAATGATTCAGTTTCTAATACTTCGAGTTAGACTTTTCAATATTTCCGAAGAGACTTTGGCCAAAGGTAACCGCAGTCTTTAAACTCAAAATACACGCCATCAATTAAGACAAAACCTAGAACGCTACTTAATAAAGAGACGCAATATGGATGAAATCTATAACCTGGCTTATACCTTATTCTATTCAAGCATTCCGTTCCTTGTCATTGGATTCATCGGAAATGTGTTGGTAGTACGAATTGTTCACAAAACACGGGAGATGCACACGCCGACAAATTATCTTCTGGTGAGCATAGCCGCCAGTGATATTATTACCATTTTGTTGTGGCCGTTGTATTTCTTTGAAGTTTGGAAATTCATTTGCAAGTTAGTTGAGCTCGTTGAACTTTGTACAACGGTTTCGTCCTTTACTATAACTGTACTAGCGGTGGAAAGATATCATGCCTTATTGAAGCCTTTAAGAAATGGACTGCGCTTAAGAGAAGACAACGTGAAGAAGGCGATCGCTTGCATTTGGGTCGCAAGTATTCTTATATGTCTTCCGGAAACGTTCTTTAGAGAATGGAGCGAAACTCGTGAGACATGTATTGGTCCCTGGACTTTATACTTAAATCAAGGAAGCAAAGCTTGTATGGTCTTAAATGTAGTTGTATTTTTTATTCATTTCTCGATCATAACGTACTGCTATGGAACCTTGATAAGGGGACTTTACTTCACCGACACGGTGTGTGCAGAAACAGATGGAGAAAGTAGATCTGAGAAAAAGACACTTGTTATCACGTTCATGTTGGTAACCATTGGATTTGTTGTGGGCTATACACCAGTTCTAGTTTCTAAGGTAATCATTCCATCAGGAGAGGGAACAACAGACGTCAGTTTTTACGCTCAACTTACGGCTGTGGCTGATTTTATATTCGTCGTAAGTTTATGTTTCAACCCTTTTATCTACGCTATTCGCAGCACTAATTTTATAGAAGGATTTAAAATTGTAATTTTATGTAGAAATCCCCAAAGGCATTATGAAGTTGCACAGCGTAGCTAAAAGTGATATTTTGAATTGTTAGTATATCGCGGAGATACCATTTCTTCGATGTAGAATTTTTAAGTGACATTTTGTTTTTACAAAAAGGCGATGCAGACAGATGTTTTGGTCAGATAATAGAACATGGCATGCACTTTTCCCTAAATTCAAGACTAGGTTTGACCCTTCTATTTTCTTCCATACGTATGTAGAAGAATTGTGTTAGCTGAATTTTTTTATGTTCCTTTTGCTTACCCTTAGGACTTAATTAGCATTTTAATACTGCTGAATTTAGCTTTCGAATGATCTGAAAAAAAAAAAATGCGGATATCGACTCAGCGTCTACTGTTGGATAAGCAGTGAGATATTTTGTAAATCATAAACAAATTCATAAATAAGGTAACCAATGTGTGCTGTCGCAATTTGTAATAATTATCGCACTTTGTAATACCTGTCATAGTAAATTGTAGTAAACTCTGTCACATTTTGAAATAAAAAAGCTGTCGAAGTTTGTTTTAACTGTCCATTGCACTTTGTAATAAACCACGTTGTCGTAATGTGTAATAATTCCATCGCAATAGTAATAAACTTTATTTATCATATATTCTCTTGCCATGAGATTCGTTTTAATGACTTTGAACTCTGTCAAGACAAGAAAGTAAACGTCTTCAGATGTTTGCCTGTTTCAGTGTATAGAGTGTTTTCACTCACGTGGCCAGCATCTACGCAAATTTATTAGAACAAAAGAAAGCGTTTGCATAAGAAAAGAGTTCAACTCCCACAGGATTGGTTTGGGACACCAACATGGCCGCCATTTTATTGTTTTGGGACACCAATATGGCCGCCGTGACGTCATGTGAAAACACTCTATTGTTACTAGCGGAGCTCTCGCGCGCGCGAAGCGCGTGCCAGCGGAGGACACGAGTAGGTAAATCTACCCATCCCAGAAAATTTGGTAATCACGTGGCCGTACACCGACCGCCTGAAGGAACGACCGTCCGTCCGCACCACAGGTACACCAATGTAAAATGACTCAATCAAAAAGGAATGACAACCCAAATGCAACTCGAGGTTATTTTGGCGGGAAATCGCATTGTAAAGCAGAGACAACTAAAGGCCGTAAAGGGTCAATAAAGACGAAAACGGAAAGCGGAAATTGTTCCTGTATTCATGTTGTCTAAAGTATTAAGCTTAGATTAATTGTCAAGTCCACAAATTTGGAATCTAGAGCAAGAGAAAGACAAAGAGAAAGAGAAAGTAGGCGGTAGGCCAGCGAAGCTCAACGATAAGGGCGACAGAGATGTAGAGCGAGAGAAAAAAAAAACAAAGGAGACATTTTTTTGTTGGAAGAATAACATGAAAATTTTGTAGCGGGGGTGACAAAATGAGAAATGATAGCGGCCACCAATGCAAGGGGGAGTAAGAAAGAGAAGAAGGGAAACGCCGCTACAAAAGCCGCGTCTTTTGCATTTCGCCCCTTATTTCAATTATCCTAGCTGTCACTTCAACGACCAATCAGAAACAGGCGCGCGCTTTTTGCATGACTGACTTCACGCGGGGATGTTTCGCCAAAGGCGGTTTCGTAGCTATAGAGCATGAGAAAATAGGGAGTTTAAGATACGGCGACTACGGACTACGACTGCGGTTAAACATGCTACTGCGCATGATCAAAACCACGTGACTGTTCGTTTTTCCCGCGTAGTCCTGCGGCTACGGTGAGTTGTTGAGCTGTTTCGCGTAGTCGGGACTACGGAGAACATTTTGCTCGTATTTTGCCGTCTCGGTAATTGAAGAATCTCGTCTTTTCGTTAAAAAAGTGTTCAATTCACCTGCTTTAAGTGAGAGGGAAGCGAAATATGTAAGTTGTGTCTAATTTCTGCTCAGATTTACGCTTTTAATCCACTGTTGTGACCTCATTTTTATGTAGCTAAGCTCATATTTGAATAAGCTTAGCTGTTTATACGCAGAATTCCGATTGACGGCCGAGGAGAAGAGAAATCATGCAGGTAATTTACTTTCTCTTCGCACTTGAAAAAAGTTTCAATATTTGTTCGAACTGATCATTGTGTCTTTCTACTTGTGTAACCTTTGTTTATGCGAGTTTTTGTATCGCATTTGCTGAATGAAAATGATGTAAACATCTTCGAGACAATCGAAACTCGGCATTTCAATGCTTCAAATTAATTCAGATCAGTAGTCAGAGAAGTCCATCTTCTAAATCTAATAAATGAGCTATTACTATTTCTGTGTATTTCTTTAAGATTTGACATACGAATTCATGGGCAAAAAAATTAAACCCATGTAACCAAAACTTTGCTTACCAATTTCACCCGACGTAATTGCTTCCTTCAAGTATGGAAGAATTTGTTCACTGTTCTAAAGATAAGATCACATGCAAAACTGACTTGCATTTTTGTGAACTGTGATGAAAACAAGAAAATCTTTGCGTGTTGTTTCCCTCTCCGCCTCTTCTCTCGTAGTCTACTGTCTGTAGTGCAATCTTAACGTTCTATATTTGCACGACTCAACCCAGTGCTACGAACAAAGGACAACGCTCGTCCAGCCGTAGTTCGTAGTCCGTAGTCTCCGTATCTTAAACTCCCTAATCTTCGCAACAGAATGCCGGCGCCGCGACTCCCACAAAAATTTGTACTAATGTAAACGTTGAAAAAAACAGCGGTTGTAGTTTTTTGTTACTTCTGGGGGAGAACGAGCCTCATTTGAAAATCTATTTTTGTCGTCGGGAAGAGTTGAAAATGCGGGGCTGATTTTAGCTCAATGTTGCGGCTCAAAAGAAACAAAAACTTGTCAGAACGGGTCTGCAGATCTTGTGGTCGCAAAATTAGAAACGCAGCTGAACTGTACAGTTTCATGGAGAAAGCTGTAAGCAACACTAACGTCGAGGAAGAGTTACATTGAGAGGCTGTGGAAGATCGAAGCAAAAGACAGCTTCCCACCACTATCACGCCAGAAAGAAGAAAACCCCGGTATTTTGAATAGTCCGCACACCAGTGTGCGGGGAAACGGATTGGTCGAGGGCCATACATATGTCAATCATGTTAGATGAGCCTTCGCATATATTTCCCAATTTAGGGAGCAGATGGCAAACTGAAAAAGACGTACATGTAAAGTGATTGTGATTTCCGCTTTAAAAAGAGCATAATTGATGACCAAATTGCCGAAATGGCGTCTTTAAAATTCACAGCGCTGGAATTGTCTTTATTTAGCCGTAAGAAACAAAGGTCAAAGAAAATTAAAACACTATACAACTGCATCTGAGATCAAATCCTATCAGGAACACCTACAGAAGAATAAACCACCGGAATTGGTTACTCAGTATGCATGTAACAAACCAGCTTCATGACCTTTTAATGTTAAGCCTGGTGTTGCAACAAAAGATTTACTCAGTCAAAGTTTAGAATGATACATGCACTGTGTAGTGCTAGTAACCTTCGCGCGAGAGCCGAGAAAATAAAAAAACTCTCTGTTCAAGTAAACTCACAAGGTCACGTTTCACATTATCAGGAGCTTAGGAGTCGTGTTTAGCCTGTCAACGCTTATTTCTAAACTGTCTCGCGCGAAAATAATCGGAAGTTTCAAATTGCAGGTTTCTCTTTGACTGGCTGATTTAATTGCGATCAGCTAAGATGACAAAAGTGGGCGGCATTCGAAAAATCATGGTTCTCTGGCAGGCGGTATTTCTCGCGGCTTCGCCGCTCGTGACGGCTCCGCCGTCAAATCTCACTCGACTATATTACAACGGCTCCGCCGCCAAATCTCACTCGACTACTACACAATACCGCCAGCTACGCAGGCTAATTCAGACGCCCAACTTTTAATGTATTTACATGTAATTCAGTGTATTAGGTTCGGCCCCTGAAAAGTTCGGCGTCTGAACCGGGCCTAAGCTTATTTTACACACTTCTCATTTGATAGTTACACTTTTTTTATACACCGATTGAGTAAAACAGGATTTAACGAGAACGATTTTGTTAAAGTTTATGGCCTATTTGTTAGAACTCTAGGTAACATGTAAAATGATGAAACAGGACAGGTTTTAACCTTTAGTACTAATTTATTTTTTCTTCACAAACCCTAATCAGTTGACGCACCATGAGGGAATAACGTCACAAAGATGCGAAAACTTTTCACTGAGTTTCCTTTACATATTCCGGGTTTATATGGGTCTACACCTTACCTGCAAAAGTATGAAACTGTTGTTCAAGTGCCAGTCAAGCTCAATCTGGACTTGCAAAACCGAATGCAACGGTTTATTTCGAAGTGAAAAAGCGTGTAAACATCATCGAACAACGCTACGTAAATTGGTTAATGAGAAAGAGGAATTCAGGCACCTTATCAAATGTGAAACAAGAAAAAAACAGCTTTTTTAACGTAGGGACAATTGCGTTAACGAGCTTTGTAATTGCAACGTTATATTCAGGCACATTGCATTGTCAAACAGCATAATGTACTGAATAATGGACAGTCTGATTTTGGAGCTTAGCTCAGTTTGTAATGAGCTTTGAAAGATATTCTCATAACTTGTATTTTTGAAAGCTTTCATGAAACATAGATGCATTTTATCATACAATGAAAGGAGTCTCTATTTCTGTTTTTACTGATTTCAGTCAATCCAGTTTATTCGCAACGTGAAATGGGATTCCTATTAAAAGGGGGGAGGAGTTTCTACAATCCCCTAATAGGTCATCTGCACGATGACGCTATTTTATTACTACGACCAGAATCCTTCAGGGTTTACTTTCTTGTGCAAATTAGAGCCTTTGTTATTTAAACTTCGCTGGGATTACCAAATTTATAAAAATGAAAGGAATAGCAATGACGCCATCGTGTAAATGACCTATAACCTGTACATCAAAAGATAAGCCCGGCGATCTGTTTAAGTTCTTCTTAGCCGGGCTTAAAATAGCTGTAGATTCAAGGAACTACCCTGTGCGTTTAGAGCACGCCAGAGAATAATTTTGGCATGCCCGGCATGCCAAAGATTTTGGCACGTGGGGCATGCTCGGTATTAATTTCTTGTTATAACTCAGGCTTCTCTAGTGGGAAGGTCACGGAACCTCAAAATATACTTATAGGGCATGCAAATTTTTGTTGCATGCCTATTTAAATGCAAAAACACTCTGGGGCCACCCCCTCTATTACCAGTGAGCAAATCATTGACGATAGGCATGGGAAAAATCTTTGCATGCTAACCAAAATTGAAAACGTAGCAGAAATGTCCACAATTGCTGAGTCATGCCCTAGAGGAGGCTTTAAAATACAGAATTTCCTGACATGGATGAGGGAATTTTCCTTAAACAGCATGTGATCATGCTGGATAGGGCGTATCCCCCCTTTTACGCCTAGCTAGGCTCATATTTAGGCTCCATGGCCTGAAATGACGCAAAATTCGTTCCCTAAATGATAAAAGTCTAAAAAAGTTCTCGAAATTTTAGTTTCCAAGCCGTTTAATGCGGGGCAATTCCATGTAAACATTTGTACAATGTCACCATTATGCTTTGCACCCGTTCTGCCTCAAGGGTGGTCAAATTAAGTTTGGTAAGTAGACCCTCATAACTGCTGGATGAATCGTTTAAAACTTTTTTTAAGTCCCTGCTTTTTTAACTTCTCTAATTTGTCTCTGCTGCGCACACTACAGGTAGCAGTGGTAATGCATTACAATATGAATTGGTAAAGAACACCTGAAGAGCTTGACAGTTTTCGATGCACTCACGTTTGCCAAATCTTGAAAGATGTTACCGCAGTAAAAAATTCCGCCAAGAAAAATCGTTTTTCTTTATCATTTAGCAATTTTAGACATTTCACATACCAGTAGTTTACATTCTAAATTAACACAATCCCTGCGTTTCCTTACAGCTTCGAAGTGGATAAATATAATTATTATATATGTACTGAGATTTACTGCAAAATGAATATGTCAAATAAAAATGATGCGTTGCAGAGTACACGCAATCTGATTGGTTGTACGATTTTTCTCACTAGTGAAAAATACCGTATGACCAATCACAACCCGCAGACGAAAGTTTTCACTAGTGACAAAAATCGTATCGATTTTCCCGCCTTTCACTGACGGCGTCACTAGGCAAAAGGAAAACCATGGCGTCTTCTTCGAGCAATTCAAGGTTTGCAGATATAACTTCAGTAGAGGAATTTATTGAAGGACAAGAAAACGAAAACACCAGGAAGAAAACTGAACAGAATGTTGCTTTGCTTAAGGAGTTTTTGAGGCTAAAAGATGAGTCAAGGCCTGTAGAAGAAATTCCCCCACACGAACTGAGTTCATTCATCAGCGAATTTATCATAACAGTAAGAAAGAAAGAAAACAACGAAGATTACGAACCCACTTCCTTGCGTGCTATGATGGCCAGTTTTGAACGGTATTTAAAGAAGAAGAATTACGGCTACAGCATTATGAGAGACGTCGAGTTTGAAAAAGCACGAACGGCATTAAAATCAAAACAAAGAGATCTCAAGAAGAAAGGCAAAGGCGATAAACCAAACGCTTCAGTTCCCCTCGCAGAAGACGACATAAAACTGCTGTATGACAAAGGATTGTTAGGAAAGTCAACTCCTGAGGCTCTACTGAATACAGTTTGGTTCAACAACACAGTCTATTTCGGTCTCCGTGGTTGTAAGGAACACAGAGACATGTGTTGGGGCGATGTGCAACTACGCCAAACTACAAATGGCGAGGAATTTTTAGAGTATACTGAGAGACAAACTAAGACTCGAACCGGAGAAAATCCCAGAGATGTCAGGCAAATAAAACCGAAAATGTTTTCGGTTCAGGGAAGTGAAAGAGATCCCGTCACTGTTTACAAATTCTACGCGGAGAAAAGACCGTCGGAAATGAACGACAACAACGCGCCATTTTATCTAGCAGTAAATAACTGTAAAAAACAAGATTCTTCTAAACCATGGTTTAAAAAGTCAGCCGTTGGCGTGAACAAGCTGAATTCGTTAATGAAAAAAATGGCAGAAAAAGCCGGGATGGGGCCCAATGTAAAGAACCATAGCGGTCGCAAAACAATGATCCAAACTTTAACAAACAACGACATCCCAGCGACAGATATTATTCAACTGTCGGGACATAAAAATCTTCAAAGTGTGACAAATTATTCTGTAGTTTCTGAAAAACAGCAAGTAAAAATGTCTCGTACTTTAAGTGAACTGATGTCCGGGAATGTGCATAGCTTAGAGAAAACTAATTCATCTCAAGTTGGAGAATGCTCCACTGATCCTTCAGCTAGCTCGGCGGGTCGCTCGGTGGCAGATCATCACCAACAAGCGATGTCGCTTTTCACGGGCGCTGTTATTCATGGAGGTCAATTCAGCATTTCTATTAACAGCCTCAATCAATCCCCGAAGTTGGCAATCCAAGAAGTTGAGGTAAAGTCTTCTCCAAAGAGGTACAAAAGGCTAAAAGTACTGGACTCTGACTCTGATTAGAATGCATGCATTACTATAATTAGATTTACAAAACAGTCAACTTTTTCAAATTTTATATCTTAGTTACGGTTTTGAACGGCGATATTTAAAGCTGAAAATTTTCATTGTTATTTAAAGTTAAAGAATCGTTTAAAAGTAGACTTTGTTCCACTTTCTTCAGAGTCATTGAATAACTTTAATGTTGTAGGAAGTTTTGTACGTTCAGTTTGCTCGAATAAAATCATTCGCAACTCGTTGTGGTCTTTGTGTTGATTTCACCGCGCAATTGATAGTTGTTAACATTATTTTGTAATATCTCAGTACATATATAATAAACAAATTACCTCATGGTTGGTTCGCTTGTACGATTTTTATTCACTCGTTGTGAAGAATCGCAAACTCACTCGTTCGCTGCGCTCACTCGTTCGTTTTCGATTCTTCACAACTCGTGAATAAAAATCGTACGCACTCACCAACCATGAAGTAATCTCTATTTCCCGAACGTAAAAAAGCAGACTAAGTTACACTGTGATCTTTGGGCCCAAGTAACACAAACAGCCTATAGCACAATTTTACTCCACCAACTTGAAGGTATTAATCAGGGCTAGAAATATGCTCCTTCCCCCTTTCAAACCTTTTTCAAATTCGTGCACAGCATTTTCAACTCCTCTAGTGGGGCTAATTTAACTCCTTACAGTGGAGTTATTTTTTGGGGAGTTATTTTAACTCCAAAAAGGAGTTTAAAGAACTCTTTTTCAGGAGTAAAAGTGACCCCAGATATTGAGGAGTTAAAATAACCCCCAAAAAGGAGTTATCCTGTACCTAAAAGTTTTACTCCACTTTCAGAGTTAACTCCAAAAAGAGTACAAACAACCCATTAAAAACAACTCTTTTTCAGAAGTAAGAATGACCGCAAATTTGGAGTTAAATTAGGAGTTAAAGTAACCCCCAAAAAGGGGTTATCCTGTACTTAAATTTTTTACTCATTTTTGGAGTTATAATAACTCCCTAAAAATTACTGTGTGGGTTGTGCAAAATCCCAATTTTTTCCGGCTTTTGCTAACAGACTTACCTACCACTGTTTTAAGATTGCAATTGAATGCGGTCACTGCGCATTATATTCCTTGTATCTTTAAGCGAGCGCTCAATCACATAATAAAGCTCTGCTTTTTGTGTTAATCATTCCACAGATTATTCCTAATCTTCTGATCTTCAAGTTAAACGTCAACGCTACTGTTATGGAAATAATTACCAGCCTTTATTAATTGCGAAGGCTATCAATACCTATCATGATCTACCCGCAAAGAAACTGGAAACGTTATATAAGCTCATGTTGATGTGTTAGTAAGATTGTTAGCGTTCAACAATCTTCAACTTTGACATATTGAACTTCTTGCCTGAAGTATGACTGAAAATGTTAATCTTCTATTTACCCTTTTTTATGCGGGCATTCCGTTTCTTGTCCTCGCATTTGACTGCACTTTTCAATGCTGTGGTTTTAAAAAGGATATGGCTACGGATCTTGATCGTGGCTAATAAATATTCATGACCAAATTGGGACCAGAGAAAAAGTCCGGATAATCGAGAAATCGGGATAATCGAGGTTCGACTGTATTACCATTTCATTGTGTCTGTTTTATTTCTTTGAAGTTTGAAAAATCGTTTCGAAATTAGTTGAGATCATTCAGGCCTGTATAACGATTTCCTGCATTACCATGACTTTATTAGCGGTGGAAAAATATCACGCCTTATTGAAGCATTATAGAACCGGACTGCGCTTAAATGTCAAATGAAGCAAAAATTCGACATTTTTTATTTCAGTTCAATTCTAGTGAAATATGTTTAATATGAACCGAATAAACATACTCTCAAGTTTCAGCTCAATTGAAGTAAGCATCTCCGAGATAATCGCAATTAAAAATTGTTATTTTTTGGCCCTTATCTTCGTGGAGGGGTCGGAAAAATTGTCGGTAAAAACAGCTTGTGACGTCAATGTTGGTCAGGTGAAAAAAAGCGGGAAATTCAAAACAGTGTTTTTCGAGTCGACTTGGCGCACAAATTTTGGTGGTTTGTGCGGCCATAAACCTAGAAAGAACAAGCAATTTGTCTTCAAAAGTTGCAAGCTGTGGTTATTACCTTATTATTTAATTTTCTCGAAGAATACATCATAGTTAAACGGACTTTAACGACGGCATTAATTTCCTTGCGCTGTACTGGAGATGTGCGTGCCTAGGTCCGATTTTTTTCACAAAATGTGTTCATATAAGGAAGTTTCTGGATATATAAGGTCCGGAGCTCCACTGTGGACACAAAAACACAATATTTTTGTAAAGTGATTTGCCCAAAGAAATTCACGCTTGCCCGCAATGTGTTTGAAGTCATTGAACTTTGTCGCACTCGAGCTGATATTTTAAAACCCACGCTCGATCGGACACTTTTGCTTCGCAGAACACTAAAATATAAACAAAATCCTCAATGTAGAAGTTTTGGCGTTGATATGTGGGCACAAAAAGAGTTAATCTTTATGTAGCAAAATCTTCCCCAAAATCGGTTTCAAAGCAACTGGCCACAGTTTTTTAAACTTGATCGTTTCGCGCAGAAAAAGTTTGCTTTGTGTTGTCACGTTGAACATGCATAACACTTCTCAAAAACCAAGTAAGATTTCCTTCAAACAAAGTTGACTTCTCTCCAGTTATGTATATGATTTAATTACCGACTGAGGTCACTTTAAGGACCGTAGACGCCGCTTTAAGCTCGCAAAGAGAGGCGACAAGCAAAGAACAATTCCATCATGCATAAAATTCAGCTTAAGTGAACTAAAAAAAGCTTCAATAAGGTTGCAAAACAACAAACTTCCACTCAAAAAACATAAGGCCCTAAGGCTCTTATACCTGCTGACAATGAAGAAGTGAATTTTCTGTGCGAAGTAACTTACCGAAAGATCTTATTTCAAAAGATCAGTTGCAAGCTTCGCACCCAAGCCATGATTCACCATTTAGCTATTTTTAAAAACTGGTCGATGCGAGGGTCTTCATTCAAGCAAATTAAACTCAGTAAATTGAATCATTAGAAAGTACAGAAAACTGCACATAAGGGTTTGTTTTGCTCGCTTCAGTCAAATCCAGCTCCAGCAATTGTTTACGGGCAAAGAGTCAATTCAGTTTTGAAGCCACTGCCGGCAGTTGACGTTCTCAGCTACTTCATAGCGAGTAAAAAGGAAAATTTGCATACAGAAAGAAAACAAAACTACGTAATTAAAAAGAAAAAAGAAAAAAAAATACTCTGACTATTATTACTTGAGCAACGGAAAAGTGATCGAAGTAGTCTGTTCTTCTCGAATAAGCTTGCTAGCCTTCTATAGTTCCGAGGAAGTTTTAGCGCTCAAGTTTGTTCACTCGCAAGCGTCAGCATTACGGTTCTTTGACATGAGACAAGGATAAAGCTTGTTCTGCAAAGGTAAATGAATCTGGGCATGTAAAAAAACTAACCGTAACAACTAATACCAGTATACAAGCGGATGTTAATTCAACCCGGCGAAAGAAGGCGAAGCACTGGACACAAAATCAATTCACAAATCGAATGCACAATTATCAGAAAAATACAAACCTCTTTGGAGATGTTCAAAACGTTTTATTCCTCCTCAGACTAACGGAATGATCTGTTTTTACTCTAACATTGGTTGTTCTGAATCCAAAGTAATTTTCAAGTGACGAAAAAAAAACAACAACAACAAAAAACAAAAAGCCTTTACAAGGAGCAAACGTTCACACCTCGT
The DNA here is from genome assembly GCF_958299795.1 of Porites lutea. Classification (NCBI taxonomy): domain Eukaryota; kingdom Metazoa; phylum Cnidaria; class Anthozoa; order Scleractinia; family Poritidae; genus Porites; species Porites lutea. The sequence goes on along the minus strand of NC_133205.1, from coordinate 17,937,762 downwards.
GTATTTCATTCAGTCTCAGTCAGAACTCTCACAGAACGAGAAAAACAAATGCAGGCAATAAGGGATGCGCAGAAGCTTGCGCAGAACGTTTTTCCGCCCTGAAAGACCAACATTGACGTCATAGTCTCCAGTCTATCACGCGGCCATTTCAGAAACGTTTTCGTGAAGTCCTCGGAAATGCTCGGATTTTGATCTTTTATCTTCCTTTAAAGGCTCGAGAAGAAAAATCTTTACCCAAATCTCACTTAGGATGGTTCTTTTTAGTGTTTGGTGAAGGTAAAGCCACAAAAGAAAATATTTCAATTTTTTGGTTCATTTGACCTTTAAGAGAAGACAACGTTAAGAAGGCGATCGCTTGCATTTGGGAGGCAAGCGTTCTTATATGCCTCCCAGCAACCGTTCCTTAAAGAATGGAGCGAAACTTATCAGACATGTATTGATCCCTACATTCTGCGCTCAAATCAAGCTAACAAAGCTTCTTTGATTTTAGATGTAGTTGTATGGTTTGTTCAACTGTCGATCATTATATACTGCTATGGATCCTTGATAAGGGGACTTTACTTCACCAACACGGTGTGTGCAGAAACAGATGGAGAAAGGACATCTGAGAAAAAGAAACTTGTTATCACGTTCATGTTGGTAACTTTTGGATTTTTTATGGGTTATACACCAACCCTAGTTTCTTACGTGATCATTCCATCAGGAGATGGAACAACAGAAGTTAGTTTTTACGCTCAACTTACGACTGTGGCTGATTTTGTATTCGTTGTAAGTTTATGTTTCAACCCTTTTATCTACGCTTTTCGTAGCACTAATTTTAAAGAAGGGTTCAAAAGAGTAATTTTATGTAGAAATCCCTAAAGGCATGCTGAAGTTGCAAAGCGTAGCTAAAAGTGATAATTTGAATTGCTAGATCGCTGAGATACCATTTCTTCGATACAGAATTACTAACTGACATTTTGCTTTTACAAACGCGCGATGTAGACACAGTGAAAAAGTAGAACATGGCCGATGCACTTCTTCCTAATTTTCCTAAAAGGTTAAGCAGTGAGATATTTATGAATTTGTAGATGATTTACAAAATAAGGTAACCATGCAATGTGTACCGTCGCAATTTGTAATAATCATCGCACTATATAATACCTGTCGTCGCAAATTGTAGTAAACTCTGTCGCACTTTGAAATAAAAAAAGCTGTCGCAGCTCGTAATAAATGTCCATTGCACTTTGTAATAAACCACGCTGTCACAATTAGTAATAATCCATCGCAATAGAAATGAAGTTTAGTTATCATATTCTCTTGCCATGAGATTCGTTAATGAATTCAATTCTGTCAAGACAAGAAAGTTAACGTCTTCAGATGTCTGCGTGTTTCAGTGTATTCAGTTATTACTGTTGTCATTGTCGGACCAATGATTAAAATACAGAATTGGAAATTATCTTGTCTGCGTTGCTTAAGAGCAATAAAAATCTCTTGAAGGAACAGTATCGAGCCAGTTTTAGCATGCTTTAGAAAAGTGCAACATGACTTTTTTTTCCTTATTATTAATTCGAAAAAAGCCTGTCACAAAAAGACATTAGGAAGTGAAGTTGGTTAATCATGGGTAGCAGTGGTAATGCATTACAATATGAATTGATTAAGAACATGACAGCGTGACAGTTTTTAAAGCAGTCAAGTTTAACAAATCTTTGAAAAATGTTACCGCACTACGAAATTCCGCCGAGAAAAATGGGGGCAAGTCAGCTTTGTTTCAAAATTAAAACAATGCATTCGTTTCCGTAGCCCTTTTAGTCCAGTCAAATTGTGGTTTGGCATCAAAATAATTGCAACATAATTTTTTCAACGCAATTTAATTGTTGGATGGCTATGTAAGAACATACTAATAATCCGCCAAAATCGGTTCGGTGAAACATGAGAAAAATTGGCAATTAAGATTTTCAACTTTCACCACAGGACAACCAATTTCAGGAAGATCACAAATTCAGATAAAACATTTGAGAATTGGTCGTTTTTCCTCAAGAATGTTCGATACAACATCACTAATGTATTTTGGGTAGTTTTGGTTTAAAAACGCCGACTAAATGTGTAAAAAACACCTGGGTCAGTGTTTCGTCTTGACGGCTTTGCACAGGTTACCCAGCCACTCGTTTGTGTTCTCATTCTGTTTTTCAAGCTGTGATTTTTTTCCTATGACGGTATTTAAAAGGGAAATTATTAGTCAGTCTGTATTGACATGATTAAAAATTTTCGTTTTTTTTTTGCCTAATATCAGAAATGCAGAAAGTATTTTTAGTTTTACAGGCTTCTAATTTTATTTATATCCTCGGCTGCAGAATGGAATCAAATTTAGTAGCTGACTGATGTTGAACAGTTTGATTTAATACTTTGTTCACCTTCAGTCAGCTACTAAATTTGCATCCATGCTGCAAGATACGTGCAACTAAATGTGTGCAACGGACAATAGCTTTGTATCAGTACAAACTGTTTAACCTATTCCCATTTTCTGTAAACGAGTTTTGTGAGGTAATTATAATCAAATCTTAGACACAATATGTGTGATCGAAATCAGGGATTCTTTTTTTCTTCACGATATGCCCAACCTCCTGTAGGATTATGACTCCGTACTTTACAATGTGAGTGAATAAATATTCTGCTAAGGACTCTGTCTATTTGGTTTTTGCTAGATCATAACGCTCTGCGCTTTTCATTATACCTAGCCGAATCTGTTCTAAACGAAATCCAGAAAACCAACGCTGTGTGATTGTTGTTTTTTTATCTTCTTCTTGTAGCTAGGCCCAGATTTAGTTTAGTGTATCTGCGTGTTTAATTTGTATTTTCTACGGACGCTCTTCATTTCTTGGTAAGATCGATGAACAAGATTAATTGCTCTGTGGTCTAAAGGCATTTATATTGCCTCCTTGCATTTCTTGTGTGAGAACAACCCTGAACCTCGACCAGTTTTTTTTCGTCCATTGGCAAATGAAGACCTCTTTTTCTATAACAATCTTGGGATCCTAAACATCTGAAAATAATTGCAGTGGTCAATGAAGGCGCGAAAGTACTGGACATATGTACGACATTAATGGACTTGTCTGACTTAGCTTCTGATGTGTCACCTCTTTTTGTGGAACCTATATTTCTCTACGGATGAGCGTTGTGTAACACTTCAACTTACTGCAAGTTAACCCTCTGACTGAGTTGCGTGAGTTATGCTCTGCGTGGGGAATTTCCATTACTCTAGAGTCTATTACAAGATATTTTTATACGCATTGTTTTGGCTACCCAGAGTTAATCTTTGCCTTACAAACCACCTTCCCTATTGTACTATTTCGTTTTCTTGAAGCAAACGTTTGCTAGAACCAAAGTTCTTATGCGATGAATGTTCCGTTAACCTTTGCGAAGGTAACAACACTTTTCCTTTAATGAAAAGGCATTTCCCTCTTATCAAATTCATAGGCATTGGAGCTTAACCTGTTCAAAAACTCTGCATTGTTGTGCGTCGTAAAGAATTAGTAAAACTATCCTCCCCTCCTCTCCAATTCACTTTTAACAAGAAGAAAATGAAAAGATTCAAAAAAGTCAAACTTGTATATTCGAGGATGTTGGTACGTTAACAAAAATTAATGTATAGGTAACCGTAAAAGCCAAAGCATTATCTTGCTAGGTTTTTGAAAACGTACCGAACGAAAATTGCAGTCTTTTCACTGAGAAAAAGACCAAAAGCCGAAGGAAAAATGAGCCCAAAAATTCTCCTAGAAAAGAACAAGAACAGTAAAAATAGAAAGAGCGAGGAGAAAAAAACGAGGAGAAGAGAGAAAAAAAAATGGCTCCACTCTTAGTTTTTACGTTGGCTTCTTTGGAGGTAGTTGTTGAAAGAAAAAACTGTTTGAGGGGAGAGCTCTATTTTGGCTATAACGTTATTCAAAAATCCAGCTCTGATATAAATTTTTCTTACCCTTGCGGCTAACAGAAATCTGATAAAAAAAGGATATCTTTTAAAAGCTAATGATTAAGTAACGGCTTTCATTTTTTCAGATTTAAAGCCTTACGACTAAATTTGTTGTAGTTTTACAGCCAACAGTTCACTCTATTACTCTGAAAGCCTCTTGTTGTTTGGGGTTCCTTGAGTGGAACATGCACTTCCTGTGCAAAAGCCAACCGCGTTTAATATTTATCCTTTCGAAAAAAGAAACACCTCGATTTTATCGGCGAAAACTAGGTAGCAGTTCTTCTTTCTTCTTTCACTTTTCCATACCAGTAACCATCACATTTTGGGCATTTTTTGTTTAACCGTATAATTTCAACTAACGTGGGTTCCCTGTGTTAAAAGCTCCACATGTTTAACGCTTAATTTTAACACGTTCCGCCGAACGGATTTTGGCGGAGTTTTAGTATGTTGATCGATAGGCCACCCTTACTTAAATAATGTTGAAAACAATTCTGTTGCAATTAGTTTGATGTTGAGCCTCGAAAATGCCTAGATTGACTGGACTATTTCTAGTGGATAAATATAATTACAGAACAAAGCAGACTTAGTTGTACTATAATTATGATCTTTGGGCCCAAATAACACAAACAACCTATAGCACAATTTTACTCCACTAACTCTTAGTACCAGGTATTTATCAGGGGGTAGAGTCTGCTACAATACCCTTTTAACCCTTTAAGGTGCCCATCACCTAAAATTTTTTATTTTGTTATCTAAAACTACACCTTATCAAAATAACTTCTGCGAAAAAATTTTGTGATTTGAACCAAAGACGATTTTGTTAGAATTTTTTAAAAACGTTCAAATTTGCCGCCATTTTGGCACACCATTCATCTTAGTCTTCTCTCGGACTATGACGTACTTTAAGGAACACGTGACCTTATCGACAGGAAAACATTAAGAGTGCTGATAGGTTTTTCTTTTTCACAAAAACTTTCTTCTTACGAAGACATTGTGATTCAATCCTTACTTGAAATTTATCTTTTTTTGTGTACAGCTGGTGAAGGCAAGGTAATGCGAGTTTCTTAATTTAAGTCACATGACGTCGTAGTATGTGAGCTTGCTAGTTTGCATGATCAGCGGCGCGAGTGTATCGCAAAAATGTAGACTTCAAAAATTGGTAAAAAATCGCGTTTTGTTCAAACCGCAAAATTTTTTCGCAGAAGTTATTTTAATATGGTATAGTTTCAGATAAGAAAATATAAAACTTTAGGTGATGGGAACTTTAAGCCCTAAGAATGATCAGCATCAAATTTCTCCCTGTAATATCAATGCTTTGTAAAACAGAGTGGTTATGAGAATTACGGACATGATCACCCAAGATGAATTTTCTCGACATTTTATCATTTCTCCCCACAACTTCTGTAGGAAATGAATAGGGGCAACAAATGCGAATTCATATTTTGATCTTAAATTGTAAAGGATTAAACCTCTTCAAATTCGTCTGTTGTGAAAAAATCCCCATTTTCTGGCTTTTGCTAACGGAATTATTTACCACTGTTTTAAAGTTGAAATTTTTGATTGCGGTCACCGCTTATTATATTCCTTGTATACAAGCGCTCAATAATAACTTTTGTGTTAACCATTCTACAGATTATTCCTAATTTTCACGACAAACGTCAACGCCACTGTTATGAAAATAATTACAGCCTTATTTGCGGAAGTCAGCATTATGGTTTCCTCCAATAACCTTACTGCGCTGGCGGTGGAAAGATACCACGAGATTCTGATTCTGCGGTAAATGAAGATAACATCAAGCGGACAATCGCTTGTATTTGGATCGCAAGTTTCGTTATATGTTTTCCGGAATTCTTTCTAAAAGAGTGGAGCGAGGCAAACTCTTCATGTATCGGTCCCAGGACCGTGCAGTTAAATGAAGCAAGCAAAATTTATGTCGCCATAAATCACACAATTAATTGTCTTTAAATGGTGGTTATGTTTTCCTGCTCTGGTTGCGTGATTAAGGGACTTTACTTTAGTATCATAGTGTACCCAGAAACCGACAGAGAGACAACATCAGAGAAAAAGAAACTTGTCATAACTATAACCTTGGCCACTACAGGGCTTTTAGTGGGTTACACGCCATGTCTGTCGTATTTTTGGGCATTTCTATTAACAGGAAAAGATAGAACCGAAGACTTTCTAGACGTAGCGAATTTTTTTTTGTCCAGTTTAAGTCTATTCCCTATTATTTATGGATTTCGTGGTAAAAAATTTCGAGAAGGGCTTAAAAGAATGTTGTTATGCTGGAAACCTACAGCACAGAACGACGCTTTTGAACTAAATAACTAATTGCTGCTCTTACTATTTTCCTCATATGCATCTAACTGATTAGCTCTCTTTCTAAAAAAATATATAATATATTTTTTTCCGTTCTTGCATAATACTGTAAAGTCATATCCAATTGTTAAGGACAGCTTTGCTTTTCTTTCTAGTTATGTGCAAAAAGTTATGTGAAATCCCCCCCCCCCCCGCAAAAAAAAAAAAAACGTAAGGAAATCTGCGTATGGTAAAAGTGCTTTTTAGGAGTTATGTATCTGTAATTTCAAGTTTTGGCCCGGCCTGGAATGTTTTGAAGTAGTAATAATTATTGTGTATTAATAATATTCTGGTCCTAATTCTATCCGCCTGTTAAAATTTGGGGCGAGGCTTCACTGGAATAAGAGATATAACTAACGATTGCCACTTATAAAATTGCCACCACTTATAACGTTGCGATCGCCTGTATTCACTAATGAACAGAGCCGTCTTGTAATAACAGCTTGTAAGCCTTATTTACTTATGCCAGCAGAATTTATTAAAAACACCTTCTATTTTACCAATTAAGGAAAAGAAAAGGAACAATTAAAGTAAGTGTTCACAAATTAGAATAAATGTGAGAAATGGCCGAAACATAGTGTTTTATACTCTTCCTTAATTAGACTTGAACAGCGGGACCCGCCGCTTGACTTAATAAAAGGCGCCGTTTCTTGTTTAGTTGAAAGGCAGCTACTCTTCGTGGGCGGCATTCGAGAGTTAAATTAAAGGAGGAAGAATAGAATGGTACAGGGTATGAACACACACACAATTAATTGACCTTTGCCATTGCTCTATGCGTAAAGAAAATGAAAAACGTGTTAGGAAATGTGTAATTTTCTAACTACAAGTTGCATTTACAAAGAAGACATTTATTCGACAATCGAGATCCCTTTGAATTTTAAAACGAGTTGTTTTCGGAACAGGAACTCGATAAACAGGTGCTGTCGAAAAAAAATATTAAGACTAACCTATGAGGAACTCACCGAAATGCACTCTTTCCATTATTGCGGCCAGTCGCATCTATAAACGAGTGTACGTATTACTAAGGTTGTTGTCAATCAATGAAGACAGAAAACGAAGCGTAATATTGAAACATAATCATTTGTTGGGTATAGATCGTTTTCACTGTCACGCAACAAAAAAATAAATTGAAAACCGTCCAGTGGAAGAAGCCAAGAAAATGAAATGTTATAAAAGACTAATATATAAACAATTTTTCCAAGTCTCAGATCTTTGTGGCCCACAGTTTCTGAGTTTTTTGCCGAAACGTTTCACGCACCTTTGTAGAGCTTTGTACGGAAACGCCATATTGGTGTATGGTTTTGGTGAACCAAAATGGCCGCCTGGAAATCAACAAAAACATCTGAAGTTCCCTCTTTCTATAAAAGCTTTTTTTTTTCTCTTGAGAACTAGCATACTTGCGCATAAACATATCTTCTAATACTTGAAATGGTATACTGCCGAACATCAAGAGGAATGACTTTTTTTTTTCAACGAGACAGCATTCCTATTTTGGTGTCACGCACTTTGAAAACTCGGAAGTTCAAATTGCTGTATTTTCGAAGTGAAACATGCTACGGGAATGGAAACTTGTACAAAGATTTACTTTTTGTCTATCTTTATTATAAGAATTCGTAAAACCTCGCTGTTTTGACCTTACAATTTGATGACGTCACTGTCAAAACGATCTATAGAACAATTAACCTGCATAAGTTATATAGCCTTTTTCTTAAGTTAGTTAATTAACGGTTATTCCACTAGTGCGCGTTGGATATGAGTTGGCTATAATCATCTCATATCCAACAACCGCGAGAGAAGTAATTGTTCTATTAAAAACGCCCAAAATCAGAGGATTCTTCCCTGCTTTATTTATAAAAACAACCGGCTATTTTCAGCTTGTTTTTAATTTTAAGCAGACGCGCACAGTTACCACATTTGGAGGGCATCATATGACTTTTATTAAAAACTGAGTCATTGGATAATGCAATTCTAGAGCTCTGATTGGCTTAGCCATCATGGTATATGACCCATTATACCATGCTCTCCAAATATGGTAACTGAAGATAATAAATTTGTTTTCAGTATATTCAGATCTACGTAATATCTTAGTTTTGAAAGGATTCCTAAATTTTTGGCTAATTTATTATTTACATGTTGTATCTGTGGTTGCCAACTGAGATGTTTATCTATATAAACTCCCAAGTACTTTATGTAATCTTTCCGTTCGATACCAGTGACATTAATTTATTTTCCAGAACAAATCAGACTTGGGTACCTTGTGGTATTTTGGCCCAAATATAAAAAAAACTCCCCTTAAGAACTTATACCAAAACTCGACTCTACTACAAATCAAATATTATTTAGAGGGTAAAAAAACCACCGTAACCCAATTTCAAACCTTTTCTCATCCGTCTTCTGGTAGCGTCTGCCACCCGACTATAAATATTAAATGATTTTTAATTGGCGGGTCCCTGCCCATCTGCATCTTTAAACGAGTGTTCCATTTTTTACCCTTGCTTAAAAAGCCGCTGTGTGTGTTAATCATTCCACAGAATATTCCTAATTTTCACGAAAAACGTCACTAATACCATCTCAGTATGGCAACAATTACCAGCCCAATTAATGCAAAAGTCGATACACGATCTACCCTCAACAAACAGGAAGCATTGAGTAAGCTAGGCTATTTTTAAAAAGTTGGTCTGCCAACCTACAACTGTCTGGTACTTTGTCGTATTGATCAGCTTGATGAGTGAAGCATGACCAAAAACGTTAATCTTGCACTAGCACTTTTTTATGGGGGAATCCCGTTCCTTATCATCGGATTGATCGGAAATCTTTCGGTGATACGAATTGTGCATAAGACACGAGAAATGCACACCACGACAAACTATCTTCTGGTGAGTATGACTGTTAGTGATGTCATCACCGTATTGCTGTGGCCACTGTACCACTTTTCCTTCGCAAAGTTCGTTTGTAAGTTTACTACGCTTGCGGAAATCAGCATCATGGTTTCCTCCAGTACCCTTACTGTGCTGGCGGTGGAAAGGTACCACGCGATTCTGAAGCCATTGGAAATAGAACTCCGGTTAAATAAAGATAACATTAAGCGGGCAATTGCTTTCATTTGGATCGCAAGTCTCATCATATGTTTTCCAGAATTCTTTCTTAGAGAATGGAGCGAGACATACTCTGGGTGTATCGGTCCATGGACCTTACAGATGAATGAAGCAAGCAAAATTTATGTCGCCATAAATCTCATTATAACCTATATGCAAATAGTGGTTACGTTTTCTTGCTATGGATGGGTGATTAAGGGACTTTACTTTAGTAAAAGAGCGTACCCAGAAACCGACAGAGATACAACATCAGAGAAAAAGAAACTTGTCATCACTCTAACCTTGGCCACTACGGGGTTTTTAGTGGGTTACACGCCATATCTGTGGTATTTTTGGGCATTTAAAGTAACAGGAAGTGATAGAAAGGAAGACATTCTACTCGTAGCGGATTTCTTTTTCGTGTGCAGTTTAAGTCTAAACCCTATGATTTACGGATTTCGTGGCAGAAAATTCCGAGAAGGCCTTAAACGAATGCTGTTTTGGTGGAAACCGACAACACAGAACGAAACTCCTGTTGAACTGAATAACTAACTGTTTCTCTTGGCTGTTTCCGTCATTAAATAATGAAGCGGAAGGTGTCTCCAAGGAAATCGGTGGTTCAGTCCGCCTGCCAGTATGACGTCTCGCGTCAGTGAATTTAAAAATGGCGAGCAAAGTGTTCATCGAAGAGACAGATAAAAATTTCGAATTTATCACGGAAATGCTGTTCCGATTTCTTGGATTTGGAGATTTTAAGGTCCCTCTTGTCATAGAAAACTAGACTTTAGTACTTTTTTGCAATGAAACGTGTGTTGTTTGTCATGATGTCAAAAAATTCAGTTGTTTCAGTTGTTTCAGAGGAGACGGGACATGTTTTGACAGCTTATGGTTTTTTCTGGCCTTAACCTTGGCCAGTATGCAGATCAAGCACTCTTGAAATCCCTTTTTTAAAATAAAACTCCGGACTTATATATTGATCAAAGTGCATGATCAGCAAAGTCAGCAGTAAGAATAAAGGAAAACAGGCCAAAAGGAAAAACAGTGTTAAAAGACAAAGACTAAACTGAAAAAAAATTAATAAAAACGGTACTAAGAAACAGGAAACAGCGTCGCCGGGAGTCGAACCCGGTTTATCTGCACACGAAAGCAACTCCTTGACCATTGCACCACAGTGGCGAACATGATTTGAAAAATTAATTTTGTCATATCAAAACAATTTTTCTCTGCCAAAGACGCTGTTTGCAGCTGGTGGAGCTGAATTTATCACGAATTCAAATATACATTTGAGGAAAATTAGCTTAAGCGCGTATTTAAAAGCTATTTCGCATTACCTTGGTGTCAACGGGCCGACTCGATGTAGATAATCGATCGAACTAGCTTTACTGAATTTGGTGGAGAATTAGAAGATGAACTGAGGCCCACACTAGAAAGGATTGATATGAAGCTAGCTAGTCCCGTTTAATTAGCAAAAGAATAGATGCAATATAAACATGTGTGATCTGTGAATGAAACCTCCTATTCTGGAGACTAGACCTTGCCTATTTTAGAGAAAAAAAGGATTTAAGTGTTGATGACCTTGCCAGTCCAGTGAAATAGACGGCGATCCCGCATCACGGCCCTCAAAACAAATTAACAAATTATACAATCACGGACACAAAATATCTAAACGGTTTACACAAGCAGATCGTGGCAACACCAAAGCTCACACACTTTCGATCAAATTATCGATATATAGCGCTATTTGCAAGCTTCTTAGCTTTTCTTCGACCTTGCTCGTCCTAATAACTGTCGTATCCCTTGCTAATTTGCACAAGCGACCTGAGGATCTTGCCCGCTACTATGTGTCTTGATACTTGCATTACAATCATTGTATTTGTTGAGTATTAGCCTGCGTAGCTGGCGGTATTGTGTGGGTGCGAGATTAAAGTTTTGGCGGCGGAGCCGTGTTCCAAAAAAAGGGAGTAGGGACGAGGCGGTTGAAATACCGCCTGCCAGAAAACCCCAGTATTTTGAATAGTCCGCACACCAGTGTGCGGGGAAACGGATTGGTCGAGGGCCATACATATGTCAATCATGTTAGATGATCCTTCGCATATGTTTCCCAATTTAGGGAGCAGATGGCAAACTGGAAAAGACGTACATGTAACGTGATTGTGATTTCCGCTTTAAAAAGAGCATAATTGATGACCAAATTGCCGAAATGGCGTCTTTAAACTTCACAGCGCTGGAATTGTCTTTATTTAGCCGTAAGAAACAAAGGTCAAAGAAAATTAAAACACTATACAACTGCATCTGAGATCAAATCCTATCAGGAACACCTACAGAAGAATAAACCACCGGAAATGGTTACTCAGTATGCATGTAACAAACCAGCTTCATGACCTTTTAATGTTAAGCCTGGTGTTGCAAAAAAAGATTTACTCAGTCAAAGTTTAGAATGATACATGCACTGTGTAGTGCTAGTAACCTTCGCGCGAGAGCCGAGAAAATAAAAAAACCTCTGTTCAAGCAAACTCACAAGGTCACGTTTCCCATTATCACGAGCTTAGGAGTCGTGTTTAGCCTGTCAACGCTTATTTCTAAACTGTCTCGCGCGAAAATAATCGGAAGTTTCAAATTGCAGGTTTCTCTTTGACTGGCTGATTTAATTTGGATCAGCTAAGGTGACAAAAGTGGGGGGCATTCAAAAAATCATGGTTCTCCGGCAGGCGGTATTTCTTGCGGCTTCGCCGCTCGTGACGGCTCCGCCGTCAAATCTCACTCGACTATAATTATTACTAGGGTATCTAAAAGATAGTAATGCTGCGGCACATTCTGTTGATACTGGCACTAGTTAGGCAGTGAGACTTAAAAGAATCAAAAATGACATTGAATGTCCTATTTACATGTTGGAAAGTACTAGAATAATTACTATCAGTCTGTAGAAAGAACTCGTGGGAACGTTGTTTAGAAAATGATCAAGTGGTTATCAACTCAGGTTTTCCCACAGTAACTTGTAGGAAATAATAGAAATTCAGATCGTTTATCCTTATATTTAATATACGGTGCACGATATTTTCTCTGGAAACACAATACTTTTCTTGCTGTTTGTTGCACTTTATTAAGTAACAGTTATTTAGCTATATATTTATAGAAAACAACAACACAAAAAACGGGAAAAAAAAGAAAGAAGGACTAAATAACTCAGTAGGATTCGAACCCGGCACCTTCGACTCGACGCAACTACACTTAACCACTACACCACACAGACTGATTACGTAGCCTTTGGGAAAAGTCTTTCATTTTATTCCTTTTCCATGAAACTTCCGCTGGCAAGATGATCGCCAGCCGCATTAATCGAGCTATTAACAGTGAAAAAACAATGTAAACGCATATTCCATGGCAATAAATGAATGAAAGAACATTATTATGCTTTTCAAAACGCCGATACACGTCCTCGTCTGCAAAGTAGGACACAAAACATATGTTTTGTTATCTCGATTTCCGCTGTTATTTTGAAGCGAATAGTCAAAATCACGTCCATTTTCGGCTCACACAGTTTCTTAAGAATAGCATTGCATGACATTTTCTCACTTTCACATCACCTTCTAGCAAGCTGGAATTTGTATATCCCCCGTGTTGCGGAGTCGAAGAGCAAAAAACTGAAAAAAGGCTCTTGAGTCAAAATTGCTCTTGAATTGAAATCCAATCCCCAAGTTAACCATCGTACTCATCTGAAAGACTCCTGCGTGTCTTAAAATTTGGTAAGACCTCTACCCGTGCTGAAGAAAATTTGCCACAAAGAAAACTCTAAGTCTGAGCAGCGAACGATGCACTCTCTCACCCACCGAACTTCCACGTGTTTTTATTTGAGTTGTTCGTGGCACAATGCACTCTGGTTAAATGCAATGCATTGTGGTAAAAAGTGTGGTTAAATGCAATGCATTGTGGTAAAAAGTGATGAATTCGAGAATTCGTCGCCCCTTATATATTTCCTTTAAATCCTGATTATGTTGCTGCTCGCTCCCTTCGGTCGCTCCGCAGCAACAACGGCTCCGCCGCCGAATCTCACTCCACTACTACAAAATACCGCCAGCTACGCAGGCTAGTTGAGTATAGAATAATTCAACCCTTTTATCTACGCTTTTCACAGCAAAGAGGGGTTCAAAAGTGTATAATTTTATGTAGAAATCCCCAAAGGCACGATGAAGTTGCACGGCGAAGCTAAAAGTGGTATTTTGGATTGTTAGTATATCGCTGAGTTACAATTTCTTCCATGGAGAATTACTAACTGACATTTCCTTTTTACAAACGCCGTGTTGCAGACAGATGTTTTGGTCAGATAATAGAACATGGCATGCACTTTTTCCTAAATTCAAGACTAGGTTTGAACCTTCTATTTTCTAATATTTGTATATAGAAGAACTGTATTAGCTGAAGCAAGTTTTTTCAAATTTTTTTTTGATGTTGCTTTTCCTAACACCTAGCGGTTAATGAGCATTTTAATACTGATGAATTTGGCTATCGTTTGATCTGAAAACAAAGTGTGCCGATATCGACTCAGCGCCTGTTGTTGGTTATGCTTGCAGTGAGATATTTATGAATTTGTATGTAATTTACTACATAAGGTATAAACCAATGTGTACTGTCACAATCATCGCACTTTGTAATTATACCTGTCGTCGCAAATTGTAGTTAAGCCCCGGTTCAAACGTCGAACTTCACATGTGCCGAACCTAATTATTAGGTTCGGCACATGTAAAGTTCGACGTATGAACCAATTAGGAACGTTCCTAATTGATTCATACGTCGAACTTTACATGTGCCGAACCTAGGACTCTGCCGTTCTATCGTAATTTGTAATAATTCCATCACAATTGCTGGTTTTCACTGTCACGTCATCAAAAACAAAAATGGAAACCTTTTAGTAAAGAAAGTCTAGAATCTGAAAAATGAAAGAAGATAAATATGCAAAAAGCCTTGCCAAGAAACAGCTGGCCTTTGCAATATTTCATATGCGAGATATTCAGAAAAACGTTTTACTCAAATTTATAAGCTTTGTCTGGAGAAGCCATGTCTGTGTCCCTTTCAATTCAGGGGGACAAATATGGCCAAACATGGCCGCCGGAAACCAACAGGACCAACATCTGTTTTTGAGTTTTCCCACTTATGCGTGGATTCTTCGCTTGAGGATCGGAGCACATAAAGATTCATTTGCACTGTTTTTATTGTCCTACTACTAGTATACCTAAAGGGTAGAAATGCTGCCGTAGGCAAGGAATAGTGAAGAAATGGAAAATTAAGTGTAAAGTTTTTAGTAGAAGGTGATGTGAGGCTAAGAGGGCTTAATCCAAAATCTTTGTCTGTGATGACCTAAATTTAGAAATTATCTTCCTTTTGAGTATCGCGTTAAAGGTGACTAACTTAATTATGAGCCAGTTTTAGTATTTTTCTAACGTGCTCGCGTCACGTCAGAAGTGGCCAGATAATTCTCGATTTTTGATATGTATATCAATCATTCTCGCTTTCAACCGTGACTGAATGACTGAAACTTATTTTGAAGCTTTCATTTGGCGATACGAGCAAATTTTCTAACTATGGTGTTCAGAACAGGGGTCTTTTTTGATTCAGCATGCGCGACCGCTGACTTGTCAAAGAGCACGCGACCAGTGACAGCGACCGTGCTGCATAGTCATAGGAACCAAATTGTTCACTTTGAAAGCTTCCTTGAGATTGAAATGGTAGAAGGAACTTAGGAAAGACCTTCGTTGTATGAAATAAGTAAAGATCTGTTGATTTAAAGTGGAGACTGATGCGCTGAACGAGGTGAAAGAGCAAGTTTCTCAAGGAGGTCTGACACGAACATGGCTGTTTGTTGTTGTTTGGCGCTCGACTCGTGTCTTGATTCCCCTTTAAGAACGGCAAAGTTTGGCATAGAATGCATTGCTGATGCGTAGCTATTGGGCAAAATGTTCTTTATTCATTGTTTGTCTATAAATCGGATGTAAATCAGTTTCTCGATGCTGTAGAGGATTTCTGTCAATAATTTGTTAATAGCTGATTTTGCCATATTTCGGGAGTGGATTAATGACGATTAGCGGGCGACTACCACGCCGTTTTCAGTTGGAATAGAAAGTTTTTGCCTTAAGTATTTTACCGATACAAAGTTTGTTTATAGGAAAATTGTAGAACTTCTTGTTTTTGCGTGGACTAATATTGTAACGCATCTTTTACAGGAATTTGCTTTTGGCCAGAACTTAAATGTTCTAATGATTTTTAACTTTTGGTCGGCATCACATGTTTACTGTACTTCTTGGGAAACCTAGCCGTTTGTTTCATCAAAATCAGTCACACGATTGGACTTTAATTTCGGCCCTATCGAATGCAGTTTTGACTGTCTCATTGATATTAATTTTTTTTTATTGTTCGAGACATACAGAGTGACTACCACCAACATCTCACCAGGTGACTAATCTACGTCTCGTGTGCTCTTAATTTTGTAGTTTTAAAGAGCTGGGAAAATTGTAGAACATATATTAATTCACTGCTGAACTGAACATCGGCTTTCGCGCACTTCGAAACCCACTCGCTGAAATTTGCTATGTTTTTTTTTAAATATTTCTCTTCCTTCCCATTTCAAGACAAAGAAAATTGAAATTGTTTACTTGCATCAACAAACGTTTCTGCACTTTGTTTAGACTTTGATGAGGTCAGCGCAATCCTCCAGGCACTACATATACGCGCGCTGTTGTCCAGGTCAAGTGGGGAGATGAAATTTGATAGTAGCTCGTGTATGTTAAAGCCGGTCTACTTCGCTTTTGTTAAGACCATGTTAGAGTTTTTTTTGCAAACTACACATGTTGTTAAATCACGAGCACATTCGCCAAGACCAACGAGCAAAATAATCGCTATGATAGCTTTGAGACGTGCCATTTTGATGAAGGCAAACCCTGTGGTGAGCCTCCATGCACATCGCTTGTTCAGCGGTCGCGCATGCTTATGCAAAAAAGACCTCTGTTGGTGTTCAGTCTTTCTGTTCGCACAAAAATCGAGCGATTTCCACGAAACTTAAAATTCTTGAGTTTAAGACTATTTATTTCATCTGCCAAGTTTAAGGAAATTTGTTGGACTGTGATCTGCGCTACAAGATAGGTTTGAGAAACGACCATAAAAACACAACATTAACTTGGCCAACCATGTCACGAATCAAAAACCAATTTAAACAATTTTGGAGGGCAGTTGTGTTCAATTGTTGATATATTACATGACACATAAGTTTCGGGCTCGTAGCTCTAATGCTGCTTGTGTGATTCCCTCTTAGAACAGAAAGAAATTTGCTTGGAAAATAGTAAAGGCTGCATGCGGCTATATGGCCGGTAACCTGTCAAGATTTTCAAAACATTAAATGACCGGCAGTCCGATATTTTTTTCAATATTTTTTTTCAAATCGAAGAATCCCAGCCAGACCAAACTATCATACGTCGAGTAAGAATAGACTGTGAGAGACTAAAGTTTATGATCAACAAATGTTGTCAAAGTGTAAGTCTCTTCAATTTTAAAGGAAAAAAAAATTCACTCGAATATGAGCGGATTCGATCCAGGAGCATAGGGTCTGCATACCACTATTTTAACCACTAGACCACCGTGGTTTCTCTCCAAGATGGCCATTTTATTCAAATATTATAGCGTAAACTCAATCCAAAATAGAAGCTAACTGCTAACCCAAATCACCATTCTCAGGGCCTAACCCTAATCAGTTTGGTTAGTGCTTCAGTTAGTATTTTCAGTGCTTAACCCTAATCACTATAGTCAAAATATCGGACTTGTAAAATATTGCATTTTGTGAAAATATCCTTGAAAGATATTAAACGGCTGCTGGCTCCATGCAGTGATGCTATTTCTTTGTCCATATGCTACGCTATTTTGCTGGTCTTAGCGTGTTCTGTTTTCCGAAAACCAACCCAAATATATAGAGGTTTCGAACTTTTCTTTCATTCTGCCTTGGCATTGACTGAGATAAATTTATCATGAATGCTTTCGATTCTCGGTCGAAAAGTGTCGGCCAACTGCAAAAGTATGCAGCACGTGCAAAGATTTTTTGTTTTCTCATTAGACCTGTTGTTTCCTTGCTTTAACGAGATTGCAAATTATTCAAATTGCAGTTGAAAATCAGTGTAAGAAGAAAGCACGTGGTAATCCACTGCGCTTCTAAATTTCCCATTCGAGCATAGCCACAATTCCGTGCGAGTCTACTGCGCATCCCAAATCTTCCATTTGCACTTAACCACAATTCCTTGTGAGTCCATTGTGCATCTTAAATCTTTGAGTTGCGCATAACCACAATTCCTTGCGTTTGGTAAGAAAAAGTGATTGAATGTCCCTACAATGTTATTTTTTGCCGATTAGAGAGCTGCCTCGTTCGCTCGTTAGCATTACACGATTTTATTTTTTGTTTGAACAAACTATAAATATTATCAAGAGCTTCGCTTTTAGCCCTGGCTAAATATTTTACTGTTTTTATTGTCGAACTGTTAAAATGCAGAATTTAAAATTATCGTGTCTGCGTTGTTTAAGAGTAAAAAAATCTCTTGAAGGAACAGTATCGAGCCGGTTTTAGCATGTTTTGAAAAAGTGCAACATGACTTTTTCTTACTATTGATTCGAAAAATAGTCTTTGACAAGAAAAACAAAAAAAAAACATAAGGAAGTGAAGTTGATTAATCATGGGTTCATTCATTCATTGATAACTTTATTTTACTTCGGATTGTTGACTAGCACGTAGTCTAGTGTCTCCGAGCCCCATAATATAGAAACCGGCAAAGATCTAAAGCTTTAAAGGACCTAACTGCTTAATTTATACTTGGCTACCGGTACACTGATACAAGAAATAACAAAACAAAATAGCATTAAGACATACAAATCGACAACTCTTAATAAATATAATCTAGGATATTGCGTTTAAAAGTAACCAGCGTTTCGGACATTCTGATTATTACCAGGTATGAGGAGCAAAGTATCTATACGATCGCAAACCATAGGTAGTAGTCTTAACATGCGGTATTTCCAGTTTGTTGTAGCCTCTCAAATTATAATCTGATACATGCCGCTCTTGAAAGTAAGCTTAAAGGTAACGGCTTGGAAACTGAAATTTGATAGCATTTTGTTTTGAATGAGTGTATGGCCATGATTTTCAATTGAACATGCCTAGCGAGCGTAAAAATTGCATTCAGTCTGAGGATTAATGAGAGAGGCGAAATTTTATATATTTAGGCATGACAAAATTAAAGGGACCATTGGTACTTAGAAATAACATCTCATAGGCGTGGAAAAAATGGCTTCATGCCCTTGCAGCCCAAAACTGACCTAGCTAAACTTCGGTCTCAGATCTCTCGCCGGGCTGATGATTCATTCCCAGTTTTGCTCATTCAGTTTGGCATGCCGGGCATGCCGATCGTGAAGCCATTTGGGTTTGGCATGCCCTGCATGCCGGGCATGAAATTGGCATGCCCAGCATGACTGATTTTGATGTTCGCTCCAGCACCATATCATGACATTCACATAATCGCCAAATATAACTCAGGGAAGCTTGAAGTTACGGGTTTCATGCCTGGCGATAAAAGCAGATTTTAACAAAAAAAAAAGTTGTTTATCATAATGTATGTCACGGGATCGACTGGCAAAACTGAAGACAGATCGAAGTTCTTGATCAAGCTGGGTTTATATAATAAGCACAACATAACAGCATTATTCATGAAAAAAATGGAATACTTCACTTGCATTCAATGATCAATTAATCCTTATATTTCAAACCGATAACATTTCTGGGTCCAGTTTTTAATTTGATTGCGGAAAAGCGTTTAAAACAATGAGACAACAAATCTTCTCAATATAAATTTATCCCGCCATAAGCGTTAAGCTTAAGTTTTATCGCGTCGGAATGTTTCTCGGTCAACCGCATTAAAAGACTGGTGAAAATTAAGTTTACCAGGTCGTTCAAGTCAGTACGAGCTCGAGAGTACGACGTTAATACTGCAAAGACGTTCTGATTTGGTGAATTTGGACTGCCTTCTCAGATAAATTTTGCTTAGATTTTCAGTGCGCTTCTTGTCGGGCTATGCGAATCTCGCAAAACTGTTTTACTCCTTGCTGACGATAGTCCTTGGAGGAACGTCATTTGCTTCATCCGAAGATACCCCGAGTACGCATAGAATTTCCTCCGAAGTGTTTCCGGATCGCCCTGTTATGAAAATAATCACCAGCCTTTATTAATTGCGAAGGCTATCAATACCTATCATGATCTACCCGCAAAGAAACTGGAAACGTTATATAAGCTCATGTTGATGTGTTAGTAAGATTGTTAGCGTTCAACAATCTTAAACTTTGACATATTGAACTACTTGCCTAAAGTATGACTGAAAATGTTAATTTTCTATTTACCCTTTTTTATGCGGGGATTCCGTTTCTTGTCCTCGCATTTGACTGCACTTTTCAATGCTGTAGTTTTAAAAAGGATATGGCTACGGATCTTGATCATGGCTAATAAATATTCATGACCAAATTGGGACCAGAGAAAAAGTCCGGATGATCGAGAAATCGGGATAATCGAGGTCGGAATAATCGAGGTTCGACTGTATTTAAATTCTGCCAAGACAAGAAAGTAAACGTCTTCAGATGTCTGCGTGTTTCAGTGTAATCAGTTACTACTGAAAACAATTCTGTTGCAATTAGTTTGATGTTGAGCCTTGAAAATGCCTAGATTGACTGGACTATTTCAAGTGGATAAATATAATTACAGAACAAAGCAGACTTAGTTGTACTATAATTATGATCTTTGGGCCCAAATAACACAAACAACCTATAGCACAATTTTACTCCACTAACTCTTAGTACCAGGTATTTATCAGGGGGTAGAGTCTGCTACCATCCCCTTTTAACCCTTTAAGCCCTAAGTGTGATCAGCGTCAAATTTCTCCCCGTAATATCAATACTTTGTAAAACAGAGTGGTTATGAGAATTACGGACATGATCACCCAAGATGAATTTTCTTGACATTTTATCATTTCTCCCCACAACTTCTGCAGGAAATGAATAGGGGTAACAAATGCGAATTCATATTTTGATCTTAAACTTTAAAGGGTTAAACCTTTTTAAATTCGTCTGTTGTGAAAAAATCCCCATTTCCTGGCTTTTGCTAATAGACTTATTTACCACCGTTTTAAAGTTGAAATTTTTGATTGCGGTCACCGCTTATTATATTCCTTGTATCTTTAAGCAAGCGCTCAATAATAACTTTTGTGTTAACCATTCTACAGATTATTCCTAATTTTCACGACAAACGTCAACGCCACTGTTATGAAAATAATTACAGCCTTTTAAATATTAATTGCGGAAGTCAGCATCATGGTTTCCTCCAATAACCTTAATGTGCTGGCGGTGGAAAGATACCACGCGATTCTGAAGCCATTTAAAACAGGACTGCGGTTAAAGGAAGATAACATCAAGCGGGCAATCGCTTGTATTTGGATCGCAAGTTTCGTTATATGTTTCCCGGAATTCTAAAAGAGTGGAGCGAGGCAAAATCTTCATGTATCGGTCCCTGGCTGTCGTATTTTTGGGCATTTCTATTAACAGGAAAAGATAGAACCGAAGACTTTCTAGACGTAGCGAATTTTTTTTCGTGTCCAGTTTTAGTCTAAACCCTATCATTTATGGATTTCGTGGTAAAAAATTTCGAGAAGGGCTTAAAAGAATGTTGTTATGCTGGAAACCTACAACACAGAACGATGCTTTTGAACTGAATAACTAATTACTGCTCTTACTATTTTCGTCATCTAACGGATTAGCTCTCTTTCTAAAAAAATATATAATATATTTTTTTCCGTTCTTGCATAATACTGTCAAGTCACATCCAATTATTAAGGACAGCTTTGCTTTTCTTTCTAGTTATGTGCAAAAAGTTATTTGAAATCCCTCCCAAAAAACGTAAGGAAATCTGCGTGTGGTAAAAGTGCTTTTTAAGCGTTATGTATCTGTAATTTTAAGTTTTGGCCCGCGGCCTGAAATGTTTTGAAGTAGTAAAGAAGTTAAAAATGACTACTAAAAATAATAAAGAAATAATATTGTGGTCCTAATTCTATCCGCCTGTTAAAATTTTGGGGCGAGGCTTCACTGGAATAACAGATATAACTAACGATTACGACTTATAAAATTGCCACCACTTATAACGTTGCGATCGCCTGTATTGACTAATGAACAGAGCCGTCTTGTAATAACAGCTTATAAGCCTTATTTACCTATGCCAGCAGAATTTATCAAAAACACCTTCTATTTTACCAATTGAGGAAAAGAAAAGGAACAATTAAAGGAGGTGATTACGAATTAGAATAATTTGAGAAATGGTTGAAACATAGTGTTTTATACTCTTCCTTAATTAGACTTGAACAGCGCGACCCGCCGCTTGACTTAAAAAAGGCGCCGTTACTTGTTTAGTTGGAAGGCAGCTACTCTTCGTGGGCGGCATTCGAGAGTTAAATTTGGGGAGGAAGAATAGAATGGTACAGTGTATGAAGACACACACAATGAATTGATCTTTGCCATTGATCTATGCGTACAGAAAATGAAAAAAGTGTTAGGAAATGTGTAATTTTCTAACTGCTAGTTGCATTTAAAAAGAAGACATTTATTCGAGAATCGAGATCCCCCTTGGATTTTAAAACGAGTTGTTTTCGGAACAGGAACTCGATAAACAGGTGCTGTCGAAAAAAATTATTAAGACTAACCTATGAGGAACTCACCGAGATGCACTCTTTCAATTATTGATTGCGGCCAGTCGCATCTATAAACGAGTTGTTGTCAATCAATGAAGACAGAAAATGAAGCGTAATATTGAAATATATTCATTTGTTGGGTATAGATCGTTTTCACTGTCACGCAACAAAAAAATAAATTGAAAACCGTCCAGTGGAAGAAGCCAAGAATAAAAGACTAATATATAAACAATTTTTTCAAGTCTCAGATCTTTGTGGCCCACAGTTTCTGAGTTTTTTGCCGAAACGTTTCACGCACCTTTGTAGAGCTTTGTATGGAGACGCCATATTGGTGTATGGTTTTGGTGAACCAAAATAGCCGCCTGGAAATCAACAAAAACATCTGGAGTTCACTTTTTCTATAAAAGCCTTTTTTTTCTCTTGAGAACTAGCATACTTGCGCATAAACATATATTCTAATACTTGAAATGGTTATACTGCCGAACATCAAGAGGAATGACTTTTTTTTTTCAACGAGACAGCATTCCTATTTTGGTGTCACGCGCTGTGAAAACTCGGAAGTTCAAATTGCTGTATTTTCGAAGTGAAACATGCCACGGGAATGGAAACTTGTACAAAGATTTACTTTTTGTTTATCTTTATTATAAGAATTCGTAAAACCTCGCTGTTTTGACTTTACAATTTGATGACGTCACTGTCAAAACGATCTATAGAGCAATTAACCTGCATAAGTTATATAGCCTTTTTCTTAAGTTAGTTAATTAACGGTTATTCCACTAGTGCGCGTTGGATATGAGTTGGCTATAATCATCTCATATCCAACAACCGCGAGAGAAGTAATTGTTCTATTAAAAACGCCCAAAATCAGAGGATTCTTCCCTGCTTTATTCATAAAAACAACCGGCTATTTTCAGCTTGTTTTTAATTTTAAGCAGACGCGCACAGTTACCACATTTGGAAGGCATCATATGGCTTTTATTAAAAACTGAGTCATTGGATAATGCAATTCTAGAGCTCTGATTGGCTTAGCCATCATGGTATATGACCCATTATACCATGCTCTCCAAATATGGTAACTGAAGATAATAAATTTGTTTTCAGTATATTCAGATCTACGTAATATCTTAGTTTTGAAAGGATTCCTAAATTTTTGGCTAATTTATTATTTACATGTTGTATCTGTGGTTGCCAACTGAGATGTTTATCTATATAAACTCCCAAGTACTTTATGTAATCTTTCCGTTCGATACCAGTGACATTAATTTATTTTCCAGAACAAATCAGACTTGGGTACCTTGTGGTATTTTGGCCCAAATAAAAAAAACTCCCCTTAAGAACTTATACCAAAACTCGACTCTACTACAAATCAAATATTATTTAGAGGGTAAAAAAACCACCGTAACCCAATTTCAAACCTTTTCTCATCCGTCTTCTGGTAGCGTCTGCCACCCGACTATAAATATTAAGTGATTTTTAACTGGCGGGTCCCTACCCATCTGCATCTTTAAACGAGTGTTCCATTTTTTACCCTTGCTTAAAAAGCTGCTGTGTGTGTTAATCATTCCACAGAATATTCCTAATTTTCACGAAAAACGTCACTAATACCATCTCAGTATGGCAACAATTACCAGCCCAATAAATGCAAAAGTCGATACATGATCTACCCTCAACAAACAGGAAGCATTAAGTAAGCTAGGCTATTTAAAGTTGGTCTGCTAACCTACAATTGTCTCATACTTTGTCGTATTGATCAGCTTGATGAGTGAAGCATGCCCAAAAACGTTAATCTTCCACTAGCACTTTTTTTATGGAAGGGGGATGGGGGTGAGTAGTCAGTGCTATTGCGGCTTTTTCTCACTAACAACTTTGCGATCGCCTGTATTCAATAATGAATACAGACTTTTGGCAATAACAGATTACAAGCCCTATTTACTATTAAAAGCGAGTGGAAGTTTTCTTATTATCATTAGAAAGGGGACAAGAATTATTCAAAAACAGCTTCTTTTTTTACCAGTTAAGAAGAAGAAAATGAAGCATCAAAGCAAGTGTTCACCAATGAGAATTAGGTAACATAATGTTTTATAATCTTACTTTGACTTGAAAGGCGTCGCCGCCTTCTAGTTCTATTGAAAAGTAGACTGACTTTGCGTGGGCGGCATTCAGGAGTCAAAGTTGCGGAGGAGGAGAAAAGAGTGGTACCGTGTACCTGCTTACATACAATAAACTGAACTTAGCGATTGTGCTTTGCGAATTTTTAAGTATGAAAACGTGTTGGGAAACTGTGTGTTTTTTCAAACGTATGGTACATTTACAAAGAAGAGGTTTATTCGAAAAGCGATAGCCATTTCCATTTAAGAATATTAAGCTGTTTCTCGTAACGTGAACTCGATAAACAGGTGATATTGGAAAAAATTATCGGGACTAGCGTGTATAAAGAACTATCACGCAGACATGAAAGTTGTCATTGCGCCCTGCAGTGCCTAGCATTTTGCATCTATAAACGAATGTAGTTAAGGGTTGTTACGACTAAAACGAAAAATGATAAACAGCACATGGAGTGAAATATTTAAATATGTTAATTTGTTGGGTCTGGAATAATTAACCTCCATAAATTATCAAAAACTTTTTTCGCGTTGGATTATTCAAGTTAGACTTTTCCATACAGTTTCCCAAGAGGCTTTGTTCTACCAAAGCTAAT
>NC_133205.1:17875437-17907937 GCF_958299795.1 Porites lutea | reverse complement strand
ATTTATTCATTTATTTACTTTTAAAGACCTCTCACAAGAATTTTCATTTTTGAAGAAGGTTATTAGTTGAAGGAGTACGGGCGAAAAATTGATGAAACTTTACTATTTTGTGCAATCATATTTTCTTGTTTATCTTCAGTAATGGATACTCAAGTTCGCCAGTTCATGAACAACTAACGTTACATAAGATGCCAGATCATTGTCCACAATGCTAACTACAACTTCCGTAATTATGAAGTACTGCGTGCAAAACGGTCACCCGTACATCAATCAAATTTGCAATCAATGCGCGCTGCATTTGTTAGAAATGTTATTTACCAAACTGGAGTTAGGCTAACGAATTATTTTCCCAAGGAACAAATTGAAAAGGCAAATACTCCCCAGTAAAGTATGTACCACTCTTTAGGAGACCCTATTTTGACTGTAGTGGCAAGTATATTAAAATTATAAATGTTCAACCAATGTTCAATCTTTGTCCCATAATATCAACTTTCCTTTGTTTAAGCGTCCCTCCTTACTGCCCAAACCTTATTACCTTACTTTCCGGGCGTTCAGTCTGAATCATGCACTGTTGCCATTTATAACAAAGCCTCCTCTGGCAAATTATACGTAAATTTGAATAAAGCGGACACTGATCAGTTGGATCCATATAACAGGTTACAGAAAAATAATGTCCGACTTTCTGGCGAAAGAAATTATTATTAGTTCAATACCTAGCCTATGTACATTGCTCCCTTTGCCTGATTTCTTGAATGTGAAAAAGGGCGCGGATCTCAGACAGGCTATTCACTACCATAGCAATACCAAAAAGATCAAATTAATAAACTAACACAAAGCAACTGAAAGGAGGTGTTCTTTCATTCAAAGTTTATCTCTCTCTATGATATCGGCTTTCTGCACCACAGCATACGTTTAAAGTATTCTTGAAATTTTGCGCCACGGAAACCATAAATGATCGGGTTAAAACTTAAACTGCAAACAAACAGTAAATCAGAGACACTCTGAAAGTCGATATGTTTATCGTTACCTGACGCCTTTAACAGAAAAACAATCACAGTTGGGGTATAACCAGCTAAAAACCCAGCAGTTGCCAAGATCAGGGTAATAACAACTTTCCGTTTTTCCGATGCTGTGTGCCTGACTGTCTCTGGGTAGACTATGTTAGTAAAGTAAAGTCCTTTAATCACACACCCATAACAGTACAACATGATCACGGTTTGTATAAAAAAGATTGTGAGATAAATCAAAACACAAATTTTGCTTGCTTGATTCATGTGTAAGCTCCATGGACCTGTACATTGTGAGTACGTCTCGCTCCATTCTTTAAGGAAGAATTCTGGGGAACATATTATGAAGCTTGCGATCCAGATGGAAACGACAGCGTGTTTGATGTTGTTGTTGCTCAATCGCAATCCAGTGTGAAAAGGTTTCAGTACAGCGTGATATCTTTCCACCGCAAGCAAAGTAAGAGTGATTGAAGAAACCATTATGGATATTTCAATGAAGACAACAAGCTTGCAAACGAACTTTGCAAACTCAAAGAAATACAACGGCCACAGCAAAATTGTGATGACATCACTAAAGGCCACGCTCATTAAAAGAAAATTTGTCGGCGTTTTCATATCTTCCCTTTTGTGTATAATTCTTAAAACCAACACATTTCCGATCAATCCAATAACGAGAAATGGGATTCCCGTGTAAAATAGGGTAAAAAACAGATCAAAACTTTCGTTCATCATGTCTGTCTTGTGGCTCTATTGAATGATCCAAGGAAAACGACGGTTGTGAGAACAGGATACTAGACAGTTTGAAGTGCGTCCAAAAGTTCAGCCCAAGCCACTACAAGATAACTTAAAAGATAACAGTTTATTTGGGCACAATATATTAAAAAAAACGTGGACGGTAGATTACTTTTATTAACAGCGGCTATACATATATAGCAGGTGATAAGCGACAATAGATCTCTGTACGTGAATACAATATACGTTTGATTTCAATAGGTTATTTCCGAGTTGCCCTCACTCTCTGCTTCACAGCGAGGCTAGGAGCAAAGTCATTTATGTGAAAATGATTTTTTCTTCTCATGCAAATATGACTCCTCCTTTTTAAAGTGAGAGCTTTACACGTACTATAAGGTTCTTTTCAAGAAACCAAAGGGCTTTTTTTATGTATACTAGTAAGACCGGCTAGGCATTAAATAGGCGTATGTAAATTCTGTTATTCGCCACTTTCGAAGGGAACTGGAGCCAAAATGCGTCCCGCAATTGTTTTTGGAATCGTTACTGGGGACGCGCCGGTCAGCTATTGGCCAATTTTTTCCCTCTTCCTTGTAATTGCCCCAGAAGTCTTTGCAAATGTTAAGTCGGCCCAGTTTCCCTCTCATTTTTAAAGTGGCGAATTAACTGGGTTGTGACAATATAACATCGACCCAGGGCCGGAGGTTTTGTGTCTAGCGGTTTGAGTGAAAACAAGGGTTTGTGGGGGTTGCTCAGTCTCGCGGGCTCACAAAACCTCCCTTAGGTCGACCTTATTTGCATTTGCCAATGAACTGAGTTGCGGTCACTTACCAGGTATCTTGATGGTTTCCTTCTCCAAATAACTCGGCAGGCACCCAACCCAAACCATTTTGATAAAAAGGTGATGGCCTTTTGAGGTCCTCTTCTTTAGTCTTTGATTTATTTAGCTTTCGTAGCTATCATTTGGAACTGCTCTGCAGAAAAAGTCGAAGACTTATCAATATACCAACGAAAGATTATGAAAATTTTACCACAAAAACAAATTTAAAATTTTTTGCTCGAGTTGTTCTGTCATAATAGGCCATTTTCACGATGACGATGTTTGACTACAACTACCAGAATTCATTTCGTCTTTGCTTTCTTATTTGACTTTGTCAATTCTGCTGAGGATTAAAAAAATAGCCCTAATTTGCACAAGGAAACATCAAACTGAAGAACCCTGGCAGTTGTAGTAAAATGACGTTATCGTGCATTTGTCCTACTACCACAAAGTCACTGATCCAAAATTGCGACAGTTTGGTTTATTACCTATTACGACGTAGAGTTCTTATGAATTGCGACAGCCAACAGCCTTTTTACCACAAATTACTACTAAAGTGATGTAAAAAATGGGGTAACAGGCATGAGTGACACACTCGCCTGCGGCTCGTGTGCCATCTTTTTGTTCTTACAACATTTTCACGTCATCTGTGATCTATTAATGAACAGACACACGGCAAATGAAATCTATTTGTTATCTAACAATAAACCAATGAAAAAAAGTCTTGTTGTCCTTTTGCCACATGCATAAAAACTACCAATATTAGGCCAAAAATAGTCGATAAATTTGAAAGCACTAAAATAATTACAATTACAATTGTCATCGAATGGCGTTACCAAAACATCATTCCAGATGCAAATCACTAGATAAACAGAAATTAAGAATCACGTTAACGGCAGGCTGCAAAGGTTAGTTTCAACTTGGCAATTTCTCAGTAAAACTGGGAAATCGGAAGCTAACAACAAATCCAAGATAACAAAGGTAAACACGACTTAACTTAGTGTGGATAGAAAATAACTGATGCCGTAAACTTCCGCTTATACAACTTTGTAAGGGGTTTAGGAGGGCTTATAAACGGTGAGGGGATCTATATATCTGGAAGGGCTTATAACGGGACTAAAAACTCGTTCAAGTTTTAAAACAAGCTTTATAGCAGTGCTGATCAAAATACTTATTAGCTACTTATTTGAATAGTCCACGTTCGATATATTAAAATTCTAACATGACTCGGAGGCTTTTAATCCGGTCATTTTTCTATATTTGGCTTGGTTTTCTTTGTGCTCAAGTCTCTTTTGGAAATTGCGAGACAATGGAGTCTTAAGAAAATGTAATTTTGACCCTAAAGCCTCGGAGTCAGGTTAGAATTTTAAAATATCGAACGTGGGCTATTCACCCGCTTTTTAAAGCTTCAAAACGTCTTTAAAAAATCGAACTCATTTCAATACATGCTAGAAGGGGGAGAGGGTATATCCGGGGGAGCTTATGAACAGATGAATCGTTTGTTTGACAGGTAGATTGGCCTATAACTGGTTATTAAGGGGAAAACTCACGTCGAAACAACTGACAACTATTGGCCGAAATACGTTATTCTAAATCTCTCTATTATTCATTAACACAATCAAAACTTCAACGTCCCTTTTTGTCGATTTTTTTTTTCATAAGAGTACAGGTCACTGTTAACTACGAGATATACCTTTTAGATGGGCGTTCTTACAAAAAAAAACATTTTATTGGCGCGATAATTTATGTAAGGTTATGGATTTAGTCTCTGGCCAAGCTATACAGTCAAATAGATTTCTTAGGTTAACACCAATTATATCAGCTCTTTCAGCTCTTGAATTCAACGGCTGGCGGTTTCATTATTATCCTCGGTAAAGTTCTATATCTATTTCCTCTTTGTTGCATTTGTGGTGTGTTCTTTTACAACTGTAATTATAATGATTTGACAGTAAGAGAAAGGGTTTGAAAGCACGCCTGCAATTGCCTATAATTATAATCACACTTACCCACACCAGTTAAAGCCATTACTTTCGTTGTAATCTGCTGTGAGTCTGTTCTTCTTTACAGCATATGCAAACACAGATGACATTTTAAAAGAAATCCATTATTTTAAAAATATTTTAAATAGTTTACTATTCGAGAATAGTAAACTGGCACCTTTTTCCCTTGCATCCACAGTAAAACTTAAACATCTTAAAAGCTGTTTAGTTGTAAACAGTCGATCAAATATTTAGTGCAAGGTCTTAATTAAGTCCTTTTTGAATCCTGTAAAATAAAAACCTGCTTTCAAACCTACTTGGACTTGTTTGGTTGGTCCAACTGAGGCGTGTAAGACTCGTCAAGCTCTCTTCTCTCTTTTCCCTTCCCCTTTCCTTTCCTTTCGCCAGCCTTTGGGCTGCCCAAGTATTTAAATAATTTAAACTATCTATATCTATCTCTCTGTCTGTCTGTCTGTCTGTCTGTCTGTCTGTCTGTCTGTCTGTCTGTCTGTCTATCTTTCTATCCCACAAAGAAGAAGTATGTTGGATAAAAATGACAGGTATAAATAAAACAGCACCGTAAAAAAAATGACATCGTGAGAGTTTTGTATTCATTTGTTACTTTAGACGCAGTGAAAGCACCTTACATGTTGGTAACTTGACTTTAGCTCGGCAGTAAGTATTCAATCATTCATGTTTTTAGATTTAACAATGGATCTTGTTAAATTATCCACGAACTTGAAACTTTGTAGTCCCTTCTACACTTACAGTACGTAGGTTAAGCAACCAGCATAACATGTAATATCGACTGAGTCTGTCTTTTAATAAGCAAAGGAGTAGCTGCTATACGATATACCAGTACTTTCTCGTAAGAATTAAAGTTAACTCATGCAGTTGAGGACAGTAGAATAGTGGAGGGGGGGGGGGGGGGGGCAGGGGGGCCACAACCTCCCGCTTCCCAGGTCAGACAGACGAGACTCTGACACGACTGACACAGTCGACACACGCCACCTCATTCATGAGGACTCATGACCTATGATGTAACCGACTTGAAAAGGTTTCCAATTTCACCGGAAGTAATGTTCTTTTTTCTATCCCGAGTGCGAAAATACGTTTTTGACTTTTCTCGCATTAAAGTTTTGATTTAGGGCCTCGGAGAACGTTAAATGGAAGTCAAAAAAAGTTGTTGGGTTCGTTTCTTTGACTGGAAGATGAGCAGTAACAATTAACGAAAGTTTGCCTTTTTGAATTTCTCTCCCGCTTCCCGCCCTTTCTAACAGAATAAGTGAAACGATGGACAGCTTGAAATTATAGTTATCAACCTTTTTAAGGTTGATCGGAAATAGGAAATGTTTTAGTCGTTACGATATTAAGTGGTTTACTTTATATGAAAGCAATTCCATTCATCTGACGCGGGAAAACAAACTATAAGAAAAATCAACTAAAAAAACACTTTTCAATGATGTAGGACGTTAAAACTTGATTTATTTTGAAATGCACTTCTGTGTCACTGTTGATTCCGCTTAAATGCAACTCAACGACTTTTGAGCAGATGTGCATCGTTTCTGTTTACAAACCTTATCAAAAAACTGTATGCAAATTGCAAGTACTCCAAATCAAGACTCTTGGGCACGCAGAATTGCCACACGGAGTCGATATTGGTATTTTATTAATGTTTTTACCAAACGTTCCCCAACAGTGTCGATGTTTTGCATTTCGTTTAACCATTTTCTGTTTAGTTGAGACAAAAGACTTTGAAGCGATAAAGGTTATATTAATCGAACCACTATTCCGTCATTCAAAAATGACAACTGAACAAGCAGGGGTTTTTCTTTAGTGATTTAACCTGCGTTGCAGCCGGCCCACGCTATACAGAAGGTTTAGAGCGTCTGCGACGCAGGCAATAGTGATTCTGTGTCTCAAAGTTGAGCAACGCCGCCATCAAATAAAATATACAAGCTAATAGTTAATGCATTCCGTGAGGCATTATGGATGATTCCTATAACTTGGAATATACTCTTTATTACTCGAGCATTTCGTTTCTTGTCACTGGATTCATCGGAAATGTGTTGGTAATACTAATTGTGCACAAATCTCGAGAAATGCATACGCCGAGAAATTATCTGTTAGTCAGCATAGCTATAAGCGATATTTTTACATTTTGTTGTGGTATCTGGACCTCTCCGGTGAATTCGAAGAAATTGTCTGCAAGTTGATTTGAGCTTATTGAGGCTTCAATAATGGTGTCCTCTAGTTCTCTTACTGTACTAGCACTTGAAAAGTATTACGCGATACTGGAAGCCTTTAAGAACAGGACTACTGTGGCTGAATGGAGATAACATCAAAAAGAAAATCGCTGTTATTTGGATCAGCAGCATTCTAATATGTCTTCCCGAAATTGTCTTCAAAAAGTATAGCGAATTGACCGTCTGCAACAAGTATCGGTTCTCGGGCTTATGAACCAGGCGAGCAAAGTTTGTGTGATTGCGAAATGCCGCAATAACTTTCATTCAGATGGCCGTCATAGGTTTTCACACCAAAAAAATCCCAGTCTAAATAATGTCACCAACGTGATTGCGTCAACGAAAGGATAGTGATATATCCGATGGCGAACTCGCTCCACATTTTAATGAAAGGAGGGCCAGAGGAATATAGGGATTGTGTTTTGCTTCGTTGTTTACTTTGTTTTTGTTCGTTTGTTTGTTGTTGTGTTTTTGTGGTAGCATCTCAATATTTTAATGATGCCATGAAAACTAGCTTAAACAACCTATGGAAACAATTCAGTCAGGATCGCAACATAGCAATAGAACATGGCATAACTTTATCTCATGGAGCAATTGACATGACGACTGAGGTACCATCCAAAAATGAAAACAAAGTTTTCAAATTTAACGAACCATGGGAAATGAATACAAATATGGCCGATTATGTGCTTGGCATGCCGACTGGGACTTTCAATCGTCATGCCAGCTCTAAAATCCTGAACTTGAGGAACTAGCTCCAAAAATCCTGCAACCCTGCACCTGAATGAATATAAACACCACCCCCCCCCCCCCCACCACCACCACCACCAAACCACCAAACCACCACTACCCAGCCCCCTTATCTTAACATTATTAATAACATTATTAATATGAAACCTGCAATTTGGAACTCACTACAAGACTTGCTTAATGGAAAATCTCTCCAAACGTAGTTAAATAAATTTTATTGTCATGAAAAAATTTATTGTTTGCGCCACAAGTTGTACCTAACAAGACCCCTGGGGTGTTTACCATTTAGATTTTACACAAACCAGCCAGGTGGAAATCTTGTGCATAAAAATAAATTATAAATTTGATGTGGTAGTTGAATGACTGCTTCAAAGTATATTCAAATCAGCTTCAAAAAGTAAAAAAATTGCATCCCCTAAAATAACAGCCCATATTCTCTGAAGCTTCCCAAACAGAGTGACACGTACCGTTTGATTTTCCAACCAGAATTTCCTTGGCTGGGCAGTTTTTCCATGTAAATGGAAAATATCTCTGCAGTGATTTTGTTAACTGTGTGTCCTGTGTCTATGATGCATAAAAATCCCCAACGATGCAAAAAAATTCATCGCATGCGTCTTGTAGGAAACAAAGATTGATCGATTGATCTGAACATATGTATTTGTAGAAATATCCGGCCTGTTCGTGTAATTTCTGTGGCAGTTATTATGGCTGTTGTTTAACAATGCATATTCCTTTTAGCCTTTGTTGTGCTTTAAAATAGAAGGACTACATTTTAATCTCAGTATACTGTAATACAGAGTTTTGGAGTGTCTTTTGTAACTCTCTGGTTACATAAAGGCCCAGGCATTTTCAATTTGGGACTAGTTTTTTTTTTGTTTTTTGTTTTTTCGTTTTTTTGCTTTTTTTTTAACTGGGACTCATTGGTTCTGGACTGGGACTCATGATTTTTCACAAGATGAGTCCCAGGACTCACCATCTTGCTTTGCAACAAAATCACTGCCCCTGGTCTACTTTCTCAGCAACTAACGACAAGAATTTCAGTACAATTCATATCAAAAATTGACAAAATATGGAAGACATGGCCATTTATTGTTTTCCTAAAGGGTCTTGATTAATGAATAGTCCTTAAACTCTTCAAAATTTGAGTAAACCTAAGTCTTTACTGAGAATATCTACTAGGCATTTTCATTTCACTGAACTACGTGGAAATAGACAAACTTTTGTTTTCAACCTTTTGTGTATGTACTAGGAACTTAATTTAAGTACATGTGTCAATAGCATAAAGGTCAATTAAACTAATAAACCACTTGCACGATGACACCATTTTACTACTTCGACCAGAATCCTTCAGGGTTTTACTTTCTTGTGCAAATTAGGGCTTTTGTCATTTAATCCTTGCTGGGATAACCAAATTTAAATATGAAAGGAAAAACGTAAAGGATTCTGGTCGTAGTAGTAAAATGACGCAAGATCGTGCAAATGGCCTATTGAGGACATTGTAAATTAAGATACAAAGAAAATGGACAAAAACAATTAAATCATAATTAAACTCTGCTTGACAGAATGTAAGCTTATATGTTTATGTGCAAATACATGTAATGTATCCAGGAATATGACAATAAACTTTTATATAAGTCTAAGTTTTACTTACATGTCCTAAGCGGGGCACAGTCTTTTCCGGGAGGGACAACGAACGATCATGGCATCCAAATAATCTCATTGTGGACGCTTTACTGACGCTTTGACTGTGTAAAAGAATTACAGCTGTATTGAAGGTGTTTCGAAATGATGGTGGCCAGTTGAACTATTGGAAATACCATTTAAGGTCACTACAATGATTTTTTTTTCTGTGATATTGCAAAGGTAAAGCTACTTTAACGTCGTACTTGGCTCAACGTTTTTCTTCAGTAACATGCTAAAATCAACCAGGCGCACGCTGGGAAACTGGGACAAAGTATGAAGAACTCGTACCCAGTATTTATCGTTGTTACAAGATTCTTCTAACTGTGAAGCCACGACGTACACACAAGAATGTTATGCGCCCGGGAGGGAACTCCCATATCAAAGGGGCGGGGATGCTCGTCGGAAATGAGAATGATTAAACCCCTAAAGGAAAACAATGTGGACGTGGCCAAACTTTTTTTGACCGCTAAAAAAGACCATTTTAAGCTTTGACTAAACGAATCGAGTAAATAGGACGAATTGAAAATATATAACTTTTTAATATTTCTTCCCGTGCAACCCTATAAAAGAGACCTTAAGGGCTAAATATAATATTATAATATTTTGCCCAGAACAAAGGGCGCTTTTCCCTGGCTTGGCTAATTTGAAAAATCATACCCTTGCCCTGTGTTCTTTTCCTGCACTATACATTTAGCCTTTTCGCAGTGCTTTAGCCCTGTCCATGAAGCATGAAATAAAAAAGCATCAAATTAACCAGGTATAGGGTAAATCTGAAATACTGGAAAGAGCATTAAATTTTGTTAAAAATACCGCAGGAGTTCTTTCGCCATCTCCGCGGCCATCCACCCCACTTTTTTCCCTTTTCTAACTTATCTTCGCGCCGATCGCGGCATTAGATGAACGCCTGGAACAGACTACTTTTTTTCTCGAAAAATTAACTTTGAAAGACGTTAATAGCGTAAGGTAACAACTGCAAATAGCTGTTACCTCCTCTTAAGAAATAAATGGTGTATCAAGGTAAACAGCATGGTGCAATTTTTTCTGTCAACTCTGTTCAAAAGTGATTAACTCTTTCGTAAGTGTGTACTGATTGTCGTGTAAATAGATTCTGCTTCAAAACCAAGTCAGTGTTAAAATAAATTTATCAACATCCTTAAGACTAGGGGCTCTGTATTACTACTGTAATGATGAAAGACATCTAACGCAAATGCGCTCTTTATAAAATTAATAGTATTTCTTTTACTATTATTATGAGCAACGTTGGCTTTACTTAAGTAAAACCAGCTAGCGCACGATCAGGAATTGGGTAATCTCATTGGCTGACCCACTCACTATTTATAGAGTAATAATCAATCGATATCAGCTCGACTGGGGCAAATGTGCTTTTTTAACATTAGTATATTGTATTGCTATTGTTACCAAGACCTGTTTTATTTTAGTTGAAGCCAATTAGGACAGTGGTCTTTAAGAATCTGATCAGCAAAGGCTTCCTCATTATTTATTGCGTGATAGATAATTAGTAGTGAGCCGGTGTTTGAAGAAAAACAAACTGAAATAAAGGCATCTTCTTTAATCGCTTTCTCGAGTGTTTCCGCGAAGATAAAAGTAGGTCAATGTTTTAATCTCAAAAAATAATTAAAGACCCATTATCAACCTTGATACATTGTGCGCTGCGAACATGCAAATCCCTGACGAATTTCGTGTTACACGAAATTACTGGTGGTTGTGAAAGGCTTTCGTTATTGTCTTTTTTCAAAGATTTGGTATGCGTTCGAACTGCTTAGGCTATCCGTTCGAAAAAATCTGTCATTGAAAAAGGAATGCCGTCCGCTCGAAAGACTCAGGCAATCTGTTCGAGAAAAATTGTCATGCGTTCGAACGGCTCGCGCTATTCGTCGGAAAAAATTGTCAACCACCATTCCAACTTCTCGGTCTATCCCTTCAAAGAATTGTCATCCGTTTTAACGGCTCGAACTATCCGTTCCAAAATGTTGTCAGCCGTTGTACTGTTCCAAACCACTTTCACCCCATCCTCGGAGACCCAGGGGCAGTCAGTCTGGTCAGGTGAAGGTGCAAATGAGGTGCAAGGGCGAAAGCAAGCCCCTGGGTACCGACTCTCACCAGACCATTTCCAAACGGTCAAGCGAATGTTGGCTCCAAAAACTTTCTTCGCGTTTTCTCCCGACCCGACTGACTGCCACTAAAAATTTTAAAAGTTTCTCTTTTCTATATAATCTTGTTCTTTACAGTTTCCTTATTTTTTCCTTGTTTTTATTACCTCAATAGTGGCTTAACATACACTGTAAATGTACACTAAGCTTTGAAGTCGCCCGCATTTTGCGTATTTCTCATGTTACAAGCGTGAACATCCTGTGATGCGCAAAAAGTATACACAATAGCAATAAAGGGCACTGGCCTGCGTGGCAGGCGTTCGAAAGGGAAAGGGTCGCGTTTCTCTCGCGCCTAAAACTCCCTTTCCCAAAGCTCCCTTTCCCTTTCAAATGCCTGCCACGCAGTCCATAAAAGGCACCGTCCTTAAGGATATTTCAATAGGGAGCATTAGGAACGACGACGGCAACGGCAACGAGAACTTGATATAGTATTGTCAACTGTCGAGTAGTGTTTTTGTTTATTCTCTTTGTTTTTTTGTTCTCCGTGTTTTTGCTGCCTGCGTCGCAGACGCTCTAAACCTTCTGTATATACAAATGGTTTAAACGAGTGCGTAGGCTGGCTGCAACGCAGGCTATGATTTTGAGAGGGTAGTTTGTTAGTCTCGTCTACGTCAAGAGAGAATCTGCCGTCTACATATAACCTGAGAAAACTTCCGCGGTTTTGTTCAGCCCTACGCTACTTAAACAGTTGAACCACCGTTCCGAGTCTTCCTTTTGCTATCGATATTTACACGACTGATGTCAACAAGACGAGATCTGATTAATGAGGGGAAAAGCTCTCATTTATCTCCGTTGCATGGAGAGAAGTTAAAATTGCCACCCCCTTGAAAAAGTGAGCTATGCAGTCCACAGGGATGCGCCGCTAGAATTTCCAACACAGAGATTTTCATTTTCGTCTTTCATTTAAATTTCACAGTTAAATTGCATTGCGTAAACTCAGTCGGCGCTGTCTCTTCGAGAGGAACCCAGATTGTAGGTAATTTCAATACAAGGAACAATTCCTTATTGTGACCAACGGTTTCATCGCAGTTGTAACGAACGGGTGGCAGCTAATAAGCGAGTGGCAGGAGGAATTGGCTTATTTTCTTTGTTCTTTTTTTAAAATCATTACTATTTTTTATTTTTGAATGAAAGACCCTGAGGTCTGAAAGTCACTAAAAATAGTCAACAACTGAAATTTTGAAGCTTTGTTTCTTGTAGTACTTGATCATCATTTTCGTGCGTCTGGCCTTCTTGCCGCCATTTCCATCCTACGGAGGTTTGACTCTGCCGTCGTGGATCCACTGCACGAAATCATTCTTTTAAGCCCTTCTTTAAATTTGTTACCACGAAAGCTGTAAATTATGGGATTAAAACATAAACTGCAAACGTACATAACATCAAACACAGCTGCAAGGTCCGAATATAACTTCCAATGTATCAGTTTCTTATCAGTCCCTACTGCCACAAATGAGTGTAAAAATTCAGTTGGCGAATAACCAACAAAAAACCCTGTAGCTGCCAAGAGAAATGTGATCACGAGTTTCTTTTTCTCTACTGTTGTTTCCCTATCTATTTCTGGGTTTTCTATTTGTTCGAAATAAAGTTCTTTAATCAAACGTGTATAACAGTAGAGTATAACCGCCAATTGAATACTACTTATTGCAGTATGTATTATAATATAAACCTTGCTTGCTTTATTCACGTGCAAACTCCATGGCCCGATGCATTTTTCATATGGTTCGCTCCCCTCTTTAAGAAAAAATTCCGGGAAACATATTACAACACTTCCTATCCAAATGTAGGCAACTGCCTTCTTGATGTTGTCTTCATTTAACCTCAGCCCTGCCCTCAAAGGTTTCGGTACAGCATGGTATCTTTCCGCTGCTAATACAGTGAGGGTAATAGAAGAAACAGTTTTTAAAACTTCAACTATAACGACAAGCTTGCAGGTGAACGTTGTCTGTTTAAATTCAAAGAAGTAAAATGACCATACCAAAATTGTGACGACATCGCTTAAAGCCATGCTCGCTAAAAGATAATTTGTTGGCGTGTGCATCTCTCGTGTCTTGAGCACAATTCGTATGACCAACAGATTTCCAGTCAATCCAATGACAAGAAACGGGATACTCGAATAGAAAAGAGTATGTTCCAAGTTAAGGTCATTTTCACTCATGATGTAGCCTCAACACTATTTTTTCTTCCTTACTGTTACTTGGATGGATTTTCTACTACCGAAGTGAGACTAGTCGATCATTTAAGCTCAACTTATTTTCTTGACTGGCGGCAGAATTGCGATGGGCATAGTTTCCAACAGACAAATTGGCAAAAAAAAACTTACTACTCGTATGGCCCCTTTATCCCCTCTTGCTGATAGTTTGTCGACGCAGAACCCGGTTACACAGACTATAACTAGATTTCCGTTATTTTAATTTGCAAACGTTAAGTTGCATGTTTCATTCGTCACAGGTGGTTGTCAGAATCTTTCAAAATCTTTACTAATATATAATCTTTCTTGATTTTCATGACGGTTTTGCGACAAGCTGTCATGAAGGAAAAATGAAAAACCGCGTGCAATAGTTATTGTAACTCGCGCCTATGCCAGCTGAAAATTATGGCTACCAATAAAACTGCCCGAAAAACCGTTATTTAGGAACAGAGCCAAATAAGGGAAAGTTAAAACAAACCAGCAGACCTAAAGCAATGACTATTTTTCTGATTGGGTGCAAATTTGGAGACTGCATGAAAGGAATTCTTGAGTCACGAACTTTTCTTTTATTTAAGCTTGTGGCAACTCAAAACCTATTAATTTAGTTTTTCCATGATTTAACGATTAGACAAGGGGTTTAAGGTTTCTTTGATTGAATAGTCAACGAGGCATGTAGCGAGAACAAGTATAGTCTACTTGTTTTAGCACAAGAAGTACAATTCGTCTTACCACCTTGCTGATACTGCAGCTGGCTTCGATTCTATACTAAGTTTTGCTGAAAATATATAAAGCCTTAACTGTTTGCACGATAAGAATCAAGGGCACAAAACGACTATTTCCTACTAAATGCATTAAAAACACTTTTTAGGCTATCCAGGGTACTTTTAGATCTCTAGAAGTGTGTACTCTAGGCGGCGCTATCTGTTCGGGCAACTTGAGTCTTTTCGAAATTACAAGGGTTTCATTATTGTTTTCCCGAAAATGTTAGATAAAATTTAACGCATTACGAAAGTAAGAATTTTTCTCTTTTCACTCTCCATCAAATTTTTGAATCCGAAAATTTTAGGTTTCTTTTTTTCTACGAAAAATATCCTAACCTGGGGGGTAAAATGTGAAAAAAAAACACCAGAGAGTCGTAGGGATTTATTAGATTTGATATGAAAATTGTACATGAATGGAACGGTCATCTGGACATTTTTAGCCGTTCTCAACTAATAGAAAATTCTAGGCAAGATTTGCTTCTCCGAACAGATAATTTTACAGAAATCAGTCGTTGGGAGCCCCTGAAGACATGAAAGTCGTGCCAGTTTAACGTACACTTTCTTGAAATACATTGTTTATCTAACCTTTTGATCATGATCAGATTGTACGGGAAATTGTTTTGCTATTTTGCTTGTTGAAATGTTTATTCCTCAAATGGACAAAACAGCTGTCCGCAGCTGTTACTCTACCAGTTCGATGGGGTCTTCGATAACTTGTTAATTTCTCGACTGTATAAATCAGTCGAGAAAATCAAGGTCAAAACCTGAAATTAGTCTTCAGTAAAGAAGGCAAGTCTCATTCCTTGCTTCTACTCAGTTAGTGAGCTTGTTTGATTCATATTGTTACAACTAAATGTAAAGCAAGATACACTTAAATGAATCGCTTGCAATTAACGCACGCCTATTCTCGGTTTGCACTGTCACGCAATGAAAAATAAAAATGCAAACTATTCAATACAGAAGGCCTAGAATCTATCTATAAGAAGATAAATATACAAAACGTCTTGCCAAAAATCAGGTCTGTGCAATATTTCAAATGCGAGATATTCGGAAAAACGATTTACCTAAATGTATAAAGCTTTGTATGGAAACGCCATGTTGGAGTCCCTTTCAGGGACACCAATATGGCCACCGGATACCAACAGAAACATCTGCTTTCAAGTTTTCCTACTAATACGTGAATTCTCCGTTTGAGGAACTCATAAAGATTAAAGTAATATTTATTCTAAGACAAGGAATGTTTAGATAGCAAACTCTCCCAAAACCGGTAATGTTTTTAACCTACATAAGAGCTCTCCTCAGTTTTCTGGCCGTCAGCTAAATGCCGCGTCAAGCAAAAGCCTGGAACTTCAAGCGTCCTCTCTCGCAAAACGAAGAACCCTTTGGAACCAAAAATGTGTATATATAAAGGTGTTTAGGTACTGTAATACCTGGTGAAAGTAGAAACTCAGAAGAATCGATAGTTTGTCAGTTTGATTTTTAGTGACGTCGCGTGCAAACCAAGAATTTGGAAAAATACAAAAGTTCAGGCAACACAATAATTTTCAGGTTCCTCGCGGATAACGCATAATGAATAATGGTAATAGGACTGAAAGGAGTCCAGGTCGGTATGTAACCCGCCCTCCCCTGCGTTTTTGATATGTTGCAGTATTTCTGTTGGAAAGCCTCTGATCTTGTCAACAAGTTTAGGTATATTTTATGTGTGGTGGCGCTGCTGGGGGCCTGTAACGTTACCAAACATGGTTGCTATCTTGGCCACCATCTTGGATTTTATCAACAATTAGAAATCAGGTACCTGAATGAATATTAACAATTCCCCCAACCATCACCACCCAATCACCTTATCTTAACATTATTTATAACATCATTAATATGAAACCTGCAATTTGGACCTTACTACAAGATTGGCTTAATGGCAAATCACTTCAAACTTAGTTGATTAAATTGTCTTGAAATAAAAAAAATATTGCATTGCTCGTGGCACGAGTTGTACCTAACAAGAGCCCTGGGGTGCTTACCATTTACTGGGGTTCGTACCCTTTTATGAACAAAACATACAAGGACTTTTCAAGGACTTTCTAGGTCATATTTCCCATTTTTCAATGGACTCAATTCAGTGCAAAAAAGGGCCTTCAGTCTTTTCGTCTTTTTCACTTCTTTCACAACATGAGTAATTTTATCCCGGAAGACTTTCTGTGTTTACCCGTTTCCCTTTGGAGTTCTGTCCATTGAAATTCAAGAACTTCCCAGTACCGACCGCACTTTTCAAGGACTTTAAGAACTAGTCAAGGACTTAAATTGTTATTTTAAACTTCAAGGACTCTCAAGGACTTTCAAGGCATGGCCATTTATTGTTTTCCTAAAGAGTCTTAATTAAAGAATAGAAGCCATATATTAAACTCTTCAGAATTTGAG
The DNA here is from genome assembly GCF_958299795.1 of Porites lutea. Lineage (NCBI taxonomy): Eukaryota > Metazoa > Cnidaria > Anthozoa > Scleractinia > Poritidae > Porites > Porites lutea. The sequence goes on along the minus strand of NC_133205.1, from coordinate 17,891,191 downwards.
TAAACCTAAGTCTTTACTAAGAATATCTAGGCATTTTCATTTCCCTGAACTACACGGAATAGACGAACTTTTATTTAAAACGTGTGTGCATGTGAGAACTTACTTTTAGTATTAATGGCATTGAGGTCAATTAAACTAATTGAGGACATTATAAATTAAGATACAAAGAAAATAGACAAAAACAATTAAATCACTAATAAACTCTTGCTTGACAGAAGGTAAGCTTTTTTCATATGTATACGTACAAGTATATATCTAGGAATATGACAATAAACTTTAAATTTCTCTTCTAAGTTTCACTTACATGTCCTGGGCAGGGCACCGTCTTTTCTGCTAGAAATGCAGGTAGGCAAAACATCTGCCACATTTTTTCGCAGATAAATGGGGAGGAAAAATAAGTACTACCCATCATGGCATCCAAATAATCCGGCTGTTTCTCATTATGGATGCTTCACTGACGCTGTCTGTCACTGTTACAGCTGTTTTAAAGATCTTTGGGTATCATGGTGGTCAGTGGAACTATTAGAAACACCATTAAAGGTCATTCCAAAGATTTTTTGTGGTATTGCCAAGGTAAAGCTATTGCAACGTTGTACTTGGCTCAACGTCTACCTTCGACAACATGCTAAAATCAAACAGGCGCAATTTTGCTGGGAAACTGGGACAAAGTATGAAGAACTCGTACCCAGTATTTATCGTTGTTACAAGATCCTTCTAACTGTGAAGCCACGACGTATACACAAGAATGTTCTGTACCCGGTGAGGGAAGTTGAGAGGGGGGGGAGGGGGGGGGAGAGGAGGGGGGCTCCATATGAAAGGGGTGCCGTTGCTCGTCGGAAATTTTGAATGAAATCCCTAAATGAGACCAATCTGGGCGTGGCCCAACCTTTTTTTGACCCCTAAAAAAGACCATTTTAAAACACAGACAAACATTTTTTTTATGTTTCGCCGCGTGCAACCCTATAAAAGAGGCCTTTACTGCTAAATATAATGGCGTTTTGCCCAGAACGCCCTAAGTGACAACCTCGTCCCCAGGGCGCTTTTCCCTGGCTTGGCTAATTTGAAAACGTACTCATACCCTTGCCGTATGTTCTTCTCCTGGCAATCAGCACTATACATTTAGCCTTTTCGCAGTGCTTTGGCCCTCTCCATGAAGCATGAAATAATTTCAGGTTTGACCTTGAATGATTATTCGGCTGATTTTTACCATTGCAGCCAATTTCTCCTCTATTCAAAAGGTTTTGATAGTGGATAATGGCGTGAAATTGAGAGTGGAGAGGGAAATAAACAGAGGGTGAAAGAGAAAGGAGAAAATACTTCATTCTGAACATACCACATGTTTCTTTTATGAGATCACTTCACCGCGCGTGCAAGATTAACTGGGTGTGGCACCATATATCCATTCAAAGTAAAAGGAGTTGAAGTGTTGACAACAGCCGTGTCAAAATAAACAGGTTATAGGGTAAATCTGAAATACTGAAAGAGCATTTGTTAAAAATACCGCAGGAGTTCTTTCGCCATCTCTGCGGTCATCGACCCCACTTTTTTCCCTATTCTGACTTGTCGTCGCGCCGATCGCGGCATTAGCTGCACGCCTGGAACAGGCTACTTTTTCGCCAAAAAAGTAACTTTGAAAGACACTATCTGCGTAAGGCAACAGCTGCAGTTAGCTGTTACCTCCTCTTGAGAAATAAATGGTGTATCAAGCTAAACAGCATGGTGCAATTTTTTCCGTCAACTCCGTTCAAAAGTAATTAACTCTTTCGAACTGATTGTCGTGTAAATTAGGTCTGCTTCAAAACCAAGTCAGTGTTAAAATAAATTTATCAACTTCCTCAAGACTAGGTAATGATAAAAGAGATCTAACGCATTATTTATTGCGTAATAGGTAATGAGCAGTGATCCGGTGTTTTGAAGAAAAACAAACTGAAACAAACACATCTTGTTTAATCGTTTTCTCGATGTTTCCACGAAGAATTAGGTGAATGTTTTAATCTCAGAACATTTTAGATTATGAGAACTTCAAATTCTCTACAAATATTTAGTAATTTTTTTGATAGTTTGTATGGAAATTATGCCCATTGCCATTCTGTGGCCAGTCGAGGAAATACTTTGAACTCAAATGATCGACTAGTCTCAATTCGGTTGTAGCAAATCCATTCAAGTAAAAAATAGTGTTGAGACTTCCATCATAAGTGAAAATGACCTTAACTTGGAAGGCTCTCTTTTCTATTCGAGTATCCCGTTCCTTGTCATTGCATTGACTGGAAATCTGTTGGTCATACAAATTGTGCACAAGACACAAGAGATGCAGACGCTGATAAATTGTCTTTTAGCGGGCATGGCCTTAAGCGACGTCATTTCTATTTTGGTATTGTCATTTTACTTCTTTGAATTTAAAACAACGTTCACCTGCAAGCTTGTCGTTATAGTTGAAATTTCAAAAATGGTTTCTTCTATTACCCTCACTATGTTAGCAGTGAAAAGATACCATGCTGTACTGAAACCTTTGAGGGCAGGACAGAGATTAAATGAAGTTAAATGAAGACAGCTTATTTGGGTAGTTGGTGTTGTAAAATGTTTCTCGGAATTTTTTTCTTAAAGAGTGCCATATGAAAAATGGCGCGATTAGGCCATGGAGTTTACAGATGAATCAAGCAAGCAAGGTTTATGTTATAATACATAGTGCAATAACTTGTATTCAATTGACTGTTATACTTTACTGTTATACACGTTTGATTAAAGGCCTTTACATCAAAGAAATAGAAAACCCAGCAAAAGAGAGGGAAACAACAGTAGAGAAAAAAGACATTCATTATCACATTTCTCTTGGCAACTACAGGGGTTTTTTGTTGGTTATTCGCCATCTGAATTTTTACTCTCATTTGTGGCAGCAGGGGATGATAAACAAATAGACTTGAAGTTAAATTCTGACCTTGTATGTGTTCGATTTTATCTTCGTTTGTAATTTACTGGTACACTGGAAGTTATATTCGGGCCATGCAGCTATGTTTGACTTTATGTACGTTTGTAAGTTAACGTTTCGATCCCATAATTTACAGCTTTCGTGGTAAGAAACTTAAAGAAGGGCTTAAAAGGATGATTCCTTGTAGTGGATCCACGACAGCAGAAACAAACCTCCGTGGGATGGAAGTGGCGGCAATATGAGCCGAGGCGGGAAACAGTAATGATCAAGTATTACAAGAAACAGGGTTCCAAAATTTCAGTTGTTGGCTTTTTTCAAGTGACTTTTTACGAAAATTCTAGGTCTTTGATTCAAAAATGAAAATTAGTAATGATTAAAGAAAAAGAACAAAGAAAATAAGTCAATTCCTCCTCCTGTTACCCGCCTATTAGGTGCCACCCGTTCTTTAGAACAGCGATGAAACTGTACGTCACAAATAACAGTTCCATACTTACAATCTCAATTTCTCTCGAAAAGACGGGGCTGACTGAGTTTACGCAAATTAACTGTGAAACTTAAATGAACGACAAAACTGTGAATCTGTGTTGTCAATTCTAGTTGGCGCCTTCCTGTGGACTGCATGGCTCACTTTTTCAAGGAAGTGGCAATTTGAACTACTCTCCATGCAACGGAAATGAGAGTTTTTTCCCGTCATTGATCAGATCTCGTCTCGTTGGCGTCAGTCGTGTTTATATCGAGAGCAAAAGGAAGACACAGCACGGTGACTTAGCTGTTTGAAGGGACACAGTAAGCTGATGCACATGCGCATTCCTGATTTGCATGCCACAAGACGCGCGTGAAACAGAGAGTGAGAAGCGTATCCGGAATACTCTAAACAAACCTTGTAGAGTTGAAGTCGTTACGAGCCGAAATAGTGATTATAGACCCTAAGTCATATCAGAGCACTCATGTTTTTATATACCATTGAGAATTCACCGATGGATTTTTCCATCGAAAGCCAAACATCGATGAATACTTCTGAATTCGAACATCAGTAGAGGTGAGCAATTGCTCTGAATCATTGTCGAAGGCTCGCTGTCGAGAAAGCTTGATTTTCCAAATGTATGTAATCTTTTCCATCGGCATTTTCCAAACATATATAACGATTATTTGCTCGCCAATGTTACTGGTTCATTTCTCTTGTTACTTTGGTAAACGAAAGTGATTTCTCCCGCCCGGCGCCTACGCGTTTCTCACCTCTTCTGGTTATATTTCTTTGAACACTGTTTTTAACCAAATATGATAAAATCATGTAATAGGATGAGTAAAAGTTTGATTAAAAAGAGGTTTTCAGTTAAAGATCGAAGATCGAATGAAACACCGTAGGCAGGATTGAAGCGGATTTCTAGATGCATCCGACGCGTAGACTTGATTTCGGGTTGGGGTAAACACTTTTCAAACTGGCAAAAGTACTGTCCAGGTCAGCACGGTCCCATAGCTGACTGTGCCCCTTTAAGCAGCACAGAGCTGAACACTGAAAACCGCGGAAGTTTTCTCAGGTTATACGTAGACAAGACTGCCAAACTACCGTCTCAAAAACAATAAACGAAAAACACCACTCGACAGTTGACAACGATATATCAATTTCTCGATGCCGTCGCCGTCGCCGTCGTCGTTGCTAATGCTCCCTACTGAAATATCCTCAAGGGCGGTGCCCTTTATTGCTACTGCGCAAACTTTTTGCGCACAGTACCAGGATGGTCGCGCTTGTAACACGAAAGATGCGCGACATGTGGACGGGTTCAAAGCTTAATGTACATAGAAACGCAAAATGCTCCATGACGTAGGGCTACATAACGTCATTGGCAGACACCAAGCATATATTCATAGGAAGAAAGATTTATTTATGGCGCATAGAATTTTGCATCAGGCTAAGACTACGCGGGGTTCACATGATGCACGCGGTCTTCGCACGCGACAAGATTATAAACTCGCTTCGCGAGAACAAAAAAGAAAACAATTAGGAAACTGTACAGAACAAAATTACATAGAAAAGATAAAATCTTAAAATTTTTTAGCGGCAGTCAGTGGGGTCGGGACACTGAAGGCGCAACGAAAGTTTTCAAGCACGGACAGAAGCGAACCCCTGGGTACAAACTCTCACTTAACCATTCCAGGGTGTTAAGGGAATACTTCCTCCTGACTGGGCAACAAAATGCTTTGTATTATTGTGCCCAATCGGCGAACAGCATTTCCTCACTTCTTTTCGTATGTTTGTACACGACGGCTATTGTCTCGCCATATCTGTGCGGTTCGTTCACCAACTGGTTGTGCGTGCAAGGGAAACTTTCAATTTCTACTTTCCTAACCCGCGGCAGAAACGAGGGAACTCCAGATGACTCGGGAAAAAGTTTTGAAAGCTATCAGCAGGACCGGCCGGCCATTCCAATTTGCAGCTAGAAAATTCTGTTGCTAATCGATCTCAAGGAGTCGTTACGTGATATTTACGGAGGCGTAATCGGTGCAAGCTAAACTAAAGCTTGTATTTTCGGAAAAGTGTCTTTTGAATACTCACTGATACAAAGGTTTCCATGTTTGAGTTTTAGAGTAGACAGTAGGGAGTTTATACGCAACGACGACAACGACGACGGCAACGAGAACGGCAAAAAAGCAAAAGGTTTAGACAAGCAAAACAACAACTTTGCACGTGCAACACGATTTTTTGTACATTTCTCTGCCGCCGTCGACGACTACAACGTGAAACTGCCTAATTTCACGTTTTGTCGAGGACGGGAACAAAAGACTACAACTTTCTTTTTCTTTTCCTGAACTTTCATGCAGTACTTTAGAATTCAACTCCAAACAAATTTGCCAACATTTGACAAATTAAACGAGATGGAATAAGCGCGATTAAGTTTGAGGCAGCGCAGATTCACTTTTTAAGTCAATCTGTTATTAAAAATTGTTACCACAAAATGGTTGTACAAAAAGTAATGTTACTGAAAAAAAACAACTGAAGAGCACTTCACCTCTTCATAAAATATATTATTTAACCAAGGAAGGGCCCGAATTTTCCTCTTATGAAGTTTATAGGCAAATTTATCATCAGTGAACGGAGAGGAACCATTTGTAGCCTTCGTGGTAGGCGCAAAAAGGGGAGGGGTGGGGGGAGATAGACTGAGATGGAATTTGAAGCTCGATAAAGTTTGAGGCAACGTAAATTCACTTTTTAAGGGACGTTTTCGTAGCCGGGCGCGGTCGTCGTTGCGTAAACTCCCTAGTATTTTCAAATGAACGGGGTTTAAAGTCTCCTGACTGCGTACATCTCTGTGGTGCAAGACACAGTCAAGTATGCCGGGCGAGACAACAGCCGTCGGGTAGCAACACACGAAAAGAACTCAGGAGATGCTGTTCGCCTGTTGGGCCAAATAAAACAAAGCATATTAAATTTGCGCCCAATCAGGAGCAAACATTCGCTTGACTGTTTGGAAATGGTATCGTGCGAGTCGGTACCTAGGAGCTCGCCTTCGCCCGTCCTTAAAAACTTTCGTCACACCTTTTCTGACTGCCCTTTCTGCATAGGTCTCGGATACAGGGAACCCGAACGCTGTATTAGTTAATAGAATAATAAGATATATTTACCTGTGTTCCTGTGTCTTTATGAGTCGTTTTAGAAGGGATTTGAATCCGATCAGAAACGGTTAACATTGCTGGTATCAAATGGTTGTTGTCTGGCGCTTCGTAAATAGGACGCTAAAGTTACGCCTCAAGTTTCCTATATTGTTAACTATTAACTCTCCTCGGTAAAGAGGAGAAGAAAGAAACAGAGACAAGGGATGAAACGTAAATGAGGTAATTTCATTCGGAGCCGTAATTCCCTTGTTACTGAACAAAATCGGCTGGTATCCCACCCCTCGATTGATTAAAAGTTCAATTATACGGTGTTGATTGTATTGTTTGTTTTGACACCCGTTTTTCTGCTTTGATTTGTGTTGTTTTTGGAGACTACTTTTCGTCCGATCTGTGACTACAGTTGACTTGCCCGGAAGTAAAAATTGTCGCACTAAACATGTGCTTTGTCAGGTTGGTTCTACTGTTCTCGTGACAGTCACTTTTGTTTTGATTTGACAGCTTGATTTGTCGGAAGTAGAAAACAGACCATATCGTGCGGAATGGGCGAGATGAATTTTACCGCTCGTGTAGTAAATTTTAATGTTTTTTACCAGTTTGTAACTGATGTAAATTCTCAATAAAAGCGACCAGGATCGCTTGGTAAAAATCTCTTGGTAAAAATATGCTATGATGGTAGTAATAATTGCCGTTCTCTTATATCTGGAAAGCAACTGAGGAAAATACACGAAAAAAATAGCCTACATCTACAGGCGTATTTTGGGAGGGCGAAAGCCGGATTGTTTATATTCGTACTGTTGAAACCGCCATCGTTGATGTTATGACGGGGGAATATTAGGGAGAGTAAAAATAGTAACCGGGCGCATTTCCACTCGTGAAACTGGTCAAGTCAACTGGAATCACAGATCTTACGAATACCGCTACAGAGTTTCATCCCTTGTCTCTTTTCTCTACTCACGGCCGTTAAATTGAAACCAGAGATCGTCTCCCAAGGAGAATTAATAATTAAAGGGACACAATTATGCTCAGGCGCGAGCGTCATCTGCTTTTTCTTCAGAAGACAATAGAACAGTCTTAGGCCCCGTCCACACGTATCCGGAGATTTTTGTATATCCGCAAATTTTTTTATGCGGATACACCTAGCGTCCACACGTGTCCGCCGTATACGCTCGGTGTATCCGGAGATTTCTTTATACGCTCTCTAGAGTGGAAATTTCTGTATACGCTGTGTATCCGGATACGTGTGGACGCTCAATTGACTCGACAAGATTTTCTTCCGGACCGCACCGCCGAAGGAGATTTGTTTTTTACATTCTCAAGTAATATTTCAGACTTTCGAAGAAGTCTTTCGTCTTATTTAAAATTTGGCCTGCGGCACGAAGACCTATTGCGTTTTGTCGCTAACAGGACCGCCTCGCGACCCGAAAAGCTCGTTCCGCTCACCTTAAAAACAGCTTTTCTAATTTGAAACTCGTGCTAGAGGTCAATTGTTCCAAGTCCAGTAATATTTGCTCACAGTTCTTAACTATGAATTGCTCGCGTTCTATCCTCAAACGTTCGAGAGATAGAAATAAAAATGCAATCTCAACGCGATGAATCATCGCAAAGGTTAGTCAAAAATTATATTATGATTTCATTGCACTAGTTTTTCTAAACATGTTGTGCCTGTTTGTTTGATTTTGTCGGCCGTAGGGTGGTTCATTTAAAAGTTCACTAACACGTCGCGTTGCCAAACACTGTGCTTCACGAAGCTGAATTCCACAAGATCTCCTCAGTCATATCCATGTCTCAATGGTTTCTTTCTTACAGAGTCTTTATTTTTGCTGTTTCATTTCTGCGTATTCCTTTCACAATTATCTGAGCTTGTAAGGAAGCTGGCAGAAGAAATAAGCCTTCAATCGGTATCAAAGCGCTTCCCATCTTTTGGTCCTCCGACTAACGGCCATGAAAATAAAGCCAAAATTCCCGATTACGCCCAAATCGAAACTTAACGGGAACAAGACATCATTGATCTGTAATCCTGAGAAGTTTTAGCGTAGTATCGATATCGAACTCGACCAAGCGCGATGCAAACGGATATTTCAAGGGCTCTTACTCTCCTCTCATCGTTTGATTTCGCGACATCCTGTCCGAAAATTGAAGTTTGGTGCATGCGCAGTGGCGGGAGACTGTTCCTTTAACTGTAGACTGCTAGCAGTATTCTAGACTGCGAGCAGTCTCTTATTTTTCTTTGCAAAGTTACTGCAAGAGAAACACAAGCACGCGAGCTGCGATAAACGAGGGCGTCTGCCCGAGAAGAAAAAATAAAAGACCGTCTTTTCTCGTCTAGTCCTAATCTCTTATTGTTACATAACGTCGTGGTTTGTAATCGCGCTAGCTGAGAGCTAGAGGGATTTTAAGAGAAAAGGCGGACTGCAAGCAGTCTACTTTAATTGAGACATTACTGTCGCGTCCGACGCGCCAGACAAACAAACATTTGACACCGTCTCTGATCGGGCTCAAATCCCTTCCAAAACGACTCATAAAGACACAGGACAAAGGTAAATCGTCTTATTTTATTAGCTAATAGAGCTTAAATGCATCAGATTATTTTATTAGCTCATGCGGCGTTCGGGTACCCTGTGTCTCGGAGGATGATAGATTGTAAGGGATTCATATGAGTGTATCTCGCTTTACATCCAGTTGTGAGAATACAAAACAAAGACTCTCGATAACTTTTTAGAAGCTAAGAATGAAGCTGGCTTCCTTTACTTAAGGCTAATTTCAGTCTTAACCTTGAATTTCTCGATTGATTTGTACAGTTGAGAAATTTAAATTAACTTTGCGTAACATCAACAATTTATCGAAAGGTAGAGTAGCTGCCACGGGCAGCTGTTTTGTCCAGTTTAAGGAATAAACAGTACAACAAGCAAGATGGCAAAACTTTCCCGTGCAATGTGTTCGAAAGCTTAGATTAACAATATATTTCGTTAAGTGAAGCATATACTGGTATGACTTTTATGTAGTCTCAGTCCGCTTAAAAGTCACTCTTAAAGTAAACTGAAAACTCTGTTACTGAACATTTTAAAATTAAGTATACTTATTAATTATGTTATCAATAATTATTCTAGTTTTAGACTTTTACTTTAGATTAGCTTAGGAAGGGCCATTATGTAAAATACTGAGTCATCATTAGTCGATATTAACCTCATTAAATAACAAAGTGTTATTATTATTATTATCATTATCATTATTATTATCAAATCAGTTAATTTATATGCGCAAGACCAGAGCAAATGCTGTTTTTAAATTGAAAATGTTATGACTATTATTATCAGCAAGATGTGTTTTACTTTAGCACAAACAAACTAGCATTTAACAATCACGAGTCTTGCGATCTGATTGGACAACAACTCACTATTCATCTCTTCGCCGATGGCAGATAGACAGTGATGAGCAGGTGTTTTTAAAAAGAGCACAGCCAAAAAGGTAAAAAGTTAGGCCATTGAACTAAGGATGTTATCCCAAAAAAAGTACTAAAGCAGCCTCTATCCAAGACGTGAACGTTTAGAGCGACTATCTGTAATCGAGAACTCGCTGACAGGACTAAAATCTCGAAATTCTAGTTCTGTCAGAAAAAACCCATTGGAGAAACATTTTCGAAAATCAAACTCAAAGTTTCCAAACCATTTTCTTTTTCGAGAAAACTGGCAAAAAGTGAAATGCTGCGTTCATCCACGCCATATAGTCGCCGTTGAATTATACGATTTTCACAGCCCTCGGGAAGAAAAGCGGTTTGAGGAAACAACTTCATCTTTGCCAGGTAAGTAAGGCATCTCAGGCGAAATACTATTTGGCAAGAATAGTGCGAAATAATACATTTTTTACCCGGCTTTTCAACGCCCGAAAATTCCCATCTTCGCAAAAATGAAAATTTGCAAAACTTTGAAGGAAAAAAATTACAGCTTGGTACATAAAACCATAGAAGAATTATTATACCTCAGAAAAGCCCTACTGTATTAGTATAACACATAAAAACCCCAGCTTGGGAAATGGAAAAGCAACCCGTTGAGAGAGGCAAACGCACAGTTCATTTTTGATGTTTTTGCATAAATGTTGAAACCTTCCGCAACTGGGGGTAATACAAACTCCATGAAATTATATTTAATGTGCCCAAATATGCATTTTTCGATGAAGATAAATAGACAGTATTCTAAAATGAAATATCTAATTAATATTTAAGTCTTCTAGTGTTTAGAATTTTAATGTATAAATGGAATAAGTGAAAGCGACCGTAAAGAAGGTCAAGTACAGTGTCTGCATACGTACTGACATTCATATTGGCATAACAAAAAAATGCTAAAAGTACATGTACAGTATCTCAAATCAAGAAAAGAAAACCCTTTCTGAAGGGCTAAAAGTTGTTAGAGTTCAAACGGAGAAAAACTGCGTTTGGCGAACCAAACAAGAAAGGTGGACAAATAATATCGACACCAACCAAGGTACTCCTTTTTTAATTTATTTTTTATCAGTGTTTATGTTCGTTACTGAAAGTCTCCTACCCTCTCTCTCCAATCCTCCTCCCCTTTTCCCTTCCTCCCTATCCCCTACCCGATTCGTTTGTATATAAAAAAAAAAACTTTTTGCAAAGAGTGCAGGATCGGTGTTTGATTGGTTCGGTCCTTTCTAATATCTATCTCTTGTCAGTCTATTCCCCACCGTAGGGCACACAAACAAGTACTTCGAGTCATTTTTACTCCCTATACAGAAAAAAAAACGACTCGAAGTAATCGTCTGAAATTCAGGCTATCCCCGTGGACGGACGGTAACAGATAAAAAAGAACAAGGTTGTCAGGGTTTAAGTCATTTGGTTCAACCATTTTCAAGCCAAATGTGTATGTGGAACAAGTATTTTGGAAAAAGTTATGCGTAGAGAGCCAAATGTTCAATACGATATCGCCATCGTTTGTTAGTAAACCTCGTAACAGCGTAACGTTAAACTCTATTTCTCCAAACCGTTGAGCTAGATAAAAATCTTACCCAAATCGTTTTGTCCGAAAAAGATAACCTCATCTTGCATCTTTTTGATGAGATGACACATACGTTTGCGTTAGCGAAGGGGAATAAAGTAAACTCTTTTGAGTTGAATGTTGAACAGAGAAAAACGCTAAAAAAGTTAAGAGCAAACGCAGAGAAAAATCAAGCAAACGGTGGCCACAGCTCAAAACCTAGCCTATCCTCATTTTCATTTCACAGTATACGTAAGGTTTTAATGAATATAACGCTGCTGAAGTTTAAATTTAAAATGCGACCGGCCTGGGCCTATTACAAGTAGCCGCCGAAGACGGGAAAACAGTCCAGTGACAGAATAAACAAAATTAATGAGGTGACTTTCATAAAAAAGCTAATGCATTGGCAATTCTCTACTTAAATTTCACAAAATAGTTATCTAACAATTTATAAACAGCACATTTTTTTACCTAGAGAAGAAAATATTAGCCTTTTCCAGGTGTTCAGACAAAAGAGCGCGGGTGAAAAATTACGAGGAAAAAAAAAACGATTGGAGACTAGAGAGGGTGGCGTAGCTAGTCCATTTTAGGGGTTGTCCATATGGGTAGTCCATGGGAGTAGTCCATGGACTTCGGGTCAGTGTTTTGTTCACCACTAGAAAAAAAGTGCACTGGAAACCAATTCAAACTACTAGCAAGTTCATCTTTTTTTAGCAGCTGTCCTGTCTTTCCATTTAAAAAGTGGTTAGCTAAGATGGTTAGCAAAAGTATTGTCTCACTTTTAAAACTAGTAGAGTGATAAGTTCTATGTGCTTTTGATTTTTCCCTCCGAGTGTTCAGAAGATATATAGAGGATATTGCACGGTGGCGAGAAGATATGAATTTTATGTTCGAGTGGCAAGAACATAAAATTCATATCTTCGAGCCAACGTGTAATGTTCTTTTTATTATATGGAGAAACCAATTCAACAAAAGCAAAAGGCGGGAATCGTGACATCATTGAACGATACGACACTCACAAAGGTGACATACGGAAAATAAGCCACTCGCGTCCCGGATGAAGTGGTGTATGGAATCTACGAGTAGTTTAGTTCCCAGTAAAACACTCTCCTCCATATAATAAAATTGCCTACGTACGAAAGACATAAATAAATTACGCTTTAAAGTTTAAGGCGGCTTTAAAGTATGGGCTACTAATGGACCAGTGAGACTTATTATAAAGTGCTCTGTATGGGAAATTTAGGCAGGATACCCCTGCTTTTGTATTTCCATTTCCCAGGAAACATTTCTTGCCGTTCAAATCCTTGAGATTCAAACTAACTTAAATTTGTTTTGTCGTTAAATGCATCTAAATGCATCCTTGCTAATAAGTAAGGATTGAATTTGCGTATGCGTAAAAGCTACATTAAACTGTACTATCTAGACTTGACCTATACATTTAATACAAGCTCTACAAACAGCGCGCAGCAAAAGCAGAGTGGATGAAATTAAATTCCTTCATCATTACAAGAAATGCACAAGTCCCTTATGATCCGTGTTGTTCGCCATGGCTGCTAAGGAGGAAACAGTTTTCTCTCTTCAAGAAATTGTTTTGGTGCCCATAATTTGCGTTTTCAAACCAAGGATAGGAGCAAGTCCGTCGAAATCACTGATACCGCTACTTCAGTGCAAAAGAAGCATGGACGCGCACAAGTCAGCACTTGCGTTAGTATTATATCTATAATGGGTGTCGAAATGAAGTGGATCTCTTTTTGTCAAGAGCGTTTGTGTTCGCGCCGCGTCTATGTTCGTTAGCCTGTTCAACACGCCGGTTTGTGGGAGGAACGTTGCGTGACGACACAAAGTACGGCTGTGTTGTAGACTAATAAATAATTCCCAACGTGAAGCTGGGTGAAAATTTGCGAAACTTTGAAAAGTGCTGAAGACAGGATTTTTGGTATTTTTCAACCGAGTAAAAAATGCATTATCTTGCAATATTTTACCAAATAGTATTGTAATTGGGATGCCTTACTTACCTGCCAAAGATGAAGTTGTTTCCCGTTGACCGCTTTTCTTCCCGAGGCTTTTGAAAATGGTATAATTCAGAGGTTTGGTTCACTTTTTGTCGGTTTTCTCGAAGAAGAAAATTCTTTGGAAAATTTGATTGTGATTTTCGAAAATTTTTCACCAAACAGTTTTTTTTGACTGAATATGAAGAATTTCGAAATTTCATTGTTGACGGTGAGTTCTCGATATTTTTTTACAGACAGCTGCTCCTTAGATTGTGGGAAGTTCAAACTTATAATTAGTTGTTTCAGTTGTGACAACAGAACGACGCTTCCTATGAATTGTTATTGTGAAAACAGTTACGGCTTTATGAATTTGTTTTTTTATCAAAGCTTGGTATAGAATCGAAATAACTTGCAGTATGTCATTGTATTTCTCGTCCAAAGACAATTCGTACGCTATTCGTTCTCGCTTTTTAATCAAGAGTTAAATTGTCAACTCGGCCCTACATGCCTCGTTGACTTTTGAATCAAAGAAACCGTAAACTCCTTGTCTAATCGTTAAATAAAAAAAATATAGGTTTTAAGTTGCCACAACTCTAATTACAATAAACGTTTTAGTGACTCAATAATTGCTTTCTCTACAGCTGTTTGTATATTAACCTTATGTATCACCAGGGATCAGAAAGTTCGTATTGCTTTAGCTCAACTGGTCGTATTAACTGTTTCTTTATTTGGCTCTATTCCTGAACAAGGTCTGGTTTTTCATTTTGTTGACAGCGATAATTTTCAGCTGTCAGAGGCGCCAGTTACAATAACTTTATTATTACTATCTTTTTTTTTAGCATACCTGCTTATGACAGCTTGTCACAAAGCCGTCACCAGAATCAAGAAAGATTAGTAATTAAAAGATTTTGAGAGATTCTGACAACCACCTGTGACAAATTAAACTTAGAACGTCACGTTGGCAAATTAGAAGAAGGGAAATCTATAATATTCTAGTCTATGGTAACCGTGCGAGTTCTGCGTCGACGAACTCAGATAATGCAATCGATCATCTCTAATCTGTGTGTACGTTGGAAATTATGTCCACTGCTATTCTGAGGCCAGTAAAGGAAATACGTTGAAAGTAAGGACCAATCAGTCTCACTTCAGTTGTAGCAAATCCATGCAAGTTACAAGAAGGAAGAAAAAAACATAGTGTTGAGGCTAGTATCATGAGTGAAAATGACCCTCAACTTGGAAGATATCCTTTTCTATTCGAGTATCCCGTTCCTTGTCATTGCATTGATTGGAAATCTGTTGGTCATACGAATTGTGCACAAGATACGCGAAATGCACACGCCGACAAATTATCTTTTAGTGAGTGTAGCTGTCAGCGATGTCATCACTATTTTGCTGTGGTCATTATACTTCTTCCCATTCGAAAGGTTTATCTGCAAGGTTGTCGTGATTATTGAAATATCGATAACGATTTCTTCTATTACTTTCACTGTATTAGCAGTGGAAAGATACCATGCGGTACTGAAACCTTTTAGGGCAGGACTGAGGTTAAATGAGGACAACATCAAGAAGGCAGTTGGTTCTATTTGGATAGCAGGTGTTGTAACGTGTTTCCCAGAATTTTTTCTGAAAGAGTGGAGCGAACCATATGAAGATTGCATCGGACCGTGGAGCCTGCACATGAATCAAGCAAGCAAAGTGTATACCATAATAAGTACTTCATTTACTTGTGCTCAACTAGCGCTCATGATTTACTGTTACACATGCTTGATTAGAGGACTTTTCTTCAGCAGTACAGTGTACCCAGTGACAGACAGAGAGACAACAGCAGAGAAAAAGAAACTCGTTATCACATTTCTCTTGGCAACTACAGGATTTTTTGTTGGTTATTGGCCAACTGAATTTTTGCACTCATTTGTGGCAGCAGGGGATGCTAAACAGATAGACTCGAAGTTATATTCTGACCTTGTAGGTGTGTCCGATTTTATCTTCGTTTGCAGTTTATGTTTTAACCCGATAATTTACAGCTTTCGTAGTAAGAAATTTAAAGAAGGGCTTAAAAGCATATTTGTTTGCAGTGCACCGGAGACTGCAATATCAAACGTCCACTGGATCGAAATAATGGCGGGAGAAAGGTCCGACGCCAGGGCGGATCAACAAAGTTTGCGGAGAATTGCAGAGACTGAGCTCTTACCAAAATTTCTTTCCATTCATTGAAAATTTGGTTCAAATTTTTGTTGCTT
>NC_133205.1:17815437-17870437 GCF_958299795.1 Porites lutea | reverse complement strand
GGTAAACATAGCTTCGAGCGTACAAAAAGTCAGCTAAAGTAAACCACTTCACAATAAATCACGCTGTTTAAACACCATGAAGTCTTTTCTTGCCTTCAAAGTCATCAGCACTTGGATATTCGTGTATTTTCAAACAGGTTTTACTTTGAAACTTTGGCAAAACACCCAGTTCACGACAGCGATTTTGCTCGGCTTTATATTCACCGCCTAGCGCGGTGAATATAACGTCATAGTCCGAGATAGCTAACCAATCAGATTGCTTGAATTACCAAGATCACTGAGTGTGTATATACTAAATATATATATATATTCATATCTCTTAGTGAAGCTTTTCAAAGAGAAATTTCCAGGTTTAATATTATTTAAAGGTCGAGCTTCGGCCTACCATCAGGCCATTCAGAGCGCAGGTAGCCCGGCAGCATAAAGAAGCAAACTTGAATTCCACGCCAGTTTAAGGTGGCTCGACTGGATTTTTGGGGGGTTGATACCTCCCCAGTTTGAGCATCAACTACGTCGGCATGAGTAGGGATATGGAAAAAAGCTTTCCACAGCTGTATTATATAAAGATGAAAATTTCTTATGATCTGGGTTTTATTGTAATCAGAGTCGCCATGGCAACGCAATGACGCCATTACGTTTTTCATTTATCTTTGTGTTTCTCTGTACCAAGAGTTTTTTGAAGAAATCACTTAAGGGAGTATGTACCTGCCATAATTGCCTCCATTATGGCAAAGTTTAAACAAATTCTATAAGAGCGTTTTCGAAATATTTTGAAATACAGTTTTAAGAATCATAAAAACAGTGAAATAGCATGCTAGCCACACAATTCGCTGATATTTTAAGAAAAATCATAAGCTTTGGGAACGCGGCTTCGTCTGATAGTGGTTTGATTCCATTGAAAACTGCATACAAAAAAAGAGGGGAATTGCTCTGGGCGATCGCGAGTAAGAAGAATTTTATCAACTTGCATTCAGCTGCTTTTGATACAGTTTTTGGACGTAATTTGGTCCATGCCCAAACATTTCGCATTTTTCCAAAAACCGCTCGATAAATTTTTTTATAAATTCGACAATCCCGAGATCAATTGTCAAGAATTATTCCCTGCAAGTTTCAAGAACATTGAAAACAGGGAAAGCATTTAAACAGGGCCTCAAATGTAGCCAATTTTTCCCCCAGATTTTGTGTTTACAAGTGAGTGTCCTCATTATTCCCTGGCATTGTTTTCAAGTTTCATATGCACCAAAAAATCCAATCGAGCCACCTTAATTGGACGCAAAATGTGTTTTTTATTTTAGATTCACATTAATTAGGTTAGAAGACTTATTAAAATAAAACTTGATACAAACTATCAGTCAGTTTGCTTTTCGTGTGTAGCTAAAATCTCCTTGGAGCTGAACGCAGAGTTATTTGGCAAAGACCTCAATGTGCCTAAATAAAAAAGAACTTTAATTTCCTCACCTGCTCTGAGTTGAGAGAAAGCTATGATCGTGATTGGTATACGTGTCTTCTCTCTACATTTTTCAGTCCATAATTGGCTGCAAATGCTCCAAACATTTTGATCCTCTATCTTGAGTCAAACAATCAACAGTCCATACCTTGGAAAGACCATAATGCTAATCTTTAGTATGCAAACTTGGCTTGACACGATCTGCGCGTGCATTTCGTCGGAAATTTGCATTTCTGAGCTTGGCATTTGCAAACTTCGTAACGAGGACCAAATCTCCATGATAGCTATAGCCATACTTTGAAAAATATAAATGGCTATAGGCAGTCGTTGTTTTATTTTTAGGTTTGCTTTTCATTTTTTTCAAAGTCCTCTTCTCTCAGCCAACCCTTACCCCGCCCTGCCGAAAGCAAAACAACATCAACAACAACAGCAGCAAAATCGAAAAAGAATTAACTTAGTTTGAAACTGAAAAAAAAAAAAAGAAAAAGAAAAAAGAAACAATGGCGCTTTCGCAGGTTCAAGGATGGGCTACATATTTCTCCTTTTCCCACAGCTTTTTTGTAAGGGGGTGGGGCGGCCGACACAGGCTAAGCGGAACATTCAGCTCTTAACAAAAAAGGGCTATTAAAACCATTTCATGCGGCCAATATTTTACGGAGATTTTCAAACACAGAGATAACTATGAAATAATTCTTTGGGTTCCCATCAGTTCGCGTCGTCTTCAGAATTTGCTGTGTTGAAAAAAAAAAAAAAACTTTAGCTAAGCTTATTATTAAGGAAAGCCAAAAAAACTTTCTTCTTTCTGAATAGAAATTCCCTGCAAGGAAAATAATGACCGTTTGGGAATGGGTTCCATACTACAGTGGAATCTCGATTAAAACGAACCTTAGTGCTCGATATAACGAACGATTTTCTTTACCCCCCAAATAGTAAAATATATGGAAAAAAAAAAAATCCTCGATTTAATTGGCCAGTTCCACTCTATATCCAATCTCGTACCCAGAGTCTTCGACCAAAATGCCAGAGGACTCTGGGTACGAGATTGCTTTATATCTCGAAATGACTTCTGGGTTGTTGAAACGCTTGCACTTCCGCTGACATTCGCCGACTCGGCGTAAGTCGCAGGGCTAACAACGCCATCTTGTGACAGCTCCTACAAGTAAAAGTTGTAGTACGTGCTTTGTTCCATTTTCCAACATGGGAAACAAAGGCATGGAAGACCTTATCCCTGTTATGAACAAAATTCAAGATGCCTTTGCGCATATAGGACAACCATCGTCTATAGATTTGCCTCAGATCGCCGTCGTGGGAAGCCAGAGCGCTGGTAAAAGTAGTGTTTTAGAAAACTTTGTTGGAAGGTGAGTGTAAACGTTGATAATAGCTATAAAGAATCAATCGATGTTTACAACTCGAATATTGGCATCAACGGCCTGAATTTATTTAATATTCTAGGGATTTCTTGCCGCGAGGATCCGGCATTGTCACAAGAAGACCACTGATTCTTCAACTTCATCCAGCGAAGTCAGGTGAGCCTGGGCCCGGCAAATTGCAGAAAAGTAAATGTTTATTGAATGAAATCTGATCTACAATGGCTCGTAAAGATTGTTTCAAATGTTTAGCATTTGGAGTGGTAAATTTAAAATAGCAGATCTGTTTTGTTACTTTTCGTCCAGTGATCGACATTGTCCTGATAACAGTTGTGCCCATTAAAAAATTTTTGTGTTAACGTGTTCATTTGATTAATAATTGTATGCATTTTATTCTGCTCTAATCACTCGGGAATTAGGATTACGTGACATTCTAAAAACAGAGATGATGATCTCTTTTAGTTAAAACCAAAACTGCTGATTGTAAATCGTTGTAAAGTAGTCTTGATGGTAATGTGGTTTGAACAACATGCAATTTTTGTTGTTGCATTCTGTCAGTTAGTTGAGTTATTGTAAGGCTCGATCGAAAACGTAATGATTTACATTTAAGTTACAACCATAAACTCGCCCCATCAAGAATAAATAAATAAATGAATAAATAAATAACATAATAATAATAATAATAATAATAATAATAATAATAATAATAATAATAATAATACAGTAAAATAAAGTGAAATCTCAAAAATTAAAATAGTAATAATAATAATAATAATAATAATAATGATGATCTTATTAATAATTACAAGAGGGTTTCAATGGGGTTAACTGTTTAATGTATAAAAGCTTTTTTTCACTATCATAATTGTATAAATTACAAAATATTAACTGACAGGCATATAAAAACAGGTGATTTTAAGCGTATACAGAGCGAAGGAGACCCAAAAAGTAAGAAATTGATACAAAAAGATGAAGACTTTCTACAGTGAAAAGACGACATGGTGAGATAGAATGATAGAACTGTATTTTGTCGATATTCCTTTCACTGTGTAAGGCTGTTAGCTGATGTATATGCGACTTGCTCTTTGATGCAACGTTCCGGTACTTGTTCGAGCCTGAGGTTGTCTCTCAATTCAAAGTAGATGGGAATGAGGCTGGAGTTGACCTTGTTTTGATACAGCTCCCTCTGCTTTCTTGTGAAAATGACGTTGTTCTTATGCTAACTAGTATTTTTCAAGCACAATTTCTATAAGAAAACAAAGGAGGTTTTGTATTTAAATAAGGGCCATCTCAGCCTCACATTCACTTGAAGGCTAATATACATATATTATGCCCACAACTGTAAAATGGTTTATTGTCTCAGTGTCCTCGCTCCTTGCTTGTGTGATCAAGATTGCAAGGATGGTGAGAGTGTCTATAATTCGGCATAATAGGACTGAGTGAAGTCTAATTAGGCCTGTAATCTTATGAACGATTACCGGTAAACAAAATCGGACTGCCGTGTAGCGAGAGTCCGATTTGTTGACTCCGCTGAAAAGTATAATCACAGGTTGTCAATTGGGCAGGATGTTTTATTTCTCCATTCCCTTGCCTCACCTTGAACCCATTGAAGAGTGTGTGTGCGATTGTGTGCGCTGCTCAATCACTAGGGTCTTAAGGTCCAATGATGCCACCGCAACAAGAAAATCGCTTGAAAAGTGAGTTTGCACTCTTTTAGTCTTTATTGCGATTTTTCCTATGCACTGACTTTGTCAAATGTAGGCAAACCCTGCTGGAGTTGAATTCCTATGGAACATATCCACGGACATATCCAGGTTTCAAAAGAGAAATTAGATTTTCATCATTGCTTGTTTATGTTCTCCATAAAACGTGAAATTGGGCATTTTCACATTGTAGTAATGCAAATATAGAAAAGAAATGTACAAAAAGTGTGATGCACAATCAAAGTTGTTGTTTTCGCGTTCTCTTTGCCGTCGCGTCGTTTGATCTTTAAGTCCTTATAGTAACACGTGACATGTACTTTCTCATTACATTGTCCAATTAATGCTGAAGATGATCCGGGCTAACTGTAGGCAATTAGATCAGAGAATTCTGTTATACATGTAGTTATGATAAGCGGCACAAGGACTTAATTGTACAGAAATTCAGATCGAGCGTATTTGTTCAATAATTTTATTTACTGAAAGAGGATGAAGCAGATTGTGGTGCTGTACTGTCTTCCAGGTTCAACCACAGATGAAAAATAAGGGTGTCGGGTAGGCTGGATTTGTAAGAAATAATTTATCTTCAGACTGCATGATTTGATGAAGTGTTGAAGAATTAAATATTACAAATCAGTACTGGAAAAGAGGGAGAGCACTTGGGACACTTAGGGAAGTGATTGATTTGGAAACACCACCCTATAAACAATTTTGATGTTTGCAGGACTCACAACCATGCCAACTAACTGACTAAACGTTTTTTTGCTGCTTACAGACTAACTAGTGTTTTTTTAGCTGTTTACAGATTACAGCTACACCCCATTGACACTCTCTTACAATAATAATGATAATAAGTAAAATGAAACAGGATATAGATTGTGCAAAATGTTCCCTAAATCATGTTCAGAGGGGTACAAAATTAATGGTTAAAAAACGAACATGTTTTGATGTTCAACTATCATCATTATCAAGTCAAAGGAAAAGAGTTGTTTGGAAAATATAATAATTATTACTTAAACAATAATTCATAACTAGACTGAACTTACAGATGTATGTAAGTGTCAAAAATAATTGATCAAACAAAGAGCATGGCATGGATGGAATCAGCTTAATCAGCTTGGGAGTTCAAGATTGGTTTGAGTTTTGAACTCAGTCCAAGTAAATTATTGTAAAACTGCCCATTTTTTAATTCCCTGGTACATCTTGTTGTGCATTAACTCTTTGACTTTTGATTTTGCATACTGTACAGAGTTTGCAGAATTTCTTCACTGCAAGGGAAAGAAATTTACTGATTTTGAAGAAGTAAGGAAAGAGATTGTGGCAGAAACTGACAGAGAAACTGGCAGCAATAAAGGAATTTCATCTCTACCGATTAATCTTCGGGTTTTCTCCCCTCATGGTGAGTGGGTAGTGGGCGTGATTGGGTGGCTTTTCATCACTATATACATGAAGTAATAGGATTGAGACAGGTGAGTTTCAGTCAGTGAAACACGTGGCCTGGAAGAAAAAATCCAATTGGATTCAAACCTCTGACCCTCTGGTTACTGACCCAGATGCTCTAACATTAAGCTACAAGAGACTCATGGGAGCTCAGAGCATTAAACTAGATTCATGTGCAAGGCAGGTTCTAACAGAGCCCAGTGGTCCCTGGTGCCCAACTTTTGCTTTTTTCATACAAATTCTTATGCTGGGCACCCTAGATTTTACAGTTTCAGAGCACTGGGTGCTATTCAATTTTCCTTAGAGCACAGCCTTGATGTGAAAAATATCCTGCATACTGCTAGAATTAGTTGATCTCAATGCATTTTACACATGCATGTGCTTTTGCACCATGATAGAATGCCACTCTGATCACTAGGAAACAGGGTGGAAAATGTTAATTTCTATCTTTGTTTAGACTGGGGTATTTCAAAGGTGTCAGAGAATCAGAAACACACACTTTATCAAGTCAAATATTTGCATACAACAAAAGATTGTCATTCTTTTTAGAAAATGTTTAAGGTTTGACTTCTTATCTACATGTATAGACTGTTACACAGACCATACATGCTATAAGATGACTTCCTTATATACTGTGCAATAATCAGTTGGAAATATTTTTGATATTTATTTATGAGAAAAAAAATTGTTTTTAATGTTGTATACTAGAAATGAACCCTGTGGAAGTCCGTCTTCTTTTAATAATTAAGTGACACAAACTTATTAAAGCCAGGTTTCATTTTGAAATAATTGCGATGTTTTTTTTGGGAGTGTATCTTACTAGCAAATTTTCTTAAATGTTTTAGTGCTGAATTTGACTCTGGTGGATCTTCCTGGCATGACAAAAGTTCCTGTTGGTGATCAGCCAGCAGATATAGAAATGCTGATTAGAAGCATGTTGATGCAGTTTATCACCAAACCAAACTGCCTTATATTGGCAGTGTCACCTGCAAACTCAGATTTAGCCAACTCTGATGCATTGAAGATTGCAAAGGAGGTAGATCCTGAGGGTAAGTTTTTGATTGCACTTTTTGCACTTGGCCAGTTTTTTGGAGGTGTGTAAAATAATATTGCTCCAAAAAAATGATGCAGAAGAATATAAAATTTGAACTAAGGAGAAATTATTTTATCACTTATTACATGTATATAGTTCATTCAGTTTTTCACTAGTCCTGGCCTCTGCTGCACTTACTGACTCTGTACAGGAATAAGTATCGAAAAGGACTGAACATTGATTAAATTTGTCTTTCGATGATTCAGGTGTACGAACAATTGGAGTAATAACCAAGTTGGACCTCATGGATGAAGGAACAGATGCCCGGGACATTCTAGAAAACCGAGTCCTTCCTTTAAGAAGAGGTCAGAGAGTATTTTTTTTTTCACTGTTGTATGAATTCACTGTAGTTGAAAAGTACTACTGCTTAAAGTGACTATGGGCGCTTTCCAGTTGTCAAAACTGAGCGGCCAGACCATTCCAGTCATAATGAAAATTTCACTTTTAATTTAAACTATTCAGTGAGATCAATCAGATCCAAAATAGCATGCACAAAGCAAATGGTGTTCTACCAAAAATTCTTGGAAAAAAGCATTTTTCATTGTCAAAATGACTGGTCCGGCTGGCCAGTTCTGACTTTTGGAAAGCGCCCTATAATAGCAGGCTACACTAAAATCAAAGTCTTTTACTGTTCTTCCAGCCCCAGTTGTTTAAAAGGTGGAAAATGCTGTCCACTGATAAATCTCTATCCAGTGGTTGGTGCAATTGGTTTCCCTAATACTTATCCACTGGGTAGTGATTTGTCCAGTGAATAGCGCAATCCAGTGTTTGAACAACTAGGCCCTGGTCTCTGGGCAAACAAAGTTAGTTAATCAAAGTGAGTTAACTGCCAGGGGCCCCTTGGCACTGCTAGAGCATACCCTGTTATTGGCATGCTGAGTACATTTTTGAGCCTAGTCATCCTATATTTGTCATCAATGAAACTTTCCAGTGTGTCCAGTACCTCCAAGGAGATATTGAAGGGATATGCTGCAGCCAAGCCAAATTACTGTTTTGCTTGCCAATGATTGCACCAGCTGGAGGAAACTTATGGTTGCCTGCTTGATGTTAATGATGATGATGATGATGATGATGATGATGATGATGATGATGGTAGCAATAGTCAAACTTTGGTTTCTTTGCCATAATCAAAAGTTAAGCAGGGCTGTCATTAAGAGGTGGGGGCTGGGGATTTCCCCCGGCTACTTTGATGGGAAAATTGAAGAAAAATGGAACCAAAAGAAATCCCTAGCTGTTTGATTCCCCCATACTTGTTGTATTTACCCGGCAACTTGAAGTCTCAGTGACAACCCTGGTTAAGAATGTTGACTTTATTGACTTTATTAATTTTTTGCAGGCTACGTTGGAGTGGTAAACCGAAGTCAAGCTGACATTGATGGGAGAAAAGACATCAGATCGGCTTTAGCTTCGGAACGTAAATTTTTCCTCAGTCATCCTTCATACAGGTGAGAGCGTGAACTGAAATCAACGTTCCAGAAACATTTAGCGCTATTGATTTGCATAACTGATGTATCCAGTTGGTACTGATTCTTTTGGTAGATAGGGCTATCCAACTTTTGAGCAACTTAGGCCAGGCCTATTAGTGACACTATGGTTGTTTGTAATTGGTGTGTTATGAATTTCACTCGTGGCTGGTGGTTCTTAATCCAAAGTTGGATGTTAGATGTTGTGTTGTCTGATCAGTGCTTCTGGAATCTCAATTGGATAGCCTCAGTTACTGTGCTGTTTTTTTTTCTTAGAGATACATGTAGGGATTTATTTCCTGTAGATGTCGTTTCATAGTAATGTTCTCCTCACTCTCTGCATTTTTAGGATCTGAAATTGGCATTCTGTGCTTGCTAAATTGCAGCAAATCCCAAAGAGATTGAACAAAGTGATTGATAGACTTATGGTCTGTTGTTTGTCATGTATATGTTAGAGGTCAGAATTAAATTCAGGTAAAAGTTTTCTTAACCAAGGTTGATTCTCAGTTTCCTTTGTCTTCTAGCCCTGATTATTCATGAATTAGGGCTAGGAAACAAAGGAATTTGAGAATCAACCTACATGTAGGTTAAAAAATTTCAACTTAAATTTGATTTTTACGTGTAACAAGTACATTTACAATGTACATGTTGTAAGTGTTTACTTCTGTAATGTTGATTATCATTTCAGGCATTTAGCAGACAAAATGGGAACTTCTTATTTACAAAAGATCCTTAACCAGGTAAGATGCAGGATAAAATAAACATGTTAGAATATGAGAACAGGGCATCACCCCCATCTGTTTCCCCCACTTTCTTTTCTTGTTTCCAACCTTGCATCAGTGACTGTGGAATGGGTACCTAACCTCCCCACTGCTTAGGTGCAAATGACTGGGTTAACAGGCTTTGTTAATATGATGGTAGAGTGGCTTACATGTATGTGATCAGGGCTCAAAACTTGAACTGAGCTTGTCCAAGCAGCTCTTACATTTTGCTTGGCAAGGACCATTGAATGCGTGTCTTGGAGCGTTAACCATTTGTCAGAACTGGCTGGCCAGACCAGTCCAGTCATTTAGAGAATTCCACTGTTACGATTATCTAGCCTGCAGATCTGTTTATTCCTAAAAATTAATTACATGTTAATAGACTGTACATGTATGCACAGGAGACTAATATTTCATCTTCAAAATGACCAGTCTGGCCAGCCAGTTCTGTCATTTGGAAAGTGCCATAGGTTATTGAATAGATGTAATTTCAAAATGGCATTCTTAGACCCTTACCCACTGAAAAAGTGAGTTACATGTAAAAAGTTACTTGCCCAGCTGGCAGCAGGAAAATCTACGATGCACTTGCCCCATGCTACTGGATGGAACCTTTTTTGGGCCCTGATTGTAAGAAGCCCCTTGATGCTTAAGACACCCATCCTGATCCACTATTTTGTTGTACATGTGCGATCTAAATTTTATGTAATTTTTCAGCAATTGACTAATCACATCAGAGAAACATTGCCAGCTCTCCGAAGCAGATTAGAAGAGAACATCATGGCACTCGAGAAGGAGGTTAAAGGATTTGAACACTACAACCCTGATGACCCATCCATGAAGACCAAAGCCTTGATGCAGTGAGTGGCATACAAAAGTTCTTAATTAACAAATAAAACGACCTACAAACTAGCCCTCATCCCAACGTAATTTAACCCTGGTTAATAACGTCTGCGAAGCAGCATCTGTAAGATTCTTGTTATGGGTGCGCAACGGATTCAACAAAGTTTAATTACCAGGCCCCAGTTGTTCAAAATTTGGATAGCGCCATCCACTGGATAAATCTCTATCCAGGGGATAATACAATTGGTTTCCCTTATACTTAATCCACTGGATAGAGATTTATCCAATGGATGCCGTTATCCAGCTTTTGAACAACTGGGGCCAGAAGTGTATTTAGATTTTCCTTTCAACCTGATCGGCAAGTTGACAATGACTTTTTTAACAGGCCAATCATGGTCTGACTTGAATCTTGGCACACAGTTCGGGACCCAGAACAAGGATTTTGGTGCGTTTTGCAGATGAACTTGACAAGAGTTTAGTTTCGTCTTTGGTGTAGCCTCAATTTTTTTCTTGGTGGTAAATTGGTCTTATGTAAAAAAGTGAAAAATTAATGACATGTGGAGCTGCTCACAAGTCTTTGACTAATAGTTGTTTTGTACCAAAGCAGCCATCAACTTGAATGATTACCTTTCCTTGCACACGTCTGAGAAGAGATGTACAGCTATATGTGAATTTTCCCTGACCACGATCAGAAACCATCTTGGATACGAATGACTGACAAATGAATATAGAAAGCACACATTTAATAATAGTAATGTTTTCTTGAAAGAATCAAGGCGCTATTTTCTTTATACTTCATTTTCCCTCATCTGAAACATCTACCACCACACCCCATTCTAATCCATACAATGTGTAATTATCATTTTCCTTTTTGTAGTTGAATCTTTTTTATGTTAATTGTTTTATTAATATGTTATTATCATAGGATGATTCAACAGTTCAATAATGATTTTGAGAAAGCCATTGAGGGATCTGGAGATCAAATTGATACAAAGGAACTTTCAGGTGGAGCCAAGATAAACAGAATATTTCATGAGCGATTTCCATACGAGTTAGTCAAGGTAAAATGGCTGTTAGTAAAATATTTATGCAATGTAACTTAGAAGTCAATATAAGAAGTTCCAAAAGGATTCTTCAAAGTAAAATAAATAATAATGTGCAGGGTAGATTGGGGGGTCCAAACTTTGGTAGCCTGCGAATGGCAGAAGTTTCTCCTCGCTCAGCGCCGCAGAGGGTCCCTCAGCGACGATGAGCGGAGGAGAAACGTCTGCCGTTCGCAGGCTAAAACTTTGGTTAAGAAAGGACTGTTGAACTTTTTTGTGGCAAATTACTTTTCACAGAGACGGCCACGTGTTTTTATCTAATCTGTGAACGCCGGTTGCCGTTGGCGCGGGAAATAGGGAGCTTTAGCATCGACGACGGTAACGGCAGCGAAAACGTCAGTTTTAAAAGGAATTCCCGTTTTTTCAATCTTTGTCGCGTTTATTACAATATTTTGACTGAATTTGTTTGGTCCTTAAGAGTATAGGCTGTGGAAAAATTGTTGTCGATTTGTACACGTGACTCACACAACAGTTCTTATTTTTCTACAAACTGTGTACTGCTCGTGTCTGTTCCTTCACGCTCGTGCCCCCAAACCAATCTGAACACTCCACAATAATACCTGTTGTGCAGTCTATTGCTAGTCTGTAATAACTAACTAGTGTTTCGTCATATGAAATCTTAGGTTGAGTTTGATGAAAAGCAGCTAAGAAAGGAGATAATGTTTGCTATAAAGAATATTCATGGTATCAGGTTAGTATTCTACAGTTTTTGGAAACATGGCTGATAAACACGACAAGATTGCTCCCCCTTTTAGTTTTGTATTCTACTTTGGGTTAATTAGCTAATTTAAAAAAGGTGGATAAATCCATCCAGTGGATAACGCAATTGCTTTCTCTAGTACTTATCCGCTATCCTGCTTTTGAACAACCGGGGCCAGATTCTAGATTCTATATAGGATAGGATTTCTGTATTTCCCAAATAATCTCCAAAAATTGTAATGAACAAGTTTCTCCAGACGCTTATTATGGAAACCAGGCTAAATAGAAAACTCGAATCAGAAATTTGAAAATTTTGAAATCCCGTTTCTTTTTTTTTTTTTGCTTTAGTGAAACTAGAGTTTTCGTTATTTGAACTTCATCCTTTCGACTTATTTGAATTCCGTTTTGAAACTTGACGATAATTTGGTGATTGTTTGATACGTTTTCTGTTCGTATGTGAATGCAGGGTTGGTCTGTTCACTCCTGACATGGCATTTGAAGCTATTGTCAAGCGACAGATTGATAAACTCAGAGCTCCTGCTGTGAAGTGTGTGGACTTGGTTATGTCTGAGTTAGTGAATGTTATCAAGAAATGTTCTTCCAACGTGAGTGAATTCCATTTTTGTACATTTGTTTTAGGGTACTAAGAAAATAAAACACTGTATATATCAACAGGGCTATGTCGTGCAGAGCTATCTAGTTCATTTTACTTGTAATGCCAAGGTTATTTTCTTCCCAACAATGTGTAATACAACAACCATTAGATTCGGGGAGCAAGGGTGGCGCAGTGGTGAGAGCGCTCGCCTCCCACCAATGTGGCCCGGGTTCAACTCCCGGCGTTGACGCCATGTGTGGGTTGAGTTTGTTGTTGGTTCTCTCCCTTGCTCCGAGAGGTTTTTCTCCGGGTACTCCGGTTTTCCCCTCCCCTCAAAAACTAGCACTTCCAAATTCCAATTCGATCTGGAACGCACGGACACGTTTAAACGAGTTCATATGAACTCCTATGTGCTTCGTGGGTGAACAAGCAATTTCCACTTTTTTTTTTGTAAAATCCGAAATAATCAATGCCTCGGTAATGGTTATCAGCTTCGGCCTTCGGCCCGGCAGATTATCCTGGATATCACAAAAACCTTATCCATTAATGTTTTAGTAATAGTTATTAACACTCTTTTTGAATTGCAGATGGACAAATACCCACTGCTTAGGGACCAAGTAGAGAAAATTGTGGTGCAACATGGAAGAAAAGGAGAGGCTAAATCTAAAGACCAGGTACTGATGTACATAATATGTAGTGGTGTATTTTTTATATTATTCGCGTGAACGTGAGATGCCCAGGGTGTGGTAGTAGGGAGTATTTTTGAGAGTGATGTCTTAATGTTTCAATTCAAGGCTCACAATGAAATGCCATTCAGTTTTTTTTAAATTTAGATCTTGGAGGAATTTCTTTGGTAAATGTCTTTTGAGGATGAAAGACGCGAGAAAACAGTTTCTAAGCAGTTCTTGGCGAGAACCCTTTTCTATCCCAACCGACCATGAAGAAAAAATAAAATTGCGTTGTTGTTTTACTGTCAGTTTTCAAAACTGTTTCTGGTATTATTTTGATTGGTTTCACAAGAAGCCTTACATTCTTCTCTTGTTAGGTTAAAACGTTTATCGACATGGAACTTGCTTACATTAACACGAATCATCCGGATTTTATCGGATACGCAGAGTAAGTATATCGTAAGATAGACATTTCAGTCGGTCAGATACTATTTTTGGCCAATCGTAACAGTTCATAATCGGAGGAAAATTTCTGTCAGCAGTTTTTCACTGTGTAAAAATGGGGTATTTGGCTTCAAATGGTTATAATCGTTCATGAAAAAAAATGACAACTCAATAATGAACTTGTCAACAAAGTAAGAATTTTATATAAATCATTTTAGAACATCTGAGGACAGCTTCCAAATTTAAGCCCCCGGAGGGGCTAGTTATTATTATATGAAGATTTTTGCATCTCGAATTTATGGGGCTTGTAATTCGGGGGGTTGTAAAAAACCGAAGGGAAAATACCGTAAAATTCCGAAATAAGCCCCTCCATGTATAAGCCCCTCCAAATATAAGCCCCCCAAACCGGTAACGCAAAAAACCCTCCGTCAAATCGCCCCTCCGAATATAAGCCCCCCGGGGCTTGTATTTGGAAAATTGCCCTCAAAGACAAAGTAAAACAAAGCAAAAACGGTAAATTTACTTCCAACTACAAGGCTAGCCCAATCGATTTTGAAACGCAAATTTCCCTCCGTAGATAAGCCCCTCCAAAAATAAGCCCCTCAAAAAGGGCCTTTGAAAAATATAAGCCCCGGGGCTTATTTTCGGAATTTCACGGTATGCGGAATTTTACGGTTGAGCAGGTATCAAGCGCCGAAGAATACGTGCGATCAATACACAACTGGGGTTGGATGTACTTCTGATTGGTTTAAACATAGACACGTTTTACGTGCATGAGCTATTTTGAATGCTTCAGTGTAACAGTATCGGCAATCTACCGTCTTAATCCTAAAGTAAGGCTATGTTTTGTGCGAAATTGGGTATTGCTGTACGTTAATGAAAACGAGAACCGCAGCGCATAGCTTATTCGATCTGATAAATTCACTTTTCTTTGTCTTTCCTTAAGACATCTGGTGCAAAATAAACAAATTGTTAAAGTACTATGAATATCAACTCACCAAAACTCGCTTAGAGGGAAGACTTGAGGGTTTCAAGGTTTCCTCATGGTTTCTTAAGATAAAGAAGGTCGTCGAATGCCGAATAGCTAAGATTTTCATCATCGGTGTAGATGGTTGCATCGTCATTATTCACGAGGTTATCACGTGCGATTCTACTATAATGAAACAGTCTTTAACTCTGACCACTTAATTCTAAGAGTGTTGTGAGTTTTTGCTTCTTAAAAGAAAAGAGCCTTTTCTTAGGCACTAGTTACAAAACTAAAGATGTCTTCATACGTTCAAGTTACTACTATTGCGTGAGAATCACACAGTTTGCACGTGAAAGTGTCGTAGTTGCCCCTTTCGTGGTTCGTACGTGAGGGAATTCGAGTTATCACACAGCAATCCAGTAAACAGAATTATAAAAATAACTCATGCACACAATTTGCACGTGAAGAGGTTGGACTTTAGCCCTTATACAATTCGTTCGTAAAAAAAAAAACGCAAATTGTTTGCTAGAAAATTTTCTCAAACTATTTTAAGAAATCACCTCGGCTTTACAACATCTGCAATTAAATTATGCTTCATGCAACGTCAAGGTTGATAGCCTAACATTTATTAACTTCCAACAAAATTATCAATTGAAACTGCCGAAATGTATTTCTACTCATATCATGTTATTCCTCTCAATAAAACAATATCTTAATCTAATTAGTGTCAACTAGCTTCCTCCAATTTAATTCCCTAACGCAACTAGCTATTTCTACTTAAAGCCTGGTTTCCACTTGTCGTTTGTCGGTTAAAATTCACTTACTTTGTCGGTAGTCGGTTAAAATTTTCGATCTTTATCGGTTGTCGGTAAATCTCGGTCAATAAGAAAAAACGCTTGTAAATTATTAATATATTTTTTATGTATTTCACCCAGTTTCAAGACTTTGATTCCTAAGGAAAAGACTTGGTAAAATACATCATCCTCTCCAATCATGGCCAATACTGCCGCACTGTTACGGACCGTTAAGAGCAGTTAACGGACCGTACGTTCTGCACAAACCGTCACTATTACTCACGGTCCGTATGCTGAGCACATACGGAGCGTGCATCTCATTATTACATGAGGGCACAATGCGTTACGGTTCGTTCGATCCGTACGGTCCGAAGACATACGGAGCGTGCATCTCATTATTACATCAGGGCACAATGCGATACGGTTCGTTCGATCCGTACGATCCGCACGGCAAGAAAGGCGCACTCCTACTGTAATATTCCTTGTTCTATAAACCATAAACCAACACAAGCGCAAAAACCAAGAAAGGCGCACTCCAAATTTTTATTATTCCTCGTTCGGTTCCACGTTCTATAAGCCATAAACCACAACAAGTGCGCTCCAAATGTAAGATTCCTCGTTCTATAAACCTAACCTACAACAAGCGCGCTCCAAATGTAACATTCTTCGTTCTATTAGCCACCATCCCCACGGCAAGAAAGGCGCACTCCAAATGTAATATTCTTCGTTCTATAAACCATAAACCAACACAAGCGCAAAGCCACACATTCCTCGTTCTATAAACCATAAACCAGCACAAGCGCAACAACCAAGAAAGGCACACTCCAAATGTAATATTCCTCGTTCTATAAACCATAAACCAACACAAGCGCAAAGCCACACATTCCTCGTTCTATAAACCATAAACCAACACAAGCTCAACAACCTAGGAAGGCACACTCCAAATGTAATTTTCCTTCCTCTGTAAATCAAAACAACCCAAAAACCACGGTATGCACGCTCTAAGTTTTTATGCTTATGTCTAAATGTGATGTTGTTGTAAGTAAAAAACCAAAACAAGCGCGCTTGAAATGTAAGAACAATCGTCAATAAGTTTATAATTAATATAAGCACAGGCGGCCCAGACGTAGTATGTGTCACTGAATGAATATATTAATATTCACATGGACAAATTAATGCGATGAGTCGTCGAAACTCCCAGGAACTAAAATAGTCCAAAAGTCAAAATATAACAAAACAAAGCTAAGATACCTTCAACTGAAAGTATCCTTGTCTTTCCTGGCCGGTTTAAGTGGCATTTTGTTGAGTTTTGCAATTGTAGGTACTATCTACTAAAGAAGAATTAAAGGCTGGCTACAAAACAAACAGACCATCTCCACGCGCCTTCACACGAAGCGCTATAAATTCGAGAATAATCGACGAATCCGCTCCAAATTGCCATCGGCTAATCTGCAGGTAACGTGTGCTCCTGCTTCTTGCTCGCTGGCTCCACAAAACCCATCGCAACTGCACAATAATTGCTCGCTCATCAACAACCACTGTTGACCTTTACGCTTCGATATGACCGCAAACTACCAGGTATAACACGCGACGTGAATATTCAAGCTTAGCGACCGCGTTCGCGCAACAATGCAGCACTTGCTATGGGAGGGATGGTACTATTGCTTCTAGGTCAATCGACACTGACCAAAGGTTCGCTGCGTTAGTTTTGACCAGAAAACAAAAGGCGATCGCGCGACCGTCCGTAAGTTTTCATTAGGGCGGCCCTGGTTTCAAGTTCGAATTCTTCTAACGTTCGCTGCCACAGCTGCTGTCACATTGTTCGTCCAGCCGCTTGCATAGGTTCTTGACTCTACTAGACCTATTTGCTTACATTAATTAAATAAACAGTTCTTTCCAGAACAACGTGTTACTCCACAATATGTTGTCCAAACTGGTGAAGGAGGTCGAGAATTTTCCGCCCAGGAAAAAGGCAAAATCTGGCCTCGGCTATGCAGTTGAATAAAAGATACAGCTGAAGATATCGTAAAGTGAAATTTATGTGCGCGATATCTTTTGATTATTATTATTATTATTATTATTATTATTATTATTATTATTATTATTATTATTATTATTCTCAAAACACATTTAAAGCTGTCCAGAGTACTTTCGATCTAAAAATGCATTCTAAACAGCGCTTACATAAATTTAGTCAGGGGGGCTAAAAGCGAAGCTAATGATTTACAGTTTGCTCATACTAAATATAAAATATATCGTGTAATGCTAAGCGCAGAAGGCAACGGGACAGGGGCACCCAACGACTGTTTCCTCAAATACTTTGAAAACACTTTTGTAGCTATTCATAAAGTATTTTTAGCTCTATAGAAATGCATTCTAAGTGGCGCTATAAAATTTGTATCTCAGTGTTCGGCCATTCTAGAGGAACTTGAATCTTTTCGAAATTACGAGGAATTCAGAATTATTTTCCCGAAAATTTTAGATGCAATTTAACGTATTACGAAGGAGATAATTTTTCAGATTCCTTCTTTCTTCACATTTTTGAATCCGAGAATTTTAGGATTCCTTTTTACTCTCTGCGAAAAATAGCCTAACCCGGTGGGTGAAATGTGAAAAATTAAAAGTTGGATGCCCTTGACCAGAACTGTGAAAAACAACAATAGGTCTAATTGCAGCACACTTCCTTGTACATTTCCTTGCCGTTGATTTGCATGACTGCAACGTGAAACGTCCAGAAAACTTCCTGGTTTTCACTTTTTATGGAGGAAATGTGGTTCATGTTCTTGTTCACTTTTTCCACTGCCGCTCATTTTTTTTAGCTCCGCTATAAAATTCGTATCTGTTAGGTGATTCTAGGGCAAATTGGATCTTTTTAAAAATTACAAGGGCTTCAATACTATTTTCCCGATTGATTGACCTAGAAGCAATAGTACCATCCCTCCCATAGCAAGTACTGCACTGTTGCGCGAACGCGGTCGCTAAGCTTGAATATCTACGTCGCGTATTATACCTGGTAGTTTGCGGTCATATCGTAGCGTAAAGGTCAACAGTGGTTGTTGATGAGCGAGCAATTATTGTGCAGTAGCGATGGGTTTTGTGGAGCAAGCGAGCCAGAAGCAGGAGCACACGTTACCCGCAGATTAGCCGATGGCAATTTGGAGCGGATTCGTCGATTATTCTCGAATTTATAGCGCTTCGTGTGAAGGCGCATGGAGATGGTCTGTTTGTTTTGTAGCCAGCCTTTAATTCTTCTTTAGTAGATAGTACCTACAATTGCAAAACTCAACAAAATGCCACTTAAACCGGCCAGGAAAGACAAGGATACTTTCAGTTGAAGGTATCTTAGCTTTGTTTTGTTATATTTTGACTTTTGGACTATTTTAGTTCCTGGGAGTTTCGACGACTCATCGCATTAATTTGTCCATGTGAATATTAATATATTCATTCAGTGACACATACTACGCGTGGGCCGCCTGTGATATAAGCACGCACCGAATGTAAAGGCAAGATAAGCAAGCACCAAAAATGTAATATTCAAACGTAGTATTTCTTTATATAACCAAGATAAGCATGCTCTATATAAATTTAATGTTCCATCTCTATACGCCAAAAACAAAAGCAAGCGCACTTTAAATGCAAATGTTCTTCGCTTGCTTTTCTTACTGCGTTTGCTGCACAAAACAAATGTCATTTTCATTATAACACTGCTCCTCGTTCTAATATCACAAACG
Organism: Porites lutea; assembly: GCF_958299795.1. Lineage (NCBI taxonomy): Eukaryota > Metazoa > Cnidaria > Anthozoa > Scleractinia > Poritidae > Porites > Porites lutea. Next base: position 17,851,325 of record NC_133205.1, on the reverse strand, counting down.
AGGGCACGCGCGCTTCAAATGTAACAATCGCCTCGTTTTATATAAGCTGTCAAATTTTTCGCAATAAGCACGCAGTACTTTGTTTACTGATAAACATGCTCTATATCAATTTAAGTTTCCTCTTTCTATACGCCAAAACAAAAGCAAGCGCACTTTAAATGTAACTTTTCTACGGTAAAACTGTAAGAACAATCGTCTACAGTTTATGAAATAGGAATGTTGATGCGAACATATTTTCACAACGAAGTATAGTCGTCAAATACTACTTAAAAAAGTACTCTTATTGGTTAGAGACTTTTATTCTTTTGGTGGCTCCTAAAAGAGCCTTTTTTTGTGTCCTGTAGTGCAGGGTTTTTCCTTCTTTTATGATTTTTCTTGGATTTTGTAGGTTTTTCTGCTGCGTCTTGTTGGTGCTGTGATTACTGTTTCGGTAGTCCATTTAAATACAAAAGTATGTTGTGGTCTACGTCAAAGTAGAACCGTGTTCCTCTCCTTTTGTCGATCCGTACGGATCGACAAACCGTATATAACCACTCTTGCCATGAAAATATTCTAAGTCCCACTAATTAGATGCTATTTACGGACCGTAAAACACTCTTTACAGAGCGTATATCCCTTTTGTCGATCCGTTCGATCCGTACGGATCGACAAACCGTATATCACCACTATTGCAATGAAAATATTCTAAGTGCCACTAATGAGATGCGATTTACGGGCCGTAAAACACTCTTTACAGACCGTATACCCCTTTTGTTGATCTGTTCGATCCGTACGGATCGACAAACCGTATATGACCACTCTTGCCATGAAAATATTCTAAGTCCCACTAATTAGATGCTATTTACGGACCGTAAAACACTCCTTACAGACCGTATACCCCTTTTGTCGATCCGTTCGATCCGTACGGATCGGCAAACCGTATATCACCACTATTGCCATGAAAATATTCTAAGTCCCACTAATTAGATGCTATTTACGGACCGTAAAACACCCTTTACAGACCGTATACCCCTGTTGTCGATCCGTTCGATCCGTACGGATCGACATGTGACTTATACGGACCGTTACGGTGCGGGTGTATTGGACAACCCTCATTGCATTTAAACTTCATTAACTTGGTTTGTTTAAGCAACATGATCGTTTACTTGACCTTTGTTTGCCCATGTAGTAGTGATAAAATCACCAAAACTTTTATTGTAAATACGAACTTGGTTTCCCTGTTGACGACAGGGCACAATAAAAACTGATTAATTAATGGACACAGAAAAATCGCCCACTCTAGCCTTTTGGATACTTAAATTAGTTTGAGTGAAAAACTGGAAGGGGTGACAGGCTGCACTTCTATTAATTCCTTTAATATTTTGGCTCTAAGCATGTCATCCTCTGCCATCAATTTTTCTTTCTCAAGTAAATAATCAGTAGTTCTTTAAAAACTTGGCAAAGTAGTGGTTGGTTAATTTGTATGAGATTGCACTTTTTCTTTAAAGCTTCTTTTGAAGTGGACACTTAAGGGCTGGTACGTGTCACGAAAGGCAATCTTTCTTTTCTCAGCTTCCCTGTTGTTTTGTCTCAGGGGCGCGGTATTCTCTCTGTGAGTTTTACTTCTGATAGCAATTTGTCTTTCAAAATTGTGTGGCTAGCCTCTGTCCATCAAGCGCTTTTTGAAATCTGAAATACTTCTCCTTTGACAAATCTATTTAACACTTGCTGGACGACAAGAGGTGAAAATTATGTACTGGAAATGCTCTTTAGTTTCTGAAAACAAATGTCGATAATGTCGGTCCATGTCGGTAGTCGGTTAATTTTTTCCCTGTCGGTAGTCTGTAATTTGTTCTCGTTTTCTCGGTAGTCAGTAATATTTTTCGTCTTTTGTCGCTAGTCGGTTAACCCCGTTAACACCCCTATAAATACGTGCGCTGTACCGTTAGCCGAATTCGGTCAGAAATGTCTTGAAGCAGCATCCACACTAAAATATGAACCCTTAAACAGCTGCATCACTGTACACAGCGTTTAAATCATGAAGATATTTAATGTAATGGTTCTAAACACCTGTAGCCGTAATAAAAGACAAAAAAATTGTGAAGAATCAAGATGGCGGTCTCAAAGTGCCCTTGTTCGACCTTTAGCAATGCTATATTTAATAAATGCCAAGATCTCATTGGTTCCTAAGCATCAACTCATAGTACCTTCAGCCTTATTGGCTCTTCCAACATACATCCGAACATGCAAAGCCACAAAGATGCATACGCTCACACCACTGACATATGAGCTATTTTTTCAAAATAGCTCAAAAAGTGAAGCGACAGTTTTCAGCCAATTAAAAAGTGAAGAAAAGGGAACCAAAACCAACCTCGAAATGCTTTTAATTTTGTTAAATAGCCGTGTACAAAAGTGACGGTATTATTAGAATAGTCCTGACTTTTTCATGTATGTTATAAGCAGGCGCTGCATCTGTTATTTGTATTGTCTATTTTTTTAACTGTTTACCAGCAGTAAAAAGGTGATTTGTTCTTTTTTTTTCTGATGCTACCTTAGGGCATCAAATAACTCCAATCCAGGCGAAAGAAAAACAAAGAGAACTGTATCCAACCAGGTTTGTGCTTAAAGAAACCATTCTTTGTGCAGCAGACTTTCTCACTTCTATGTCCTCTCACACTCACAGCGCTCAATGCAACGGTGCATGCTAAGTTGTTAGCAGAACCAAAATTATTGATAAAACCATCGAGCCCTAAACTTCGCAAGTTGCATGTAAATGGGATGACCATATAACACACCCAGGGAGGCGATGTGCACAAGATTTTTCCTAAGAGCCACCAAATGTGTTGGTTTGCTTTCATTCAATAATCGTTTCTTAGTGAACGGATACTAGGGCGTGTGCTGTTTGCCTGATTGTTTATTTCAAGGTTGAAGCTCTCGTGAGCGGAGAGCCTCGGGACATGGGAGTACTGAAGCATGGCTGCTTACGGGAATTTGAAAATACAGAGTTTATATGAGAGTCGAGAGAAAACGGGGATTTGTGAAGGTGGCCGTAAGTAGAGCTGTTGCCCACTTACGAGTGTCCTCCAGGAGAGCTTTCGCTGTATTTCTGTTGTTTCCCTCTTCTTCTGGTACATGGTTACTGGAGCATGGCCGCTTACGGGAATGTGAAAATACAGAGTTTATATGAGAGTCGAGAAAAAACGGGGTTTTGTGAAGGTGGCCGTAAGTAGAGCTGTTGCCCGCTTATGAGTGCCCACTAGGAAAGCTTCCACTGTTCTTTTTTTCCCTCTTCTTCTTCCTCTTCATTTTCTTTCCTTTTAGGTGATCAGGAAAGGCTGGCTCACGATAAGCAATGCTGGATTTATGAAGGGTATCAGCAAAGAATACTGGTTTATACTAACAGGTTAGTTGGAGAGACTTAGGGTTGGTCATTTAAGCAAAGCCTCACTCAGTAGGCCTGCAAATATGTTTTAAAAGTTTTTTTGTAAATAATAAATGGTATTCTTGCTGGAATGTAAGACTTCTTGACGCTGCCTTCTTAAAATGGCTCAGAACGCGGTTTTGTTAAACACCGTTTAAACTAGATCATCTAACATTGTACGTATGTGCGATGCTGTACTTGATGTTGGCTGGCTTTAAGTCTTTTGCATTGAGAAAATATTTTTTGTATATTGGTTACTGTTTCTCTCAGTGATTGGCCAAATATTTCCCGCTGCACTTCTTTGCCAAAAACAACTGGAAAAGCCCAAACCGTGGCTTTAAGTTGTTGCTTCGATACGTTATTTGCTTATTTTTGTAGCCAGGACTTGTGTTGGTTTTACGACACTTAATTTAAAGACGTGTGTTCAGAGTATGGATATTTAAAGTGTTTCATTTTTTTCTGGGAGCCTTTTGTACCGATTTCATTCGACTTTTTGTCAAGTCACCTTGACATTTAAGTCTGGTGACAAGTTGGTTTGGATTGATGTTTTTATAAAGTTAATTATATTGCTTTGATCAAGATTTCGCGTTGAGAATCAATGTAGGCATGTACCGTATTTACTCGATTAGCGCCCATCCTCGAATACGCGCCGACCCCGAAGCACCCACCCTGTAGGTAGGAAAGGCAACTGAGCGTCAGTGATCACAGTACTATTGTTCACACATCAATACTTAAATTGTATTCTAGTTTCAGAGTTGATGCAGGTGGGGTTAAGAAGACCTCCGTTTTTATCCTCACTCTTAACTTTGACCAAACTTTATATCCTGGCGTTAGTATGATGTCCATTTCATTTTCATTTCATTTCATTTTATTTTTTTTATTTTTAGCCGAAACTCTTTCCTGGTACAAGGACGATGAGGTAGGTTTCAAACTTATTAAAGAAACCTGAGGTCATGTTACAGGGCACGTTTCAGGGATGAAATGAAAAGACAAATCTTTTTGTGTGTGGTTATACTTCTGAAGTAGGGAAACGCAAACTATTTTTGCGGGTAATATGTCCCCTTAACATGTGGCAGTTCAAATTACTGTCAGTTTTTTTGCGGGTAATATGTCCCCTTAACATGTGGCAGTTCAAATTACTGTCAGTTAAGCAAAATGTTGAGAGGCCGTTTTTACGGTTGTACAGTGCTTCTCTGCAACGCTTTCAAGCGTAATTTGGCCAGTCAGAGGCAGAATTCTGTCTCCCCGCTAAACGTCCCTGTGACATGCCTGTTTTGCGTGTGCTTGCTGTTACAAGTGGCTTCGGCGTGTCCTGCAGTATGACCGAGCGTGTTTATAGAGCGTATTCACATGACGTCGCTGCGGCCATGTTGGTCTACCAAGAAAATCCTGTGGGAGTTGAACTCTTTCCTTATGTAAATGCTTTCTTTTATTCCAATGAATTTGCACAGATGCTGGCCACCTCAGCGTGCAAAGAAAGTAATGTCCGATAGCCCGGGGCTAGTGGATTTTGCTATGGGGCTAGTAAATTCTGTTTTTAACTTGCTTGACGGGCAAGTGATATTTTTTGAGCAATTGGAATAACAGAAGAACTGTGAAATCAATTCTGCTGGTCAAAAAGCTTTTGGGGCGAGTTGAAATGATGTCTGCGCTAGTAAATGCTAGCTTCAGCTTGCCCGAATGGCAAGCTGTAAAAATGATATTCTTCGCACCCTGCACCTGAGTCAATACGCTCTATTCTTCTAGAACGCGCCACTTTAGAAGCGATCACGGGACTGGTGCCGAACGCGTCGGTCAGCTATTGGCCAGTTATTTTTCATGTCCCCATTTCCAGCCCCAGAAGTCTTTGCAAACGTTTTTCCGACCCAGCTTCCCTCCCCGTTTCTTATTGCGTTCTAAGACACGTCACGGGTCTGGGGAGAATATAGGAACTGCCAGGGAGCGTTCTAATTGGTTTAGCGAAAGAAGGTAAACACACATGGCTTGTTTGGTCGGTCTAGCGGACGCGGGAGGGAAAGCAAACTTGCTTTTGAGGACATCCATTTTCAGCATTCCCCATTAGTTGTACAAACATTAGAACGTCGTTTTAGTGGGCGCGTGTTTAATACCGGCAGTTGTTTTGGTCCCAAAGATGCTACACCTCATCATCAGTTTAACGAGTTCGATTCACGGACAGTTCTCTTGGCCCGAGAGATACCAAACACCGTAAACTCCTATCTATAGCATGGGCATCAATTTTAACTACAAAGATGATCGTGGGGGAGGTGCCCGAAAGGTTGGTAGAGCTAGATCCGAAGCCGAGAGCAACGCGTAACGATGACAACCCTGTGAGTGGCAACCACCCGGGTACCTTAACACTGCTAACCAGTGTAACCTAGAGTTCTTACCATATACTTACCAACGGGACGAAAGGGAGCAAACAAGCACGATCAACGAGAAGCAACGTGAACGTAATGGACTGACCTCTGCCGCAAAGCTGTAAAACCCAAAGGCCCTTACGGAGCCATAGGACGCCGCCGAATATCACAAGCGAGAGACTGCTGGCCAGCATTGTCTCGAGTTTAACTTAGTCTAAATTTCATTAAGCCCTATGTAAAGTGGACCCTTTAGTACCAATATTAAAGTCTGACTCTATTTGCAGCGGAAAGGGTGACAGAGTCTGTCTGCTCTCAGCTAAACTATGAAACAAATAGCGTATAGCCAGGTTCTGGGAAAACCCTTTGATGTTTTATATTGTATTCGAACCAGGAAAAAGAACAAAAGTATCAGTTAAGATTGGATGGCGTACGATTGCGTGATGCCGAAGCAGGATTCATTTCGCGCAAGCATGGTTTTGCTATCTTCAATCCGGATCAGAAGTGAGTCTTACTGATTTAAAGTGTTTTCAACGTGATCTTGATAAGTTCGACGAATGCTTGTTTATTGAACAAAGCGACCTTGAGCCTGTGGAACTACTGTCACAGTCGTCTGTCGTAATTGTTCACCTTCTGATACGTGGCTTAAATGGTCCCTCTTACTGATTTAACTCTCAGCATGATGTTCATGTGAACAACACAATGAGATGGTCAATATTTTATACCTGAAACTGCGCAGATGAGTCAAGAATTGTAGTGTGGAATTTCTCTCTCACAGATTTGCTTCATTTATGGCGCGAAGTGTGAGTTAAGCTTTGGTAGTCGTTATTGACGGTGTATAATCTGGGACTGAGATTGTACAAGACAAATAAACAGTCCCTGTTGAATTTTACGATTCCGCGCCTCCAGAATATCTTAAAGTAGAACCATCTAAGGTGCCAAAAAAGTGTAGAAATCATTTCAAACAGTGGTTTGCACTAGCATGATTATCAGTGTCAAATTAAGTGAAAAACAACTGTCTCAAACGTTTGTGGGAATTGAACTGGAAAAAAAATGTATCTAGTGTATTTTACAATTAACTTGACCTGTCACATTGCCTTAGAAACCTTTTTAAAGATTACAAAAGTCTGGAGCTGACTGGAGAAAATCAAGACGTCGTGGATAGTTGGAAGGCTTCTTTTTTACGCGCTGGGGTCTACCCAGAAAGGGAATCTTCAGATGATAAAAGTCTGGTGAGTTCCATGTCTTATTATTGATGGCGTTTGAGAGGGGTTAAAACAAACACGTGATGAAATATGAGGTGGTAATGTGGGCAATTTTAAAGTGGTTGATGCAGTTTTGTGCTGACATAACATTGGCCGATGCGGAAAATACCATAATATTCTTTGTACTGCCGTTTCGGTAGTGCGTCATGTAAACCTGGCTTTGCTTTATCTTTTTTTCTTTTCGAAGATAATAACGACAATCATACCGTCGAACGGAACATAGTTTAACATTGCTCGCGTAACCTACGGATCAGTCAGTTGTTTGTTTGCGCTGATTTCCAAAAATTGATTGTAAGTTTTAAGCCATAGAGAAGACCGTGAGTACCAACGTATAATGATCCACGTGATCTAGCGAGGCTCAAAATAGATCTTTTTTCTCTTTTCTCAGTTAAAAGAAAGCCCCTGAAAAATCTGTGTGGGGCAGCTGAAATGGTGTCACAGAAGAGAGTTGGATGAGAGACCATTACTGCTCCTTTCGGACGCAATTACCTTAAAACCGTTAATGCATTTCGCGTTTTTCTTCCTTATCATTGTCGCATTAACTTTTTGTATTTTTTGTTCTCAGCAAGGTGAGATAGGTACCCTGGACCCTCAGCTGGAACGACAAGTGGAAACTATACGAACCCTGGCCGATTCTTACATCAAGATTGTCAGCAAGACAATACGGGATCTAGTGCCTAAGACTGTAATGTTCTTTGTCATTAACAACGTAAGCTGCCTTCCTTACTATACTTGAATACGATGATGTCATACATAATTCCGGTAAAAGATGCTATCGTATTTCCGCGTGGACAGACGAAAGCGATATGAATACGCTACTTGTGGACGCGTATGTTGTCGAAAACGGAAAACAGTTCTCCGTTTTCAAAAATTTCCGCCCGATACGAGTACACAAGGCCTGAAGTTTGACCTGCCTCCTTCAGTGCTAGTTACAAATCTACCGTTAGGTTTCTTGTAACTAACAGTCAAGAAGGCAGAAGTCTCTGCCGAAAAATGCTTGCTAAATTAAGATCTGTTGTTTGTAACTTGTCGACCCGCTGCTGCGTACACCTTTTACTTTAATTACAGGTCAAATCACACAGTTTACAAAAGGCTGACTTGCTAACTGAATGGTGGGTGGGTGAGCGAGTATGGGGATGGATAATTGCAGATACTGAACTGTTCCCCTCAGGGGTGACAACCGTAAGTGAATGTCTTGTTTGCTGTGTCTTACATTACAGGTAAAAGATTTTATTGGCCAAGAGTTGCTAGCACATTTATATTCGACTGGAAATCAGGTGAGAGAAAGTTGAGAACAGCTTTGATTCGCGTTTGAAATACGTTTGGTGGATTAGTATTTTTCCCTGGAATTGTGTTCAGGTATTTAATGTACTCACTCCTCAGACACATCTGAAAAACGTAGAATTCAGTGGTAAAATGAGGAGGAGGCAGCGTGGCCGAGTGGTTTGAGCGCCGGACTTGCATTTCGGAGGCCCCAAGTTCAAGTCCCGCCCTGACCGAAAGCTGGATTTGTTCACGGTAGTCCCGAGTTCAAATCCTCGGCCATGCTTGTAAATAGCCAGCTGGTTTGCCTCCGGCCAGTTGGGATTCTGAACTCTGTTAAGTAGGCTTTTGTACATTATGCTAGCATTTTTCGAGCATTTTAGTGAGGCAAAAGCATTGAACATTATTCGAGCATTTTAGTGGCATTTTCCCCGGAAAATTAATTTTTCCGAGATAATAAAATAGAAATTAACTTTTTTCAGGAGCCCATGCCCCATGAGCTCCTCCTTTTTTAAACAAAATGAAGACTAAAATTCAAAATTCACAAAAAACCCTTATACAGCTGGTTTTTTTGGCTGTATTTATGAACTTGTACACGTTGTCGTTGTCACTTGCAACACTTGCACGTTTTTGTAAGTGTAAACTTTGAAATTAATTAAAAAAAACCGTTTGTATAATGAGCATTATCCGAGCATTTTAGTGACTTTTTTGGGGAGACCGAGCATTTTAGTGGGAAAAATGGAGCATTAAGGTGGAGCATTTTAGAAGGGAAGTAAAAGCATAATGTACAAAAGCCTGCTGTTAAGTTCATATTTGTTTTAGGCATTTGCTCGGCCCCACTAGCATAAGTGCTATAAATACTGCCGAGGGTAAATAACGGAATTATTATCATTATTATTATTATTATTATTATAAAAGTATGATGAGAAACAGTTGCGGTGAAAGTGCTCCTTCAAATGTCCGAAATTTAAGGCTTTGTTGACCCTATACCGAATACCTTTTCGTGACGTCACGAAAAGCTCTTTGGTATAGTATGAACACCAATGCGATGTGTGACTCGCCACTTTAGAGATGAGCGCGGCGCAGCTTCGCTCCATTACAGAAATGGCGCCGATATTACCGTTCTTATGTGTGAATAGAAGCCCTATCTGGTATGGTTTTCATGCCAGCGATGCAAGTGCTATCCGGTATAGTGTGAACTATACTATAGGTGCTAGCCTGGTTACTGTTAACCGTCTCGAAGTCAAAAATAACCTACTTAGTATGTGTAATAAAATGGTGACGAGTGAAATTAGGGAATAATTTCACGCGCGTTTTGAAATTATTAGGATTTGGACAAAACGCAAGTGAAATTATTCCCTAATTTCACGAGTATACCATTTGATTACCTATTAAAATCATGGGTGACGAATTACGTTAGCAATCTTGGATTTTTGACATGTTTATCCTGGATCGTATCGATCGAGAACTCCATTCTCTCAAATGTTTAGACCTTAAATTTGGCTTATAAAGTTCAGAATTTTTCAGACTTTTTCTGCAAAATACCTGTTAGAATCCTTCTTGATGTTCTCTTGTGTGTTCAGCTTTTCTAAAGTGTCTTTTTGTGCCCTGACATCTTTATTCATGGCATTTTAAAACTTCGTCGCCATCTTGACACTGAGACGTACGGAAGGGTTGCCATGGCAATTTTGTAATTTCACATGTGAAATTACAAATAAACGCTGAAATTTCGCGCCAAAATTAAGGAGTAATTCGTCACCTATGATATTACGGAGGAAACTAGCAACTTCTTTATAGCTATAGCAGAACCTCGATAACCGGAGCTCCGATAACTCGAATTCCCCGCTAACTCGAACTAAATTTCCTTTCCCTTGATCAAAATTTCACTGAAATTTACCCCGATGACTTGAATTCCCCGCTAACTCGAAATGTTTTTCGTTTCCCTTCAGAGTTCGAGTTACCGGGGTTCTACCGTATATGTACGGTAATTTAATCTCACCTGTGTTTCCTCGTCTTAAGTTTTAGATTCTAGGAATGTTACGAAACCACAAGGAAGACGGTAGTGAAGGCGTGTGCTTGAGAGTGAATTCACGTTCTTTCAATCTTCATCGCCATTATTTCAATTCCGTTTTGAATTCTGCTGCGAAATCCAAGTTCAAAAATAGAGAAAAAATGCGTCTTCTTGTGTTCACATTTCCATTGACAATACATCTCATTAAGAAATATCACCCCGTATTTTTGCACGGGACAGAAAAGAAATGTACCAAAATTTGTGCTGCACGTGCAGAGTAGTTGTTTTGTACAAGTTGATGGTTTATAATGACGTAAACACAGCGACAAAATTTGTCTTTTAAATCTACTTCCTAAGATTCAACTTATGGAGAATGCGCTTACATTTTGATAACCGTAGTCGGGTAGACTAATGACGATGAAATTTGAAAGAATGCGAATACATATTATAAATACCGTTTTCCCTCCCGTCTCCGCCTTAGGCCCAGGCCATACGTTGAACTTTTCATGAGAAGAACCAAACTTAGTGAGTTAAATTCATGAAAAATGCGACGTCTGCCTCAGTTAAGTTCGTCTGAGCAAGTTTGGATCGTCCAACTCGTTCTATCCGTCTGCTTCGGGCGGACAGACAGAACGTCTGAAGATCGTCTCCGGGACAAACGTCGATTGTCACATGCGACGAACTAGACTTATAACTTAAAAATTTGTACGATAATAGGGCCATTTATACGAGGAAAAATAAGACGCGTCTTGTACATAAGACGCGTCTTAAATAAGATCATCTAGACCCTGAGACAAGAGGGGGTCTCCCAAAAAAAATTTTTCGGCTTCAGTTTGGTATAAAAGTAAGGTGGGAGGGATGGGTCCCCCAGGATCCGCCACTGGTGTTAATTATGACTGTTCATGACTCAGAATGACCTGATGCAAGAAAGCGAGGCCGAAATAACTCGCCGCGAGGAGATGCTGCGCATGTTTCACAGCTTAAAAGAAGCTCTACGGATAATCGGCGAGATAGACGCCACCACCATTACCACAGCACTGCCGCCGCCTGTGGATACGGGAGACCTGGACTCAAATGACTCATACAAACCTCCAAGGTTTGACAAATAGTTTTCTCTTGAAATAGACTTTTTACTCAAATCCTTCTGTTGCTGCCAAACATATGTGAGGACCGCACACTCGATTAAAAAAACTACCTTACAAGTTTGGTACGTTACAGAAAATCCATTTTTCAACCAAACATCGTCATGTTACGCTCCCAGCCCGGATCCTTTCCCCTCCCAGGTTCGCCCAGGTTGAGTTTGATCGTACGCTGATTTCCCAAAGAGGTGGAAAAAATTTTTTTTTTTTTTAATGTGTGTATATGCTCCCTTTTTGTTGTTGTTGTTGTGTGTTTTATTGCTCCGACTTAAAAGAGACGCGAAATGGTTTATAGGCAATATCTGGCAACATTTTATAGTACTTGTAAGAACATTTCCAGTACACTTATAATTGTTTTTCTTTCTTAAGGGGAAGCAGACAGCCGCCCCCACCTCGACCGTCCTCGGGTGCAAATCCCACACCACCCTCACGCCCTTCTCGTCCCGTCCCTAGCGTGCCATCAAGACCAGACGGTACTCCAACTGTACCAAGGTAAGCAGTGCATATTTTACCACGCTCAAATGATTGACAAATCAGTATTCTCGTGTATTCACCGAGTCGTTCAAAGCTGGGTTAAGATAACCCAGGGTTAGTGAAAAATTTGAATTTAGATATGAATGCTCAAGAAGCAAGTTCAGTTTAATTCTTTTTGTCTACAATTTGATGATTAGATGCTCTAAAAAGAATACAGAAAATTATCCGAGAAAATGCTTTTGAACTAAAAAAACAGAAATCCGGATTAAAATTTAACCCCGGGTTAGCGCTAATCAGCCTTCGAAAAAGGCTATCGAACAACCGGGCCCAGGTTCAAAATTCACCATCACATCTCTGTCATTGCGCATAAGCAAATATCGACATTCTTGTCCTAGCACAAGGTTCGTAAAAGAGTACGCAGGATGTAGTTATAGGAACCTTGTTTAGAGGTCTTAGCTGCCACGAGTCTTCCTGTAACTCAGTGGTAGAGCATCTGGACTAGTAACCAGAGGGTTATAGGGTCGCGCTCGGATTTATTCTTCCGAGCTACTTGTGTCATTGATTAAAAAAAATCGTCTTTCTCGAAGCAAAATACTCCAAAGCTAAGGTTGAATGAATGAGTATACTTAAATCGTAATGTACTGCGAACTTTAACAGCAGTCAGGATGAAAATAGGTTGCATCTCTTTGGACTCCGATGCCTTTTAGATGTCCATAAGAGCGAATACTTGAAAATGATATACCTTCTTCCACACATAGCAGTAACTTGTTGACGAGAGCCAACATTTTACGGGTCGTTCCACAGGTCAATAAAAAATGATCTGATGTGAAATGCGTCTGATGTGTAACGTTTTTGTTCTTTTTGTGTCTGTTTCGCCACAGGAGACCCAATGCACCAGCAAAGCCAGCTCCTCCGCCTCCAGTACCTGGTCGGCCACCTGTGCCCTCAAGACCTTAAATATCAGCTGTGTCTTTGCAGTTCATAATATGGAACATAAAGCCTGGTCCCAGTTATTCAAAAGGTGGATAACGCTCTCCACTCGATAAACCTCTATCCGGTGGATATTGTTATCCCAGTTGGTTTCCCTAATACTTATCGGGTGGATCGTGATTTATCCGATGGATAGCGCTATCCAGCCCTTGAACAACTGGGACCTAGTTTCCGTATAAACGTCGGGATCGTCTATATCGCCCCGTATTTTTGGGACGATAGAGACGACTATCCAACTATCCGACTAGCATATGTAGAAACGTTAGTTCTGTCCAATTGCACCATAGGTGCGCTTGGTCGTCTCAATCATCTTTGCAAATATTTTAAAAATTCTCTTAGGATACCCGGATTTGAATAATAAATTCTATTTTCTCCCGAGCCAGCCAATCAGAGCACGCTAACCACTGAGCAGTTTTTAGTAGTCCGTATACCATTCGTAAGATCTTTCTAATCGTTATTCCACTTCCTTCCCTACATCTTTCTTGAATTAAATAGTACCTAATGGCCAGCAACTCTCAGTTTAACTAGGTTTTGCGGATCGGTGAAAACGAGAAGAAAGCAATGAAAACAAAACAAAAAGCACATCCTAACAAGAAATATTTTACGCCAATGTTGTTCTCGTATTCTCAAATTTAATTGTCGGGACAAATGGAGGTTATTTTTATAAATAGTTACAAGGTGGAAGTTGTTGAACGAATTCTTTTTAGGTTAGTACTTCTTTTGCAATGGTGAACAAGATTGACTAGTACAGAAGTTCGGGCTTCCGCGACAACAAAGGCTTGACGCGATTCAGAGAGAGCCTCCTCTTCACCTTCCTAAAATGATGCTCTGCCAGCAGGGTGAAGGTTGCATCGTCAACATAATCATTTTGCAGATACTACTGCGTCTCTTATTTCTCTTCAAAGTTACCGGGGTGGCATTAAACGCCAGGGCGCTCTCGCACAGTGCACCTTATTAGACTGGTATAGTAACAATTATTGTGATTAAAGTGGCCCAATGATAAACAACCTTTTGGTTTTTCATAAATGGAAATATACGTATACCAAAAAAACAAATTATCTTTAAACACACTTAACCGATTTAGCCCGCGAAGAAATGATGAATTCAGGTCTTCAGCAATTTTGCATGAAAACAAGATTGTCTCTCATTTTGTCATGCTAAACTCTTTAGGAAGGTAAAAAATGCTGTTGCCCTTTTGTGGTTTAACCCTTCTGATTCTTAGGAGAGTAGTTAAGTTTTCCCTTCTCCTTCGACAAATTACCACAGTACCTCCTCTGTCTCTTTTCTTTTCCAATGCCAGCCGATTCCATCAAATCATTTTGTCGAGTTTTGCTGGCCTTGTACAAGCATGGCAACAACATGTAAATAGATATAACAATGCAGGAATAATTAAAGTGAATATTGGCGTAGTTAATACCGGTTTACGTAGTTATTTTTGTTCCGCCGTGTGTGCTACCAAAATCGTCAAATACCACTCCTAAACGAGATCCTTTATATGGCAGTCTCCCCCGGGATACTGCTCCACCATATTAGGGAGCTTAAGCAACAGTGTTTTCAGCGACGGACGTCAACCGGAAGTGGACTTTTTGCATCATTGGGCAGTGGTTGGTTCAAAATCTCCGGTAAATCGTCTTTATAAGAGAAAAGAATCTTAGCAATACAAATTTGTTGGCGTCAAGAAATATGAAAGGGAAGAAAACCTCACTTCCGGTTGACGTGTGTATTTTCTCGGATAGGCCCCATGCCTCCCTCAAGTTCGCCCCTTAGGAAACAAGAGGAAAACTGGGCCGAGTTAACTTTTGCAAAGACTTCTGGGACTATTTCTAGGGACAAGGGGGGGGGGGGGGGGGGAATAGCCAATAATTGATCGGCGCTTCCCCTGTACGATCCCAGAAACAGCCTTATTAAAAACGGTAACCGGAAAACGGTAGGCCCGTTTTCAACGCACGTCACTAGTGACTGATCCTGTGGCACTTCATGTTCATTCTCAGGGGCACCCAGACGGAAATTTTGAGAAAAAGACCTAAAAACAACAACAATGCATGAAAAAAGCTTTCTGATTAAGCATTATTGGAGATTGCTGGGAAGAAAGTATCTGTTGCTCACTCCCAGCAAGACTGATGGAAGAGTTCCCAGCCAACAAGGTGTACCTTCAACCCACAACCTGCAACCTGGTATACTGGGAGGTTTTACCGGGTGTGGTCGATTGAAAGTGCATTTCACCCGGTCAGTGGAGGGGGCGGAAAGGTCCGACGCCAGAAACGGCGGATCAACAAAGATTGCGGAGAATCCAGAAACTGAGCTCTTACCAAAACTGCTTTCCATTTATTGAAAATTTGGTTCAAATTTTTGTCGCTCGATAAATTTATCCCATTCCCTTTCCCCTTATCTAACGTTTATCATGAAGGCCAATGGAACTCACATTTCCTTCGAAAAAACTCTAACGAGGGGACTACTTTTTTGACCTTTCGCTTATTCTTGGGAATATTCCAGTGAAACTACTTAGAAACATCTAGTGTTCATTAATTTACCTTTAAGGAACCTATAATTACAATTAAAAGTTGTCATTTCGTCCTGTGATAGTATTCCTTTTACATCCCAATCAAAATTTTTGGAATGTTTTTGTCAATGAAAAGCCCCATGCAAGCGTTTCGCATGTGTTGTGTGTTTTTTCTGTATGTTATTGTATTTCTTTTCTTTTCTTTTTGTTATGTAATTTAATGTCGCCTTTATCAAGTTTTGTCCTGCCTAGATTAGCATAATAGCTATTTGCGGGGCATAAAGTATTGTAAACTTTATAGTTTTGTTAATAAATACACTTGTAATAGTTGACAATACAGCTGCCCCCGCTCTGTATATTATCGGTCAATAGTATTCTTGCTCGTTGTGTAGCTCTTTGAAATATACCGATTCATAATAAATTAAGATTTTCACACATATTCCTTACAATAGGTGAGATAAATACAGCAAACGCAAGGTTCCATGCACAGTTTCAGTTCGATTTACACAGCTTTGATCAAAACATTCTCAGTTTCAAGAATAGTTTAAACCATAAGAAAATATTTAATTAGAAGTTGAATTTTTCGCTATTTCTCTTTCACTTTTTACATTCAGTTCATTTTACCGGAACTTGAGTAAGCCTTAGAGATTAAAAGGACGTTTGATCAATTCACGCTCGCGCATTCTAGTCTTATTTTAAACTTTATAGCGGAAAGACATCTGTGAGCAGAGAATAATTCAGCACAGAATTTGATTGTCGGCGAATTTTTGTAATCGTCTATCGTTCTGTTAGTCAGATAAGCTAGCCGTTGTTCACTCGTCTTGCTTGTCTGGGGCTGAGTCTTATAATTCCGATCAACGAGAGAAAGAGTGTCTGGCAAGGTTTCCTATCAAAGATTTGCTAACTCGTGTATGGCAAACTCTCCAACTGAATTTATATATACACAGTAATACGCACCTTACAACTTCATCTGCGCTTAACAAGTGTCTTTTGGTCCATAACTTTCAAAACAACTGCTCCACGGAATGTCACTGATAACACTTAACGCAAAAGAGTATCCTACTCGAAGTATGACTGCACAATAAATGTCACAAAGTCTACCTAAGCGCTCTCTTCGAGATTTTCTGTCTTTACGTCATCCTAACCATTTCGTACTTGCGGGCGCAAACAACAGAAACGTCATCATTACCTACCGATTCCTCGCGGCCCCTGTTCAAGCAAATCGAGATTTTTTTCTGGCATACTGACTGTATATTTCAGCTGTAAGTACTTTCCTTAATATATGCGCGAGTTACTTGAGTGCCTTCTCGGGATTTCGCCCTCTGGGCGAAATCCCTGCTGAGGCAATTATATTATTGTTGTTGTTGTTGCTATGTTGACGATTACGTGTGACACAAAAAGCTCACTTCGCCAGAAATGCCTTTGCTTAAGATCAATGCTAGCCTCCCACGCAGGCGTTTTTAGGGGAGCTCGGTTTTCATCCCTCCCCACAAACGCCTGCTCAGCCGAAAACAACATTCCTTTCCCATTGTCTTATTTTCGTGGTAAGTGACCAATAAACAGTTGTGCAATAAAGTGTTGACAGGCTAAACGCGACTTAAACGTGCCCCTAGAATTACCGTTTTCCTTCTTTTCTTTCCCTCGCTAAGGTTATGAAGTGCATGGAGTATTCTAAAATTTGACTAAAACTTATTTTTACCGCTCTGAAACTAACATTTATTAGAGGTCAGAAAGTTTTTCCAATGTTTCATGCAGATTGAGTAATTATCAGATTACCTTGCGGTCAAGGTCAACTTTCCAGAATTTGGAAAGTACAATGTGATTGGCTAAGGATCGGAAAGGAATGTTGTCTTCGGTTGAGCAGGCGTTTGTGGGGAGGGATGAAAAACGAGCTCCCCTAAAAACGCCTGCGTGGGAGGCTAGATCAATGCCGGCCAAACGGGATAAAAGTTGTTTTTGTTGATCCTGCTTTTGTCTAAAGAAAGTAACTTCAACTTTGATACTCTTGGGTTAAGGTGCAAGAAGCAAGTTTAATACTGTTCCTCAATTTTTCGGCAGAGAATGGTTTAGTATTCAGTGTAATTGTAACTGCAGTCGACAAAGGCAAGTCATCAAAGGCAAGTCATTGCCTAATAGCTTTAATGACTTGTTCTTAAGTAGTAATCAAGTCCATCAATACGAAACTCGACTAGCCTCTCAGTATAGACCTCATTTTTGTAGAACAAATATAAAGCAATTCAGTATCCTTTACCGAGGACCTAAAATCTGGAAATTGTTGCCTGTTTCACTGATTAGCTCTCCTTCTATATCTGTTTTTAAAAAAAAAATTAAAGAATTATCTCACTGATAGCCGATCTGTCGTTTAATTTTCTGATCTTGCTCACTCTGCACTCAGCCATGAACTTAGTTCACTAAGTAGTTGAAAGAAGCATATTGATATAAGCTTCAAGCTTCATTAGGCTTCCTTGTCACATTAATTTTATAATTTAATTAACACCTTTTGTTCATGTTGTGTAAGGTTTTGTGAGTGACTAAATAAATAAATAAATAAATAAATAAATAAATAAATAAATCATTTATAAACTCCGAAAATAAACTAAGAATGTAATTAAAGTTCGTTTCACAACACCGCAACACCAGCAATACAATCAATTTATCAATGTCATAACGTAGGATAGGGCTGCCCCGAGTTATAGTTAAAAGTAATTTTGTGTGTTTCGATCTAGCCTCCCCGCAGACGTCCTTTGGGGTTCGTTTGTCACGCATTCATTTCTCCCCCACGGACGTCTGCTAAACACAGCCGACATTTACGTTCTGGATTGTTTGAATAAGCCAATAAGCGGTTAGTTATTGTGTCACGATCAGAGACAAAAGAACCCCAAAGGACGTCTGCGGGGAGGCTAGTTTCGATCCTTTCTATACTGTATCAAAGTTCAATTTAGTTAAAGTTAGTTTTAGTTCATTTTTTTTCTTTTTAGTTATTAGCTGTTAAATAGATGTCGTTGCTATTAAGCTAGCTCCTACAATTAAAAATAGTTTTTTTTTTGTTGAAATAAAAAGCAAGAGTTACCCTAACAAAATAAAGAAATCTACCAAGCTATGAATTATTAAATTGAACCTTGTTTCAGCGCATACGCACATTCATCTTAGTACCATTTGCAAAATAATGTACCATTACTGCTACAGTATAATAGCAAGACTAGTAGTCATAGATCAATGACTGCATTCGAGCTGTCTTAGCTCCAGGCCGGCTTTAATACTGATCTTCAAGCATTATTTAAAACTTACATGGTTGGGAAAAGATCATGAAAAATTTATTTTTTTATATAAAAAAATAATTAATTAAAAATTCTTTCGAAACATTTCTATACTCTCCACATAGACGGCTTTATATTGAAAAAAAAAATGTTTTATCCTCCCTTGAATATGGTTAATAAAAATAAAGAGAAGTAGATCGCACAAAGATTGTTTTGTTCCCTTTAAATGTACTTTATGTCAGCAGAATGTTTTTCATGCAAGTGAGAAGAAAAAAGTATGAAGAAATAAACAGATTCAAACGCACGGGTAATCTAAAAAAAGTTCCTCTATAGAGAACGGGCGGCACAAACGTTACCTTGATGCTTATTTGTGTATTTCTACGAAGTTTAATTTCAACCTGTTGTGTTGAAACTCGCTTTGAAAACAACTCTTAATTTCATTTCCTCGCCAAAAGCAAAAAACTTGACTTTGATCGAACCAGAGTAATGCGCATGTATTATGATGTAATTCAAAATAGGGCCGAAAACGCATGCGCACAACGAAAAATGCTTGCTGAAAAGGTCACCCCTGAGTACCACAGGATAACCAAAAACCACGGGAATTCCAAGATTAGGAGTTGCGTTCTCCTGACGTCGAACGCAATTAAATCTTTGACATCATCCTTCCACTCCACCTACCGGTAATCAGTAAAACGTTAAAAACAGATGCTGGACGACTTCTCTCTGAAATAAGCCATTCTTGTAATGTTTCATGCAGCTCTCTCGTCAAGATCCTTAAAAGCAGCAGTCACCGTGCTTTATCAAAATCAATCATGTGTTAGTATCCTGCGTTCTGTTTACGAAATAAAAAGACGTGGGAACTTCGTTGCACTGTCCTTTAATCTAATTCATTTTTACACAAAAGTACTACCGTTTTTCTATTATAGTTTTTTCGTAAAGATCAAGTGGGGAATGAAATACATGCTAAAAAGGGGAAGGTTGTTGTTGTTGTGTTTTCGAATTTCCTTGTTTTTAATTATGCGTTGCAAATTTGGCGACCTGCTTTGAATTCATATCGCTGAGTGAAACTTTTCAAAGAGAAAGTAACAGGTATTAAATTATTTAAAGATCGAGCCTTGGACTACCATCAGGCCATTGAGGGCGCAGGTCCTACGGCAGCATAAAGAAGCAAACTTAAATTCCACGCCCCTTTAATTGGACGCAAAATGTTTATTTTAGATTTACTTTAATTGCGTTGTAGAAGACTTATTTAAACAAAACTTGTTTCAAATCTCGTCATCGAGGGGGTAGGGGAGGGTTTGGGTCTAAATCAGGGTACGTCCCATTTTTGTCTTTTGAAACAGTTTCATTTCCAAGCGTCTTTTCACTATATATACACTATATACGTAAGTTGTAGTTAATTTTTTATTTCATGTAATTGTTTCTTCTGTCTAAACTTCATTAGCATACATTACCATACTCAAAAACAAAAGAAAACAAAAATTACCTGAGATAAAAAAAAAATAACTACAACCTATACATTTTAACTCCATGCTATTAATCGCAAGGAAAAGGAGAATATGGATGCCTATAAATACAGTGATTCTATAGTAGGGATATGGGGAACTCAGTTTTGCTTCTTTCTCTTCTTAAGAATGGACAGCTGAGTGGAACCAGTTAACTGATCAACAAAAATCAACCTGATGTCGTCTAAGACAGTTGGAAAAATTATGGTAACATTCTCCTTAGCCTTCAAGACAGATGTAATTATACAGGGAACGACGTGAAGTTCCACTGATATTAAATTGTCAGTCTGTTTGCTTTTCGTGTGTAGCCAAGACTGCTCGTTCTGGAGCTGAACGTAGAGTCACTTGGCAAAGACTTCAATATTCCTTCAATAAAAAAGAACTTCAATTTCCTCACCTGCTCTGGGTTGAAAGAAGGCCATCATCGTGATTGGTACGTGTCTTCTCTCTATATTTTTCAGTCCATAATTGGCTGTAAATGCCCGAAATATTTTGATCCTCTACCTCGAGTCAAACAATCAACAGTCCATACCTTGGGAAGCCATAATACTAATCCGTTTAGTATGCAAACTTGGCTTGACACGAACTGCACGTGCAGTTCGTCGCAAATTTGCATTTCTGAGATCGGTATTTGCAAACTTCGTAACGAGGACCCAAACCCCATGGCCTTCTAGCTATACTTTGAAAAATATAAAGGGCTTTAGGCAGTCCTTGCTTTATTTTTAGGCTTTCGAAGCTTGCTTTTCATTTCTTTCAAAGTCCTCTTCTGTCAGCCAGCCCTTCCCCCGCCCTGCCGAAAGCAAACACAACAACAACAACAGCAACAACAGCAAAAAAATCGAAAAAGAATTAAAAAAAAAAAAAAAATGGTGCTTTCGCAGCGGAGAGCAATAAAAGACTCAATCAATCTTTCTATTTTGCAAGTAAAAACTATATTCCTGATCACCACGAAAAAATGTGAATTCAAGACAATTTTTCGGAGTTTGTGTTACCCCCGGTTGCGTGACGATTTCAACTTGCATTTTATGCAAAATCATCGAAAATGAACTGCGCGTTTACCTCTCACGGCGGGTTGCTTTTCAATTGCCCAAGCTGGATTTTTTATATGTTGCACTACAACAGTAGGGCTTTACTGGGGTATAATGATTCTTCTAAAATTTCATGTTCCAAGCCGTAATTTTTTTCTTCAAAGTTTCGCAAAATTTCATTGTTAATGAAAGTGCTGAAGATGGGAATCTTCAGGCGTTTTTTAACCGGGCACAAAATTCATTATCTTGCAATATTTTACCAAATAGTATTGTAACTGGGATGCCTTACTTACCTACCAAAGATGAACTTGTTTCCTTCAACCGCCTTTCTTCCCAAGGGCTTTAAAAATGGTGAAATTCAAAGGTTTTAGACCGGCGACTATATGACTTGGGCCAGCATTTCACGTTTTGGCGGTTTTCACGAAAAAGAAAGTCCTTTGGAAACTTTGATTCTGATTTTCGAAAATGTTTCACCAAAGGGTGTTTCCTGACTGAAAATGAAGTATGTCGAAATTTCAGTTTTGACGGCGAATTCTCAATATTTGCAGGTGGCTAGTGGTTAGGACAGGAAACTGCTGACCTGGCACTCCGGGATCGAATCTGCTCGCAGTTATAAAAAATGGAAGAGAATTGCACTTTGACAACATCTGTTGAGCAGAAACTAGTCAAGAAACTTAGAAATTTCATGTAAGGGTAAGTTAAAGGGAGAGGGTGGTTTGAGATGTAGAAACAAGCGCTCCCCACTTGTAGGAGCTGTCACAAGATGGCGTTGTTGGCGCTGTGAGTCAGCGAATGTCCGCGGAAGTGCAAGTGTATCAACAACCCAGAAGTCATTTCGAGATATACAGCAATCTCATACCCAGAAGATTCTGGGTATGAGATTGGATATACAGTGGAACTGGCCAAGGGACTACGAGGTTCCGTTACATCGATGATTTTTTATATATATTTTACTATTTTGGGGGTAAAGAAAATCGTTCGTTATATAGAGAACCAAAAACGAGAAGCCCAAAATCAGAAATCAGTCCAAAGACTACTGCAAAGCCATGATTCAGAACAACGTGTATTGTTTTTTCATAACAATATTTCGGCTGGCCATACAAGCCTTCTTCGATCAGGTTTACAGATGTTACTGAACGTATGTAGGAATCACAATATTATATAGATGGAGAATGTCGCAATAAAAATTGTTTATAAAAGGGAGAGACGGAAATGAAGTACAGCACAAAGACTAGAAAAGAAAAAATAATAAGGATATGGATTACAATAATTCGTCAGGGCGGTTTAGGCCATGAGGTTCAAGAGTCATGGCCTTATCTATCAAATTCGACGCCCTAGCCTTACGAACTGAGTCACGTGAAGAATGAATTTTTTTCTAGTGGGATTAACTGCATGTCAGTATGAGAATGGTTGGAGTGAGAGAGAAAAAGTTCGTTAAATCGAGATGCCATTGTAGTATGGAACCCATTCCCAAACGGTCATTATTTACCTTGCAGGGAATTTCTATTGTAATAAGGTAGATCAGAAAACATAAATATGTTTGGCTCTCCTTTCATAATAAGCTTATATAAAGTTTTTTTTTCGACACAGCAAAATCTGAGGCCGATGCGAACTGATGGGAACCCAAAGAATTATTTCACAGTTACCTCTGTGTTTGAAAATTTTCGTAAAATATTGGCCGCACGAAATGGTTTTAATAGCCTGTGACGGCCGCCCTACCACCTTACAAAAAAGTTGTGGGGGGAAGGTGAAAATATGTAGCCCATCTAGAAGTTCCGAGACTTTAAAACAGTCGGTCCTTCTTCATGCCTTCGTATGATTTTCGCGCGCGCGTAGGGCCCACACGCTCACAGGGCGTGGCAAATCTCCTTTTCACCCTCTGCGCACCAGATGTTTCGTTTCATCGTGGGTTCTTTA
Source organism: Porites lutea (assembly GCF_958299795.1). Taxonomy (NCBI): domain Eukaryota; kingdom Metazoa; phylum Cnidaria; class Anthozoa; order Scleractinia; family Poritidae; genus Porites; species Porites lutea. The sequence goes on along the minus strand of NC_133205.1, from coordinate 17,828,222 downwards.
TCTACTTAAAAATACGGGCTGATTTACAGTCGAAAAAGTCTCATTTCTCTGGTCTACAATTTATCCAGCTAACTTTGGTAAAAAAAAAAAATAAAAAAAAAATCGGACACCTAGAGTTAGTACCCTCTAGCATCAGTCCCTCTCTTGTCTTTTTTTTTTTGACTTTCGATAAGACGATATCGTATTGAATACTTGGCCCTCTACGCAGTACTAGGTAGAAAATACTTGTTCCACACACACAATTGGATATCAAATGGTTTACCCAAATGACCAAAACCCTAAAAACCGTGTTCTTTCTTATCTTCTACCATCCGTCCCCAAGGGAGCCTGTGGGAAAAGTCCAGAGCTTTGGGCCCGGGCCCCGGGGGCTGAGGGTATAGTGAGGGTGGGCAAATTAAAACTAGCTTTCATTGTTTTTGTGTGTGTGTGTGTGTGTGTGTGTGTGTGTGTGTGTGTGTGTGTGTGTGTGTGTGTGTGTGTGTGTGTGTGTGAGCGAAGTATTTGTGGCCGCGTGAAACAATAGCGCTGCTTGTTTTTTGAAAAAGTGTGGGTATCCCTTTTTTTCGGTTGATGCAATGTAAGTCATGTTCTCTTTATTTTCTAAATAAATTATCAAACGAAACAGCCGCATAGTTGCTCTCGATGAAAAGTCCCGGGGTGGGAATTACGGCCTTTTTTGTGTGCCGTACGGTGGGGAATAGACCGACAAGTGAGAGATACATAGTATAAATCAAGGAACCATTCCTTAAGGGAATCCTGTACTCTTTGTAAACAGTTTTTAATACAAACTGTAGTTGCAAGGTTTTACTCAGGTAATGACGAACATCATATGGTTCCTCTGAGTTCGCTGATGATAAATTTGCCTGTAAAGTTCATAAGAGGAAACTTTGAGTACTTTCTTGGCCGGTTAAATAACGTATTTTATGAAGAGGCGAAGTGCCCTTCAGTTGTTTGTTTCAATGTTATTACTTTACGTACAAACAAATTGTGTCAATTTAACAATTTTTAATAGATTTAAAGCATTTTGTCGACCAGTTGAGAAGAGCGCATTAAGGGCGACCTTCCACCTGGGTCACTGAAGCAATAGGACTAGTTTATAATGAATGCAAGCTCTTTAATGAACATAAAATACATCAAAAAAAAAATTTAAAAAGGAGTGCTTAGGGCGGTGGCGATATCATTTGTTGACCTTTGTTGTTTGGTTTCAGTTCCCCATTTCAGCAGCCATTTGAACTGTAACAACTTCCAGCCCCTCAGTAACGGGTTTTTATCGAATGAAACAAACTTTCAGATGCACTTTATCAAAAATTTTTGATTTGAGATTCTGTACATTTATTTTTAACATTCCGCTTTCCTTCGCTGCACTTGACCTTCTTCACGGCGGTTTTCACTTATTCCATTTAGAGGGGGACATCGGGGTTAACGATATTGCGGTATTGGGCTTTTTTTCATGCGGTATTTCGGTAATTTTGATTTTAACGTGCGGTATAGACCTTGTCACGATTTTCAACGCCGTCTTGACGAGTAGGCAAACGCGTGAGAAATTACAGTGTTTGTATGAGAATCTAATGTCTAATATATTCCGTAAAATGGCTGTTCTGGAAAAAAATATCAATTGTAAACTAAAGCTACAAAGCAAAGGATTGTCCTAAAATTTTGGGGGAGTACCTGTGCTTAAATTTCTCCAGAGATTTGCTTTAGATTTTCCATTTTTGTCTGTAATTTTCACGGGACTTTCTTGCAGACAAATGTACAGAAAATTTTAAAAAGTGGTTCTAGGTCTTCTAGAGCATATAACGCCCTCAATTTTTTTCAGGAGAATCCTTAGGAGTGAAGCTTTAGTTTAAAAATCATATTTTTTTCAGAACAGCCTTTCTACGGAAATTATTCGGCATTAGATTCTCATACAATCACTGTAATTTCTCACGCGTTTGCCTACTCGTCAAGATGGTGTCGAAAACCGTGACAAGGTCTATTGCGGTCTCATCCAGCTCTGCGGTATGCAGTTATTCATCATTTTGGCTGACGGTATTCGGTGAAAGAAGATTGTTCACGGTATTACGGTACCGTTTATTTGCGCTTTCCTTTCGCAAAACAAAACACAGTAGGACATAATGGTCAGTAAAAGTTAATATTTAGAAGTCTTGAGACATAACCGTAAATGATTACACCATTCGTGGGTCATTTTGTGACAATTAATGGTCGATAATATACAATGTGATTGTTGTTGCATCCATTGATAATGAGTCGTCTCAAGTTACCTTACCAGGCTTTTCGATCAGTGTATCGGTGCCGGTAATTCGAGGTCTTACACGTTTTCTCACAATGGCTAAGGTCGCTGAGGTTAAAGACGACGTGGTCATCACATCATTGACTGTGTGGCGTTTTTTTATGAAGAAGGCGAAGGAGGCGGACATTATCGCAACAAGAATAAGTTTAGATGTCGGGTTTCGAGAATTGAAAAACGCCTTGTAAAGTTAAAAGAGAAAATTTGGTAAGTTTGCCTCTTACCGGCACGGCGTGTGAGACAGTCGAGGTAGTTGACCCCTAACGCACTTACCAAAACTATGCCTGCCCATATGTAGCAATATTTAATCCCTGTTGATTCATATTTGATTTGGACATGATTTCTTTTAAATTTAAACCTCGCATCTAAAATTTATTTAAATTTAAAAGAGTTTTATTTAATCCTTTGGAAATTTCATTTAAGCTTCTTACGGAAATCCATTTAATCTTCGATTAAATTATGGTTTAAACTTTGACATTTTCATTTAATTCATTCTATCCATTTAAATTTAAACTTTGGAATTCCCATTTAAAATTTACTGAAAAATGTCTTTTAAACTGCTGAATTCTAACTTAATCCTTTAAATTGAAACGTTCACAAATTTCTTTTAAACTTACCAATGTAAATTATATTTAAACTGCGAAAGTAAAATTCATTTAATCTTCCTGGGGCGAGCTCGACTGGGATCACGTGCTCAGGTCAAATGGCAAGGTCACTTGTCGTATCCTCGGCTGCAATTTTTATCTGCAGTAGAAAGTGTGGACGAAGGAACGAAAGGAGGAGTGAGCGAATTACTACATTAAAGTAATTCTTTTTCTAATAACTGAACTGTTTCGATAGCAAAATTTCCTGAAATGAGTCATTTTTTTTAACCTACATGACAGCTCTCTTGGCCTTCATATAAATGCCGCGTCACGCGAAATTCAAGCGTACTCTATCGCAAAACGTACCAAGAACCCCTTTGAAGCGAAAATTTGTATGAAAATTAGTTTTCATCTGCTCTAATGTATTGTGAAAGTAAAATCACGGTAGGATCGATAGTTTTTTAGTTTGAATTTTAGTGACGTCATGTGAAAACCAACAATTGTCTGGAGGGCTCACTCACATATATGAAATTACTTTGTGTAGGCATCACAAGGTATCCAAGGGCAGTTTGAGATACGGAAACAAGTGTTAACCCCTACAAGTAAGTTGTAGTACGTGCCTTTTTTCCATTTTTCAAGATGGGGAACAAAGGCATGGAAGACCTTATCCCTGTTATGAACAAAATTCAAGATGCCTTTGCGCATATAGGACAACCACCGTCTATAGATTTGCCTCAGATCGCCGTCGTGGGAAGCCAGAGCGCTGGTAAAAGTAGTGTTTTAGAAAACTTTGTTGGAAGGTGAGGGTAAACGTTGATAATAGCTATCAAGAATCAATATCGATGTTTACAACTCGAATATTGGCATCAACGGCCTGAATTTATTTAATATTCTAGGGATTTCTTGCCGCGAGGATCCGGCATTGTCACAAGAAGACCACTGATTCTTCAACTTCATCCAGCGAAGTCAGGTGAGCTTAGCCTGGCCCGGCAAATTGCAGAAAAGTAAATGTTTATTGAATGAAATCTGATCTACAATGGCTCGTAACGATTGTTTCAAATGATTAGCATTTGGAGTGGTAAATTTAAAATAGCAGATCTGTTTTGTTACTTTTCGTCCAGTGATCGACATTGTCCTGATAACAGTTGTGCCCATTAAAAAATTTTTGTGTTAACGTGTTCATTTGATTAATAATTGTATGCATTTTATTCTGCTCTAATCACTCGGGAATTAGGATTACGTGACATTCTAAAAACAGAGATGATGATCTCTTTTTTCTCTCGTAACGATTGTTTCAAATGATTAGCATTTGAAGTGGAAAATTTAAAATAGCAGATCTGTTTTGTTACTTTTCGTCCAGTGACTGATATTGTCCTGATAACAGTCGTGCCCATTAAAAAACGCTGTAATTGGCTATATGCCCGGCAGCCAAGAAGGGTCTTAAAAAAACTAAATGCCTGACAGTCAGAAAATTTTTTGGATTTTCTTCGAAATCCCTCTTTCGAAATCGTCTGAAAGTATTCTATCTTCATTTAAAATCACCAAGCTATTAAGAAAACAGGAATGGCTTCGCAGTTGAGCGTTTGTGTTTTCTTGGGCATAGAGTAGTGTCTACGCCTTTTCGACACTTCGAAAAATTTCGTGAGTAGCAGCGCTTGACTCACAGGCACGTTTTCGCACAAGCTAAATAGAGGGGGACATTGGGGGTATCCAATACCGCAATACCGTAACAAATTAAAATAACGTCTAAATACCGATACCGCATATTTTAACCACATTTATAATCGGTTCCGCATACTTATGGTTGCTTCCATCAAGCACGTTTAATTATCTCAGACCTTTATGCACCAGATGTTCATGTTTTTTTTAATATTTTGGTAGTTCGCAAATTTTTTGCAAATTTTCGCTGAAAAGTAAACTACATTCCTTCAACCTTTTGGTAGGTCGACCCAACATCTAATCAACTCCAATAAAAATAACTTTTGAAAGCGCGAAAAACAAACAAACAAACCATAGCCTGCTAGACCATCCGGTTTTTTCGGCTCAAGTTTCGAGTTTCAAAAACCGGACGCTTTCGCAGGCTAAACCAACCAAAACCCTTTCCACGAGTTTTGATAAGTGAGTCTAGTTTGGCACGTCAGTCTGATAGGGGTCAACTACCTCGACTGTCTCACACGCCGTGCCGGTAAGAGGCAAACTTACCAAATTTTCTCTTTTAATTTTACAAGGCGTTTTTCAATTCTCGAAACCCGACATCTAAACTTATTCTTGTTGCGATAATGTTCGCCTCCTTCGCCTTCTTCATAAAAATTGCCACACAGTCAATGATGTGGTGACCACGCCGTCTTCAACCTCAGCGACCTTAGCCATTGTGAGAAAACGTGTAAGACCTCGAATTACCGGCACCGACTGACACAGATCGAAAAGCCTGGCAACGTAACTTGAGACGACTCATTATCATTGGATGCAACAACAAGCACATTGTATATTATAGACCATTAACTGTCACAAAATGACCCACGAATGGTGTAATCATTTACCGTTATGTCTCAAGACTTCTAAATATTAACTTTTATTGACCTTTATGTCCTACTGTGTTTTGTTTTGCGAAAGGAAAGCGCAAATAAACGGTACCGTAATACCGTGAACAATCTTCTTTCACCGAATACCGTCAGCCAAAATGATGAAGAATTGAATACCGCAGAGCTAGATGATACCGCAATACCGCACGTTAAAATCAAGAAATACGGCATGAAAAAAAAGCCAAATACCACAATATCGTAAACCCCCATGTCCCCCTCTAAATACCCGGCAGTCCGAGGGGCGACTGAAAAGTTAGGAAGCCTATTATTAAGCCAAAGAATACATACTTGCCTCGATTATTTTCCCAAAGCAATAACGAAGATACAGCGCTTTCATTTTCAAACCTCATTTTGCAAGGCCTCTAGCCGCTTGAAGGTAAACTCTCGACACAGCTTGAGTCCCCCTCAAAATATTCTATTTTAGTTTAGAATTGGAAAGTAATGGGAAATCAACAGCGTTTTTCGAAATCTCTTTTTGTAATCGTCTGAAAGTATTCTATCCTCATTTAGCATCACCAGGCGATCAGGAAAACAGGAATGGCTTCGCAGTTGAGCGTTTGTGGTTTCCTGGGCATAGAGTAGAGTCGACGCAGTTTCGACCCTTCGAAATTTCGTGAGTAGCAGCGCGTGACTCAGAGGCACGGACAGTCTAAATTACTCGGCAGTCTGAGACGCGACTGGAAAGTTAGAAAGCGTATTATTAAGCCAAAGAATACAGACTTGCCTCGATTAGTTCCCCAAAGCAATAACGAAGATTCAGCGCTTTCATTCTGTTTTCCTGATCGCTTGGTGAAGACCCTTCCCGGCTGTCGGGCACATTGTCGGTTTTCACATGACGTCACTAAAATTTAAACTAAAGAAACTATCGATCCTACCGAGATTTTGCTTTCACGATGCATTAGAGCAGCTGAAAACTAACTGTCATACAAATTTTCGTTTCAAAAGGGTTCTTGGTTTTGTGATAGAGTACGCTTGAATTGCTAAGCTTTTGCGTGACGCGGCATTTACATGACGGCCAAGAGAGCTGTCACGTAGGTTAAAGAATGACTTATTTCAGGAAATTTGCTATCTAAACAGTTTATGTATTAGAAAAAGTATACTTTAATGTTTATGAGTTTCTCGAAGAATAAATTCACGCTTTTGTAGCAGAACTCGGTAACAGATGTTTCTGTTGGTTTCCGTCCGACATGTTGGAGCTCATCCAGGCGAGCACCAGCATGGCGTCTCCATACAAATCTCTATAAGTTTGCGTAAAACATTTCTTCGGATATCTCGTATACGAAATACTCCTCTAACCTGAATCTTGGCGAGGGTCTTTGTATATGTACCTCCTTTCATTTTCCAGGTTCTGGACTTAATCTATTAAATGGTTTTGATTTTGATTTTGATCTATTTTGAATGGCGTGACACTGAAAACCAGCAATAAGTAAATAATATAATGATAATAAAAATAATAATTAATACAGTAAAATAAAGTGAAATCTCAAAAAGTAAAACAATAATAATGATAATAATAATGATGATGATATTATTGATAATTACAAGAGTACTGATAATGAGAACTGAATAATGAAAGAGGATACAGATTGTACAAAATGTTCCCTAAAATAATATTATAAGAGAGTTATAGAATTAATGGTTGAAAAACGAACATGTTTTGATGTTCAACTATCATCATTATCAAGTCAAAGAAAAAGAGTTGTTTGGAAATATAATAATTACTTAAACAATAATTCATAACTAGTTACCTACAGATGTATTTAAGTGCCAAAAATAATTGATCAAACAAAGAGCACGGCATGGATGGAATCAGCTTGGGAGTTCAAGATTGGTTTGAGTTCTGAACTCAATCCAAGTAAATTATTGTAAAACTGCCCGTTTTTTAGTTCCCCGGTACATCTTGTTGTGCATTAACTCTTTGACTTTTGATTTTGCCTGTTGTACAGAGTTTGCAGAATTTCTTCACTGCAGGGGAAAGAAATTTACTGATTTTGAAGAAGTAAGGAAAGAGATTGTGGCAGAAACTGACAGAGAAACTGGCAGCAATAAAGGAATTTCATCTCTACCAATTAATCTTCGGGTTTTCTCTCCTCACGGTAGGAAAATTAGCAATCTTTGTCTTAAACAGGGTCAGGGTATGAGGGGCCGGGCAGCACCTCCCCGGCCAAGGATATATCGAGTACCCCCCGGGTTTTTTTTAATACAAATCCGATGCTGAGCACCTTAGTTTTTAGAGTTTCATAGCACTGGGCACCCTTTAATTTTCCTTAGAACACAGCCTTGGTGTGACAGCATCCTGCATACTGCTAGGATTAGATGTCAAAGATACATGTACATGCATGTATGTGCTTTTGCACAATGATAGAATGCCACTCTGATCACTAGGAAACAGGTTTAAAATGATTATCTCCATCTTTGTTTAGTCTGGGGTATGTCATTGAAGGTCTCAGAGAATCAGAAACGCACACTTTATAAAGTCAAATATTTGCATACAACAAAAGTTGGCCATTCTTTTAGGAAAATGTTTAAGGTTTGACTTCCAATCTATAGACTGCTACACAAACCATACATGCTAAAAAAAGGTGACTTCCTTTCATACAGAAATTAAATTAAAATATTTTTAATATTTATTCATGACAGAAAAAAAAATTGTTTTTAACATTGTATATTAGCCGATCCCTATGGAAGCCAGTCTTCTTTTAATAAATTAGTGACACAAACCTGAGCCAGGTTTCATTTTAAAATATTATTGCGATGTTTTTTTTTGGAGTTTAGCACCAGTAGTAGAAAACTGTCTGAAAACTGGAAATAAACCTGGCGTTGAATATACTTAGGGGGTGTTTACATGACACCGGGGCGACTTTCACACTGGCGCGAACTCACTCCGGTTCCCTCTCATAGCTCTATATTCGTTTACATGATCCCACCACAAAATGTCATGCCGGCGCGAGTCACCCTGTCGTGTGTTCGCTCCGGTTGTTGTACCAGGACGAGAATTTCACTCCAGCATTTAATCTCGCAACGGTATCATGTAAACGATAAACGACCACTTGTTTCGGTGTGAAACCGGACTGCCTGTGGACTGGAACGCGTAGCGCATGCGTAATGTTTGCGATTTTGAATCACATGGGTATTTTATCAACATGAAGTGTACCTTCAAATAACAAGAAATAAAATGGCCCAGTCATCATGTAAACTGGATACAAAATCAAAAAGTCATCGCCGTATGAAACTCCCACCGGTGCGAGTTTCATATTTTCTTTATATTTAATTTTTTAGTGCTGAATTTGACTCTGGTGGATCTTCCTGGCATGACAAAAGTTCCTGTTGGTGATCAGCCAGCAGATATAGAAATGCTGATTAGAAGCATGTTGATGCAGTTTATCACCAAACCAAACTGCCTTATATTGGCAGTGTCACCTGCAAACTCAGATTTAGCTAACTCTGATGCACTGAAGATTGCAAAGGAAGTAGATCCTGAGGGTAAGTTTTTGATTGCACTCTTTGCACTTGGCCAGCTTTTTGGAGGTGTTTTAAATAATATTGCTCCAAGAAAATTATGCTGAAGAATATAAAATTTGAACTAAGGAAATTAATCACTTGTCACTTGCATGTATTTTATTCATTGTTTCACCGGCCCTGGCCTCTACTGCACTTACTAATTGTGTACAGGAATGAGTATCGAAAAGGACTGAACATTGATTAAATTTGTCTTTCAATGATTCAGGTGTAAGAACAATTGGAGTAATAACCAAGTTGGACCTCATGGATGAAGGAACAGATGCACGAGACATTCTAGAAAACCGAGTCCTTCCTTTAAGAAGAGGTCAGACAGTATTATTTTATTTTGCCGTTGTATGAATTCGCTGTAGTTGAAAAGTAATACTGCTTAAAGTGACTATGATAGCGGGCTACACTAAAATCCAAGTCTTTTACTGTTCTTCTGGTCTCTGGGCAAACAAAGATATTTCACTCAAACATCAAAGTGTGTTAATTGCCAGAGGCCACTTGGCAGTGCTGAAGCATACCCTGTTATCGGCAGGCTGTTTATTTTTGGGCCTATTCATCCCATATTTTTCATCAATGAAACTTTCCAATGTGTTCAGTGCCTCCCAGGGACATTGAAGGGACATGCTGTAGCCAAGTCAAATTATTGTTTTGCTTGCCAATGATTGCAGCAGCTGGAGGAAACTTGTGGTCAAGCCTGCTTGATGTTAATGATGATGATGATGATGATCATGATGATGATGATGATGGAAGCAATAGTATAACTTTGGTTTCTTTTCAGGGCTCGAAATTAAAAAAATCCCGAAGTCGCCTTTTGGCGACCAACTGAAGAAATATAGTCGCCAGATGAAAATTTTTAGTCGCCAGTTTGTATGATGTAAATGACGCAGCTCATAGTATGAGCTAGGCTTCTGATATTTAGCGCTGATTTGCGAAATTCAGGTGAATACGCGAAATCCCGCGAAAGCCACTAAATCATGCAAAATACCGCGAGATTCGCTAGAAATCTTAACAAATACATATCGATACAGCATATTTGAAACTTATCTCGGCTATTGGGGCTGTTTAATTGCCGTAAACTTGCAAATTTATCTTGAAACTTCATTACCACAACGAGCGAACAACGTCCTAGAACTCCCAGGCGTAAATTATGTTTGCGAAAAACTGGCCACTAGTCATGATGTTTAAAGCTTTGCCATTAGCGCTTTATTGTTGAACAAGAAGCCGCTTACAGCAGTCTCTTTCTACACGAAACAGGTTTTACTCGCTAAAGGTTTTTTACTTCCTACTTCATCGACGTCAATACTTTTTACTTGTCTCTGAATTGATTTAGTACGCGTGTTAGCGACGACCGGAAATACGTCTGCGGACGCAGGCTATAGGCGTATATAAATCCACGAAAATTCAAGGGCCTCAATTCCAGAGAAATCACATCATTGCTAGAGATCAAACAAGTGATTTACACGGCACGTCATTTCAATCGTCGCCGAAAATAAATCGCATCTCATCACAAGACACTAATGCATACAATGAAAGTTTACAAAACCCGACCATCGCAGTTTTGCTAATTAAGATTGTTTTTTCGACCACTCAGTAGTGTTCACTTGTCCCAAAGTAATCGACGATTTCAAGCGATAGAATTCGTGAACCGACACGTTTCGGAAAAGTTTTAAATTTAATCTTTCCTAAGCTTTCTTCGCAAAACATGCGTGGCTTCGAACCACGCAACGATTCTTAGTCCCAGTTTCCACGGACTCTGCAAGGAACTCCTGGCACAATGACCCCCAATTTGTATTTTAAATACGGCGAAAACCTCCGGGGGGTACTTCCAGAAAAACCGGGTCGGGTTGTGCGGCACTCTTCCTGAAACCCTTACCCTATTTCAAACCAAAATCTCTGATTTTCCCTACCCTATTTCAGACCTGATCAAAAATTTGATACCCAACTGTATTTCAGACCTGAAGCCCTGGAGCCCGGCGCGTGACCGGAGGGCGTGACAAGCTGTTAAGGCACGTATACGGTTGGTGAAAACATTAAAAGAGAAATGGTCTTGTCGCCAAATGATGAAGAAGTAGCTTCTTCTAAAAAAAACATACCCAATTCAAGAGTAGAGTGCACAAACCATACCCTTTTTCAGACCACAATGGTCGAAATTGATACCCTTTTTCAGACCAAAACGGCTAAAAAACCATACCCTTTGGCGCTGCACATACCTATATAGCCTATATAAGGAAGTACCCCCCCTGGCAAAAAACGCGTTGCAGATTATGAATCTCGCTGCTTACGCAAAATAAGAAAATGGCATCACAACTCAGATGATAGCACTGACATCATTTTTAGACTAATATTATCGGTTCTCTACTTCAGTTTAATATCAAGTTGTGTAATTCATTATCTGCTATGGCATTTATTTTTTGCTGCCCAGTTTCAAGGCCAGATGATCTGTTTTCACTATTAAAATTTGGATTTGTTGGTGTACATCAGTATTCTTCTCTAAACACCTTATTGAGCTATCTCCAATATTGAGCATTACAGTTGTACAGATTGTGAAAACTAAAGTCCGGGTAAATTTGAAATATAATAAAATCACCATAGATTATTTTTTATCGTGTACACTAATACTAGTGTGCAGGAAAGAATAAGTATGTGAAAAAATATAATTCACTGCCCTTGAAAAACTAACAAAGAGGTCGCAAGAACACAAATAAGTAGCCCAGCAAATATTTTTCTTCGATAATAACAGCTTTTTGTAATGAAATGGTCACTGAAAACTACCCATGCAAGACATACTAAGGAACTTAAAAGAAACTAAACATTCGCTAGTCTTACATTGAAACCAGACATTGCTATATATATATATATCTTACAGATACAACCTAAAACATTTATATAACATACAAATTCAAAAGTATTTGCAAACAAGAAAATTATACAGAATTATGCACAAATGAAATACAAATGGCCAGTAACAGCTATTAAACCACTGAAAAACAAACTTTTTAGTGTGACCAGCAACCCTAACACACTTGTATACTTCATGTCCAGTATGATTCAATTTCATTCTTGGTTAAATTTATTAACTTCAGCCAGGCTTAATCAAAATTGATTCAAAAAATACTTTCCTGTTTCCTTGTCTACAATATATAATATTAAGAGAGAGGATATAATGCTAGAAGCTAGAAATATTATACAGTAGTACTATCAAAAGATAAGGCACCTCCAGGAAATCGAGTTGGTCCCTACTATTCTTCAGTCATTTTCTTTCACTCTCTATAAGAGTTACACCTGTCCATTAATACAGACATTTTGTGCCAGTCCCAAAAGTTTCCATCTGAGAGCTGACTGTAGTTTGTGCGACACAACACTTAAGCCTCTGACGACAAAAATACAATGTTACACAGTCTTAATTTATTCTACTTGCAATCAAATTAAGACCTCTTCATGTCCTTCTTCATATTCACGGTATTATGAACTCGTTTATCTTTCAGTGCGTGTTCTAGTAGTCTTTTCAGGCCGGGCACTCACTGTTGTCCTACAAAAAAAACATAATAACAAACACATTCTATGATTTAATTTTACATTGGAATCTTTGTGGGAATTTGAAAGCAAATTTCTGCATAGACTTCATCCTGTTTCTGCGTAATACAACCTAGTCTCAACCTTTAGATTTATACCGCAGTGAAGCAGAATTTGTTGTTGTTTATGTAGACTGCCACATGCACCAGATCATTCGAATGTAATTTTTTAGTAGTTTTCTAATTTTTTCTAATTCTAATTTTTTTTTTAGTTACAGAACCGCGATCCGATCGCGGTTCTGTAACTAAA